>NC_080072.1:102850789-103166998 GCF_949987535.1 Balaenoptera acutorostrata | reverse complement strand
GGAACGAAATTGGGTCATTTGTAGAGACCTGGATGGATCTAGAGACTGTCATACAGAGTGAAGTAAGTCAGAAAGAGAAAAACAAATATCGTATGTTAACGCATGTTATGTGGAACCTAGAGAAATGGTACAGATGAACCGGTTTGCAGGGCAGAAATTGAGACACAGATGCAGAGAACAAACGTATGGACACCAAGGGGGGAAGCGGCGGGGGGTGGGGGTGGTGGTGTGCTGAATTGGGCGATTGGGATTGACATGTATACACTGATGTGTATTAAATGGATGACTAATAAGAACCTGCTGTATAAAAAAAGAAAGAAGATACAATTCAAAAAAAAAAAAAAAAAAAACAGAAAGCAGGCACTAAAGTGCTCTACCCCAGAGAGAAAGCCCAGACCCCCACATGTACCAGAACATTACACCTCACATGTGGAAAGGATCGGAGGCAAGGATCTGGAGTTGATACCTGGGAGGAAAAAATGGGATTGAGGAAAATGAAGATAATCTACGGTCCTGATTCAGTGGGGGAAGCAGGTGGTAAGAGGGGTCTGTGTGGAGCCCAGGGAGCGCTGAGGAGTTAAAAGTAGAGAAAGAAAAAGTGAGGAGGCTGACAAATGGGACCTGCAGCTCAAGGAAAGGACTCAGTCTCACTGAAAAGGGACCATCCTCAGGCAAGTCCGTCCTCTCTCCAGGAGATCATAACGGCCCAAGCAGGAAGGCCCTGAATGGAGAAACTGCCAGCAGGGTAGCTACAAGTGGGGCTGGAGACCTTTAAAACCTGGGCACAGAGCTAAGCTAATTACTTCATTATGCAAATGAAAGTAGTTTAACTTGCCCACAACCCCAGCGTTAACACGGAAGAGGATTAAATCATAATACACCTGCTCTATGAGAGGGTGATTTTGAGGAAGAAGAGATGTAAGGCCAAGTGCAACGTCCTTGACTCTGAGACATGTGCAAGGACATTATAGTGAAGCAGTTACCTCAGTGCACTGCTCCCTTCCACAGAGAGGCACTCATCTCCCTGTAGTAAGAGCTGCTGATGGGTCACACCCTAGCTCCTCTTGGGGCCCTGCCCTTGACCAAAGAGAGCAGCCTCACAGGAGAGTATGCCCCCTCCCTGAGGACAGACCACCCCTAATGGCTAGTCCCTCAGGAATGCGAAACCTGCCCCTTTGGGGATAACTTTTTTGGGAACCTTGCCTCAATTTGGGGTAACTCTGCAGGGCCATCCAGAACCAGAGCTGTCCATGGGATTGGCCCAAGTGCATCAAAGTTTAACTTCTCCCTCTGCCCAATCCTGATTCCCTCACTCACTTCCAGGCTTTTTCCCAAGAGCACTTCCCAATAAACCTCCTGCAGGCAAATCCGTCTCCATGTCTTTCCCAGGGTCTCTTTCCAAACTACGACACGCACCAATTACCGCGAAGGAGTGTGTGAATAGGGAGGTGACAGGACACACTGCTGAAGTTTAAGAAAAACGCCAAATTTCAGCCTCAAGAAATCAGTACCATCCTGGAATTTCTAGAGAGACACCTGGTCCCCTGGGACAGGTGGATGGCCACGCTATGGCTTCTACCTCTGTCCACCTCCGGATATTAGGGGAGACTCAGCCCCCCTCCAAATCACCTCTTTGCAGAGGTAACTGACCTCTCCTTAATCCTGGATTAAGGTCTTAGAGAGGGACGCCTGTTTGCTGGTGCCCCAGTTAAGATGTTGACACACTGTACTTAAGGACAGACTTCAAGTCCTTCCGGCCACTGGCCTGAGGCTTGGGCCACATGACTGCCCCCTCCATCTCCCTCTGCCCCCTGCCCACTCTTCCTTTAACGGAGAGAGAAGCAGACAGCTGTGACAGCTAATAGAGCTCACGTCATGAAAACACTACGGTTAGGCCCCTGCACCGCACTGGAGCTGGTGAGGGAGAGAGGGGGTCATGATGAGTGAGTTAGGAAGGATCCTCGTCACAGCAATGACCCTGCCCCAGCTGGGGGTCCCCGGTGTGTTCCGGGGAGGCTGCTGTTGCCTCCTGGCCCCACTGCACACACCTCCGCGTCTCAGGAGTTTAGTTGGTCAGTGGAGCCGGGACAGAAAACCCAGGTGGAAAGAAAGCACCAGAGCTCACTGGTCACGCACACCCTGACCCAGCTCTTCTTTAATTCACGCCAGACTCTCCGGAGGACAACTGGGAGTGCTCTCACACGGGCACTGAGAGACCTTCCACCATCTCTCTTTCCTTAGGATAGCACGGTGGTCCGGACCCTGTAAGTGCTGCCTCGAGTCTGGCTTCTGCAGACGTGTCCAAGCTGCTCTGTGCGGCTGCCAGACCCTGTCTGGGCTCCCCTATGATGTGAGTTGTTCATTTTAGGAACATCTCTTCTCAGTGTCCATTTCTCCATACACGTCCAGCCATGGCAGTTAGTCTGCTCAGCCACCCTTCCCAAGGGCAGCACCTGGGCTGCTTTGGCCATTGTCCCCAAGCCAGGCCTCCTCCTAGTTGGGGACAGAGTATACACGTGACTCTCGATGAGGACGATGCAGGCTATGGAAGGAGTTACTAACAAGCCCCAGCCCCAAACTCACTATGTAAGACAGCGTCCACCTTCATGAGGTACAGGCACCCAGATGACACTGGTGGTGACCTTGGATGTGTCCCACCTTTTCTCCAGGCCTCAGTTTCCCCCTCTTTTATAAGAAGGCATTGGTCTAGATGACCCCCATGAAGACCTGTGACCATTCTTCACCCTCACACATCTCCAAGTGCTAATAATAAGAAAAGAAAAAAAAAAAAAAAAAAAAAAGAGCTCTGTGGCCACAGACTGAGGGAGAACAAAGCAGCAGTGCTGACCACAGGAGACAGGGCCAGTGCCCGGCCACGAGGCTGCTCTCTTTACACCTTCTCTCTTCTGAACACATCGTTGCCTTGAACTACCTGCCTCTCCTCTCCCTTCCTCTGTGTCTCCTGTCTCTCCAGAGAAGAAGAGCTAAAACGCTGTGAGGGCAGTTGTGCTGGGCATCTGGGAGCCCATGCTCACTAAAGAGTTTGGGCCTGGCCTGACTCTCCATTCCAAACCTGACGGGGGCTGGAAAGGAACAGGTAGGGACAGATGTGACTAAGGAAGTAAGTAGCCATGTGGCAAGCTGGGGACACCAACTCACCACGTGCATATGCTGTGACACCCTGGCGGTACCATGGCCTCCAACCAACATCAAATCTAAGCAAAACCAACTTCCTTTCTCACAGCCCACACGCTGTTAACCAACCACTCAGCCACGCACCCCCGATGCTGGAGGCTCCCTGATGTCAGGGGTACTGCAGAATAAGCCCTGACTTATGGTAAGGGCCTTTTTTCTACAAAGCCTGAAGGAATATAAAGGTAGAGCGGGCAAAGATCACAATGCTCGGCAAGGGCCAAAACTACAGGGTGACTGTGAGAGTAACCAAAATACACCTGGGCCTCGCCAACAGCAGCGAGTAAAGGGAGGTAATAAATCCCCTGCAAATGATACCTAGAGAGGGCACCGCTCTTTACGAGGTCTATTGCTCAGATAAGATAAATAAGACAGTGTGGGTCTGGACAGCCTGCCCTATGCAAAACTGTAAAGCAACTGGGAATGTTTAGACTAAAGGAGAAATGCCTTAAAGTAAGCAGGTTATCAAGTAATTGAAAAGAGGAAGAGAGAGAGAAAGCCAAAGGAGAGAAGAGTCCTTTTTTGTTTCTCTAGAGAGAAGTTATCAGATTACATAATTGGGTTCGAAGTAATATGGAATATTCTAAGAGTTTAGGGTGCGCTTCTAGTCAAGAGGCTGGCTTCACATCCCGATCTCCAGGCTGGTCCAGATGATCTTACAAAACTTCCCGACTCTGAGACATCCCCTGTGCTGAGCAGTGCCCAGTCACAGATGACACCCAGTGAGCCTACAGGGTAGGAATGAGCACAGGGCCTTCTGATTTTCGTACTGGAAACCAGTAGGCAATCTCCACCTGCTCCTATTCTATGGATCCTTCTCTAGATTGAGAGGGAAGGGCTTCTCTCTATTGTTAGGGGCCAGAGATACATCCACAGACTCCACGAATGTCCAAAGTGGAAAGGCCTTTTGATCTCACTCAGCCTAATTTTTCACCCAAAGCAGTGCTTTCCTCTGCAGCTTCCCTGGAGGAGAAGGAAAAGAAACCAAAGGATCTCTTCCATTAGCTTCCAAAATAATGAATCAATGTTCTTAACTAATGGGGCAGGTTAGCCAAACCCTTCTCCCAGGAGAGGTTGATACGTGTCCCTCAATCCACTGAGGTCCTCCTTCTGCCCATCACTGTGGGTCTCAGAACCACCAGAAGTACCAAAATCCGCCCCCACCAAGAACAGAAATGCACCTGTGAAGCTTCCTGGAGATCTTGTGAAATATGCTCAAGAGGGAGTGAGTGGGTGCTAGGAAAGCTCTGCCCACTGCTGGGTTCCCTGCGTGCTGACATTTGTGATCAAGATGGAAAATATCCACGAGACATGCCCTGGAGACTGGCTTATTTTCTTCTAAATAATCTAGCATTCGACTCACCAAAAACTCTTGTAACAGGATCTATAAAATACCACCGCCTGGGTGTACAGCATTAGAATGCTCTACTAGACCAATGGCCTTTTGTCCAGCCTTGATTATTTCCCAGAACACCCTGGGGGGAAGGTAGAAAGGAATAGCTCAGTCCTCCCAGGTTGGGTGTCTCTCTCCCACCCTCCTCCAGCCGCATGCCATGCCCATAAGCAGCCGGATCAATGCGACTCCTGAGTAACGAATGCAAAGAGAAATTAGAAGGCACAGGAAGAAAAAGAAGCCTTGAGTTGGATACTAAACATGGAAAATTTTAGTCCAACAGAATCATTTTCAGAAAAGTAGTGGTTGAGCAAAACCAAAAAGTTATAATAAAAACTTGGATGCGTGCTGAACTATAGCAGTGCCCACTCTGGCTCAGCGGTGCTCCTGAGGGTAGCACCACCCACATACCCCTGGTTACACACCCCCCCGAGCCCCCATGGATGCTTGTGTGCTTGTGTCCCTTCTCCTTCCCTGAGGTCAGGAAGGCTATGCAGAGGGCTCAGTTTAACTCAGGGGATGGAGCTGGGTGTGGGTAGTAATTAGGATACCTTGTATTTATGTCTCGCTATTTCTGGCCTGCGGCTTGTTTTCTCCTCCTTCAGTTCCCTCTGAAGAGGTCAGTCAGCCTCACAGATGTGGATTCTGGCCTTCCTGTGCCAGCGTTCCAGCGCTCATCAGCGTCACCTCGCCCAGAGGTGGCAGTTAGGCCAGGAGTTTTGTCCTCACTCTACTGGCCAAGTGACAGGGAGAGCAGATGGTAGGGCCTCCTCCTCAGAGAGAGTCACACAGACGTACCTGAGAATTGCTGCTCATTTACTAAAGCATATAAGGCTTCCCTTCCCAAGGCCAGCTTAGCCAGGGCACACGGCCACTAAAAGACTATTTAAATCGTGATCTCCTGGATGAAACCTGGATGACCAGTTTACCAAAGAAAAAAAAAGGTTTCACAAAAAAGTCTCCACTACTACTGATGTGTTAGTTCTGTTGTGCTACCTTTATAAATATCAGCTCCTTTCATCCTCATAACCACCCTATACTGTAGGGACTAAATTATCCCTATTTTAACGGGTGAGACAACTGAGGCACACAGAGGTTGAGAAACTTACCCAAGATCACAGAGATAGTAGCTGGTGGGGCCAGGATTCAAGCCCAGCGGACCAGCCCCAGGGTATACGCTCGTAACCACTGAAGAGAAGCCGCCTTGCTTAAATTCGTGGGCCCCGTGCAGATACTCTGATCCAGCACGTCCCCACATGATCCTGAGGACCAGCCAGGTTTGGAGATCGCTAATGAAGTCGGTGGCTCTCAAACTACGGTGTGCTTGTGGGTATTCAGATTCCTGGGCCCCAGAAGTTCTAGAATTGGAACCAAGGATCTATAGTTTTAACAGGCGCCCAAGATGAGGCCAGCGCAGGTGGTTCACAGAAGGCCCGTGTAGAGAACTAGTCCCATCGCCTCACCCGGCTCACCTGGGACAAGCAAACAGCTCACTGGGGCACCTCAGGGCTGCCTGCGTTGACTGTCCCTTCTTCACTGGAGCAGCCCTGGGGGAGGGGAGCTGGTGGCTGTGTGAGGGCTGCTCTGTTCTTTGGCCCTGGTGACAGGCTGCGTTCAGATGGCGGAGGAGGGGGAGGGGGGCCTGAAGGGAGCTCACCGTCCCTCCACCCTCGACAGGCTGCACATCAGAGCGGCACACGCAGTGGGGAGCGGGAAAAGGAGAAAAGACTGGGCGGCCAGGGCCCCCGTCTCCCATCACCAGAACAATGGCCTCTTCAAATCCCTGGCATCTGAACTGGCAGTCGGCCACCAGGGAAGAAAAGAGCCTGCTGTCCCTTTAAGGACGCCCTCTCTCCACAAAGGTCAGAAATGCCAGCTCAGCCGGCCCAGCGGCTGCCATTTTGCCGCTTTGGTGCCCTGAGGCCCCGGGCCGTGAGCCCCGTTCCAGCTGGTTCTGCGGGCACCTGCTGTCTTCGGGAGAAGGCAGAGCACCTGCGTGACAGCTGCGGCTCCAGGCGAGGTTCAGGGATCAGGCAGGAAGGGCCGGTGCAGAGGAAACCCAAGACCTCATTTGTTTCTCAAACTCGTCCTCCTAGGGAGAGTTAGCCCCAAGGAAGCGGGACTTGGGGGGGCCAGGTCAAAGATGACCGCGGGAGGGGTGGGGGTCGAAAAGAAAACGGACCAAGGAATGGGCGCTCCAAGAGAAACATTTCATCCAAGAGAGCAAAGGCTGACAGATGACAGATCCAGAACTCACAAAGAGAACGGGGCAGGGAGTGGAGGTTGGCAGGAAATACTGGGGAGTGGTCAGGGTTTTCTCCTACAGACTGAGTTCAAATCCTGCCACTTTATGTAATCTGGGGCACCGTTCCTAACTTCGCTGAGCCGCAGTTCCTCGGCAATGTTGGCACATACTGAGCAGTGAATAAACATTAGAAACTAATACTGTCTATTATTAGAGTACTAGCCGCTCAGTGTGTTCCTCAAGAGGCCTGAATCCCAGACCACACCACTGGTCCCACTAAGTCATCCTGCAAATATGTGCCGTGAGGAAAGGGGGGGCGCTCATTTAGGAAACTACACGGTGAGGCAAATCATGATTCTCATGAGAAAACAACTGAAAATTAGTCATCTATTCATAATACAATGCAAGGGTTGGTGAACTCTTTCTGTAAAGAGCCAGGTAGTAAGATCACACAGTCTGACCATCCTACTGAACTCTGCTGCTGCAGGGTTAAAGCAGCCATAGACAACGTGCACGTGAAAGAACATGGCTGTGTCCCAATAAAACTTTATTTACAGAACAGGCAGCAGGCTGAAGCTGGCTGACCCCTGAAATAAAGGATGGCATTAATAGAGGAAATGATGAGTCCTTATGGTGGCAGAGGCCCATTTCTTGCTCTTCTCATGGGACTGAGAGTATTTTACCCAATTACTTGACGTCCAGGAAGAGATTTTAGCCAACACCAGCTACCTGCAATGACTCCTGTATGCTGGTTTCCTCAGCACCTATGTCTGGAGTTTGCCCAGTACCTCTCTGCACTTCAGAGGGCTCTTTTCCTTGTTCTTCTGCACTTCCTCTAATGCTTGAGATTGGGAGCTCACAGGGCAGGGTCTCCTCCTCCTCCAGCAAGCACGGTGAGAAACTGGCTGAACTGGCCACCCCTCAAGATGTCTTCCTTGAAATCCCTCATTGCAAAAATGCCCACCCCTCACCCACTTTCCCAGGCCACAGTGGGTTGGATCCTACAAGTCTGTCCTTCAGCAGCTTCCTAAACAGCTGCGCATCTCAGGGAACCCAGGCAGATTTTCACTCATTCACTGATTTATTTAAATAGGGGAGTGCCCACTGTGTGCTAGGTAAATCTTAGAAAACACAAATTTCCCTTCCGCTTTGAGTGGAGTTGGAGAGAGGCTGCTATGGCTGGAATCTTCTCAAAAGGCTGCTCTGAAGCGTATTTATTTCCTGCTCCCTGGTGTCTTTCTACCCGAGAGCTCAAACACTTCGAAAACAACTTTCTCAACAGTACTAACAACTTTTAACATGATGATTTCTAAATGGCACTAAAAGCAGGAAGGGGCTTCCCTGGTGGCGCAGTGGTTAAGAATCCACCTGCCAATGCAGGAGACACGGGCTCGAGCCCTGGTCCGGGAAGATCCCACATGCCGCGGAGCAACTAAGCCCAAATGCCACAACTACTGAGCCTGCGCTCTAGAGCCCGCAAGCCACAACTACTGAACCCACGTGCCACAACTACTGAAGCCCGCGCACCTAGAGCCCGTGCTCCACAAGAGAAGCCACCACAATGAGAAGCCTGCACACCTCAACAAAAGAGTAGCCCCCGCTCACCGCAACTAGAGAAAGCCCGCGCACAGCAATGAAGACCCAACACAGCCAAAAATAAATAAATAAATAAAAATAAAAGCAGGAAGGATAAGAAAAGCTGAGAATGAGGAAACAGTGAGATCCAAAGCAACGAAGGTAGAAAGGAAAGGAAAAAAAAAAAAAATCACTATTTCAGATTAAAAAATATATATATACTGCTTACTTACATCATTCTCTCTGCATCAAATGACCTCATTCCACAAGTCCAACCTGTATGGTCCCAGCCTTCCTTCAAAGCTCTGCTCCCAATGCATCTTCCCCAGGGAGACTTCCCTGATAAACTCCCCCCAAATCTCAAACTCTCCAGCATCCCTTAGAATTCTCCAACACGCCTCCCACTTGTTTATGTACCTTAAGTGTGGTGTATGAGAGCCTATGGGCTCTGTCTTAACCCTTGGACTATCACCTTCTCAAAACCCCTATCAGGATTTTTCCTTCTTCCACATTCCCCATGGCACACTGTAATTGGCAAATGCTCTCCCTACACTGTTGCTCGGCCAAGGCCCTGCTTCAACGGAAGAGCTGCTGCTATCTTACAGTATCCTCAGCGACCTGCCATCACTTCTCATACCACCATTTACTCATTCATTCATTCATTCAGTTATTCACTCAACAAAACTGATGCAGACTGTTTGCGTGCCAAGCAGTGTGCTGAAGGTTGCCTTATATCTCATTTGCAAATTTATTTAATCCTCAAACCAGCCTACTTAGATAGATATTATTAATATGTAACTGGCACACAATAACACAGGTGATTTCAGAAAGGATGATGGAAAGTGTGGGCGACTGATGGGAAGGGGTAGACTATCATACTCTGGAAAAGAGGTACCTATCTACCTGCGCTGCTGCTCTGATGCTAGGAAAATGAACATGACTTATGATAGTCCCTTCTCATCCCATGACTGAAAATGTAGTCACCTGAGTTTTATAAAAGTATCAACTGATACAGTTTTATATCAAATGGACCAATGCATTAAATTTAAAAACAAACCACAGAAAAACTCAAAGCTTAAGTGAATATGTATACTGTTAAGGTTGGGAGGAACTTTCTATGAATAATACCCAACAGGGGAAGGGAGACTGACCTGATCACATTCAAACAAACAAGCTTCAATGTGCTGAAAATCAGCCTGACATTAAAAGACAAAAAATCCAGGGAAAGTACTTAAAACATGTATGACTAAGGGTTACTAGCCTTATTATGCTGAAGAGTTGTGAGCAAGGAGAAAGACAAACACCTCAACAGGAAGGTGGGCAAAGAACAAAAAAGGCAATTCGCAGAAGAAATATACATGAGTAATAAGGAAATTAAAAGCATGTAGTCAATGATCAAAGAAATGCAAATTAATGCAACTCTGAGACACCGCTTGTGGAGTATCAGATTGGCAAAGACTAAAAAGAATGGTAATGCCAGGCAGGCAAAGACAAGGGGAACAAACACTCTCATAACTTGGGGGTGGGCGGGTAAACTGGAACAACCTTTCCAAGGACAACTTGGCACATGTGTTAAAAGCTGTTGACCTAGAAATCTGGCTTCTAAATTTTTATCTGAAGAACGTTAGTATGACGTTATTTTTAATCTTGAAGAATTAGAAATAAGCTAAATGTCAAATAAGAGGAGACTGGACAAATACTTGCATATTTGCACTGCTACCCTTAAAACTAATTAGGTAAATCAATGTTAGTTGATTACAGAGAGATATTAAAGAACTTAAGAACAGCATATAGAATGAATTATCAATTTCAGCTATTTCTATCTTCCTATGAAAAAATAGCTCAAAGGATATAAAGTAAAATGTTAATAGTGATTATCTCTGAAGGGTGGTATTATGATTGATTTTTTATTTTTTATTTTTTATTTATTTTATTTTTTTTCAAGGACAATTTATATTTATTTGTTGATGACTCTGACTAAACATACTTCAAACACAGCAGAAGTTAAAGAGTCTGTCAGGTGACGTCATCTCCTGCCAACAGCTAAAGGTGGCCCGTGGAGAGTGACATGAGCTTCATCTTCAAGCTGAGGCCCTGACTCTGGGCAAACAGCTGGTGGGTGGACCTGGTCCTTCTGGCCTGGATTGGGGCCTCCGAGGAACTACTCCTTGTTCTCATACTTGTGCTTGATGTGTTTCCATAGCTTCCCTTCGTTGATGTGTTCGTAGATCGCGTCCGCGCCTTGATCGAAGGCGCGCTCGAAGAACAGGGCGCCCACGGCTATGGTGAGGGCAAAGGTAGAGGTCCTGCGGAACAGCAGGGAGTACAATCTCGCAGTCAACGTTGGGCCCACCATGTTTGTCCGCTGCCGAACTCATGATTGATTTTTTAAAAAATATTTTCTAATTTTTCTACAATGCTCACAATTTTTGTTGCCAAAAAAATCAAACAAGTTAAAAGTACTGATAATTTTTTTCTTCAAAAATTTCTTTAGGGCTTCCCGGGTGGCGCAGTGGCTGAGAATCTGCCTGCTAATGCAGGGGACACGGGTTCGAGCCCTGGTCTGGGAAGATCCCACATGCCGCGGAGCAACTAGGCCCGCGAGCCACAACTACTGAGCCTGCACGTCTGGAGCCTGTGCTCCGCAACAAGAGAGGCCGCGATAGTGAGAGACCCGCACACCGCGATGAAGAGTGGCCCCCGCTTGCCGCAACTAGAGAAAGCCCTCGCACAGAAACGAAGACCCAACACAGCCAAAAATAAATAAATAAATAAAAATTTCTTTAATTTTGATTTTCAGAAGACAAGAAATCTATAAAAGAACTTTGAAAAGCAAAATATAAATTCAAGAATACAATCAATTATCCAGCAAATATTTCTCTGAGCACCAACTGTGTGTAAAGCCCTGAAGAAAGTACAGTGAAGGGACTTCCCTGGTGGTGCAGTGGTTAAGACTCTGTGCTCCCAGTGAAGGGGACCCGGGTTCGATCCCTGGTCAGAGAACTAGATCCCACATGCATGCTGCAACTAAAGAGCCCACGAGCCGCAACTAAGACCCAGCACAACCAAATAAATAAATATTAAAAATAAATAAAGTCTTAAAAAAAAAAAACAACCAAAAACAAAGTACAGTGAGAATCAACAAGGACCTACTGTATAGCACAGGGAACTCTACTCAGTATTCTGTAATAACCTATATGGGAAAAGAATCTGAAAAAGAATGGATATGTGTATATGTATAAGTGAACCACTTTGCTGTACACCTGAAACTAATACAACATTGTAAATCAACTATACTCCAATATAAAATAAAAATTAAATTAAGGGACTTCCCTGGTGGTCCACTGGGTAGGACTCTGAGCCCCCACTGCAGGGGGCCTGGGTTCGATCCCTGGTTGGTAAACTAGATCCCACATGTATGCTGCAACTAAGAAGTCCGCATGCCACAACTAAAGATCCTGTGTGCCGCAACTAAGACCTGGCACAGCCTAAATAAATAAATAAATAGTAAATAGTAAAAAAAAAATTAAATTATAAAAAGAAAGTACAATGAGAAAATAAAACAAAAATTAGAATAACTCTCTACTCTCAGAGAAGGCTTAATGTTATAAAGACAGAATGATACCTAATCCAACACAATGTAATTATGGGAATCCAAGCAAAGTGCTCCTATTTGGGGATAAGATAAATCTGGGAAGACTTTTTCAAGGCGGTGACAGTAAAGCTAAATTTTGAAGGATAAATAGGATTTCCATAGGCAGAGAAGAGAGAAGCATGAACAAAAGAGCAGCGTTTAACTATGGCTGTAGTTCTAGGAAGAGGTACGTGAGATGCTCTGCAGAGGATAGGTCTGTTAGGGTGGCGGGGACAGCAGAGGTCATGGAAGGATGGAGTGGATGACGAGGCTGGACAGTCAGGATGGAGCCAGACTGGAGAAGGCCCTGAGTGACACGCCAGGCTGTCAACTGCGTTTTGTAGGCGACACGAAGCCAAATTCAGGTTTTGAAGAAGGGTTGGAAATCTGACCTACGTGACAGCTGAATGAAAAATGGACTCAAGAGTTACAGAAGAGATTAGATTATTCAGCCACAAAAAAGGAATGAAGTAGATTATTCAGCCACAAAAAAGGAATGAAGTACTGATACATGCTACAACTTGGATGAACCTTAAAAACATAATGCTAAGTGGAAGAAGCCAGTCACCAAAGTATATGCATGTGTGTGTATATATATATACACACATATATTTCATAAATGGAAAATATGTATGTATATATGTATACACATGTGTGTATGTACATATACACATGCATCTATCACATGAAGTCCAGATTAGGGCAATCTATAGAGACAGAAGGTAGATTAGTAGCTGCCCAGGGCTGGGCTGGGAGGGTTGGGGTGTACCAGCTAAGAGGTATAGGGTCTCTTTTTTTTTTTTTTTTTAATTATTTATTTATTTATTTTTATTTATGGCTGTGTTGGGTCTTCGTTTCTGTGCGAGGGCTTTTTCCAGTCGCGGCAAGCGGGGTCCACTCTTCATCGCGGTGCGCGGGCCTCTCACTATCGCGGCCTCTCCAGACGCGCAGGCTCAGCAGTTGTGGCCCACGGGCCCAGCCGCTCCGCGGCATGTGGGATCCTCCCGGACCAGGGATCGAACCCGTGTCCCCTGCATTGGCAGGCAGACTCTCAACCACTGCGCCACCAGGGAAGCCCTAGGGTCTCTTTTTAAGGTGAAGAAAATGTTCTAAAATTGGCTGTCATGATGATTGTGAATATACTAAGAACTGAATGGTACACTTTATTTATTTATTTATTTTCATTTATCTATTTTTGGCCGCATCGGGTCTTAGTTGCGGCATGTGGGATCTTTTGTTGCAGCGCACGGGCTCAGTAGTTGCAGTGCTCGGGCCTAGTTGCCCCACGGTATATGGGATCTTAGTTCCCCAACCAGGGCTCGAACCCGTGTCCCCTGCACTGGAAGGCGGATTCTCAACCACTGGACCACCAGGGAAGTCCCTGAATGGTACACTTTAAATGAGTCAATTGTATGGTATGCGAATTATGTCTCAATAAAGCTGTTCCAAAAAAAAAAAAAAAAAGAGGGAGGAGATCAGCCAGGTGGCTATTGCAACAGGCCAAGTAAGACATTCAAAGGTTATGAATTAAATCAGTGGCAGTAGTCATGGGAAAGAGTGGAGGATGATCAGAGACACTGCAACGACGGAAGTAACCATGTGGGGAGTGAGGGAGAACAAGTAAAAAAAAAGCAGCTCAGAAGTTTCCAATGTGAATGACTAAGAGAGGATGTGAGGGGAAGGCTGGATGGGAGACTATTATAAATCTGCTTTTTACATGAAAAAGCAAAAGTGAGTTTGAGGAGCTTAAGCCCATTCCCGGAAGTAAGGGAACAGAGAGAGAGGTGCAGATCTGGAGTTGACAGCCCTTCTCCTGGCAGTGGAGACTAAGGGTCTTTTGTGACTGGTGATGACAATTATTAATTATATTTAGCACTAATGACCAGTTTAAAGTGGTCCTAACTTATGCCTAGAAATATGCTTAGGAGAATTTAGCCAGAGAAAGAAGTTAAGATTGCAGCAAGCAAGGAAAACCAATTCTATAGCTGCATACACAATATTCCAAGCATTGAAAAGAGCTGAGTATTTACTGCTCCAAGTAGGGACTTTTGTAAAAAGGAGTATTATCATTGTAGCTATAAATGTAATGGTTTATACAAAGACTGCTCAATAGCTGAACGGCAGTAGTTAGCTCCTATTACTAGAGGGCCTCACAAGAGCACAAATTTTGCTTGTTTATATCAAAGAAGGAAAGAACATGTAGTAGAAACCTCGGTTCATAAAATCAGAGAGTTTAAAAAAAATCATTTAGACCAAAAAGATGACTAAGGAAAATAAGGTGCGATGAGCAAAGCAGATCACCTTCAAAAGCCCAATGGTCACAGTTTCCAGAATTTTTATCCCGAGGCTTGTCAAGTTAAGCCTCTGGAAAACAAAGGGGTTTTGCATGTCATGTCATAAATGCCACCGGATACACACCATGACCATTCAGTCAGGATAAAAAGTTGAGGTCGCTGCAGGGAAGCTATTATGAAACAATGAAGCTCCCAGTCTCAGGAGAAAGGGTCCAAAAAAAGATCTTAACTGAAAGATAAATCTATTTGTACCGGAGAGGCATCTGAGTCCCTCTGGAATTTTCCTATACTATGCAGCATCGGTGAGACCCTACAGGGAAGGGAGTCCACGTCCGGCTCCCCCTCTAGTGAAGCCTCACTCCAGGGCAAGGACCAGTTCTTCTCATCTTTGTGTTCCTACCACTTAGCCCAGTGGGCGCTCAAGAAACGTTTGTCCAGTAAACAGATGAATAAATGAATTAAAGGGAAGATAGGAAGAATCCAGTAGGAACTTGGGAAGAATATTAAAGGGTCTTGTACTCCAGAGATCCTAGCCCAAAGTCCATGGGGATCCAAAAGAGATAAAAATCTGCTGCTCTAATCTCGCCTGTCATCTTAGAGACGAGGGCACTGGTGCCTTGCCGAAGGTCACACACCCAGTGAGTGGTAGGACAAGTTCTAGCTCCCAGTTAAGTAACCACGTGACCATATCCATGTGGGACAGGAGACAGAAGAGCTCCAGCAATGAGACTCAAACATATGATACTGGAGGTTGTTAACTTGAAAGGAGGGGTGAAACTGACTGAGAGTGGCCTAAGTCTACTGTCCCTGGCTATCAGGGAAGAGAAGGATCAGAGTTCTTGGTATCCAGCTAGGGCATGAGAAACAATCTTGGATTTTAGGTGTGGAGAGCAAGGACCATGACCATGCTCTCTCTGAATGATGCCAAACATAAAACAATAAAGATTTTAATAGCAGCTTAACATTTATAAGGTGCTTACAATGTGCCAGGTCTCCTCCTAAACGCATTAACAGGAATGATCTCATTTAATCCTCCCACTCTTTACAACAGCCCTCCAAGGTAGGTGTGATGAGCCCCATTTTATAGATGAGAAAATCAAGGCTTGGGGAGAGTAAGTACCTTGCCTAGGGTCATACAACTAGAAAGCAGCAGAACCATCTGCATCCGTCCCTTGGGGTCCACATATACGGAGCAGCCATTTATGCCAGTGTTAGAACAAAGAGGCGCCTGCTGAGAAGCAGAGCCTGCTTCCTCTAGGAAGGAAAGTCCCAAACCCAGATTCAGGAAAGAAGTCAGTGCTCAGTTCCCAAGATTTGCATTTCCTGAGGCTTGACCTCCCAGCCATTGAATATTTCCATAAATCTTACAAAAGAAACACATAAAACATGAATGACTTTCAAGGGTTTAGGTAATGTTCTAAGCTTAACTGGATGGTGACAATGTTTAGGTATTCTTCTTTAAGCTGTACAGATACATTAGACACTTTCTTTTGCATGCATGATACACTTCATAAATTAAAAAAAAAAATTTTTTTAAATAAACCCCGACGCAGCCCTGAAGTGACAGCCACCAGAACATCGATGACTAGGGTCATGGCTCACCATGGTGGTGGGGTGAGTGCACCGGAAAAACTATTCTACTGCATGACTGAAGGACAAAGGGAGCACCACCGCCCAGAAAGGTCGCCCCACCTCCTCAGCAAACCTCTGCTGAAATGCAAAGTTTAAAGCATTTCTACCAAATAAACACTCGTCACACTGTACGCAAGAACTAGAGTATACAGGTTAAGGGCACAGGGCTAAACATCTTCGGTTTTATCCCAGTTCTGCCACTTACCACACGGTCTCGAGCCTGTTACTTAAACCTCTTTGAGACTCAGTTTCCTTACCTGTAAAATGGGATGAATACCACCTTTCCTGTAGGGTTGCGTGAGGGTTATATGAGATTTTTTTTTTCATGGAAAGCTCAGAGAAGCATAGTTATTATAATTTCTAACACTATTCTTCACACATGCTCCCAAACTTATTCCAGTTCTCGGCCCCAGAGCAGCCTGCCCTCCAAGTTGGGAAATGCATCCCCACGCTCTTTGGTCATCCTGAGCCTGAGGGCTTCTCACGGCTGAGCAGAGCAAGCCCGCAGCCTCTGCCTCACTTTGGATGCTGTCGGCAGGTGAGCCCCGACTTGCCTCTGAACTTTCTGCTCTGTTCTGATCTCTTCATCCACCAGGCCCTCATCTGGCTTCTGTGGCTCAGTTCTTGCTTCTTCCCTGCCTGAGAGACCCACTAAACCCTCCTGACACCTCAATGGCCTCCACGCTTCAAGGATCAGCCCACATCCCACCTCCTCCATTCAGCCCTTCTCCACTGATTTTTGCCCATTACTGCTCTTCCCCGTCTCTGTTCTTGCACATCGTTGGTGCCTATAATTCATATCATTAAACGTCTTCATAAATTACCTTAGAATATTTCTCTAACTTTTCTCAGGTATCAGTCTTCTCTCTTTTCATGGGCAAAGACCTGTCTTCCAACTGCTTTGTAACTGTAGTGGTTAAGAGCACGGGCTCTGGAGTCAGACTGCCAGCTTGAACAATTCTGGGCTGTGTGATCTTGGGCCAATCACTTAACCTCTCGGTGCCTTAGTTACTAATTTGTAAAACCTACATAATAATAGTACAGAGCCCAAATAACTGCTTTGAGTTAATATATAGAAAACATTTATAATATGTCATATAGTCAATTGTTATGTAAGTACTTGCTATAATTATTACTATCTTTATCGTCATCACTATTACTATTAAGGTGCCTAGAACAAGACTGCTAGCTAGGAGGTAGCCAGTAAAAACATATCACTTTGTTGCACTTGAGAGGCATCTCTATTTGCCTAAACTAGGGGGCAGCAAACTTTGTGTAAAGGGCCAGACAACAATTATTTTATCTTTGGGGGCCAAAGCTCTCTGTCACAACTACTCACCTCTGATGCCGTGGCATGAAAGCAGCCACAGACAATGCGTAAACAAAACTTTATTCATGGATACTGAAATCTGAATTTCATACAATTTTTACATGTCATGAAATATGACTCGATTTTTTTTCAACCATTTAAAAATGTAAAAAAAAAACATTCTTAGCTTGCCTTAGCTTGCGTAAAAACAGGCGGCAAGCTGAGCACAGCCCTCGGCTGGGCGTGCTGACACCTGGACTAAGGTCACACAAAGTCCCCCCAATATCACAAATTAAGGCCCTTGTTCTCCAGGCGGTAAGAATACATTGTGGGATTTTAAGTAGGGGAGTGCGCCCACGCCCACACCTCCATAAAAGCAGCTGTGGTGGGCATTACTGGCGCTCAACAATACTTCTCTTCCTGCCATCAGAAGTCTACATCTCCCAGCTTTCTGGCTGTCAGGCAGGGCCACGTGACTAGTCCTGGCCAATGTGCTAAAAGGGCAATGACAGTGTATTTGCTTCCAAGGAGAAGCATTTAAGAGGCATGCTCTCCTCCCCCTGTAATGATTGTGGAGGAGATGCCAGGAGATTCTACAGCCGGATCACTGAGCTACCACACGGAGGATGGCATCCCTGGAGAGTTTTCCAGAGTCTCAGAGGGACCTGGAGTGGTCAGAAACTAACTTTCAATGAGTTAAGCTGTTGAGTTTGCGGGCGGGGGTCGTCATCACAGCATAACCTAGCCTATCCAGTTTAATTCAATATCTTTCTGCAAATACAAACCAAAGAACAGTGCGAAGGATAAGTAAACACAAAAACATCTAGCCAATACCTACTTTATCATACGCTTTCACCGTAACACCTCATTTAGGAGACCAATACCCAGCCTTCTGGGCAATTTAGCAAGAGATCAGAAGCATTCTTCTCTTCCTCAAGTTCTGTCGTGAGAAACCCTAAATCATCTCTTCCAGCAGTAAACTGCAATGACAAGAAGTCTCATAATAGCCGAGAAGAAGCGTTTCTAGCCAGCAGCAAAGAACCTGGAGCGCTCATCATCTCATTTGTTTGACACCATCTCTGCCATCCAGAAGCTTACATTTTAATAAGAGTAAATCTCTTTCTTCTTAAGTAATAATAATGATGACAACAACAACAAAGCAAGGCAAATAATGTTTAGCGTTGCTTATTTCAAGCCAGATGTAGTTTGCCAAAGGAGAAGAAAACCTGGGTAAGAGGTAGGAAAGGCCTATCCTTTTAAGAAATCTGCAGAGTCAGAAGATTTGGTCATTGCCCTAAGCTGTCCTGATACTCAAGGGATTTAAATGCTTAGATGACCAGTACTCAGTGCCCTGGATTTACCAAACCATGGGAAATCGCCAATTCCCATCCCACCAAGTCATAAAGTAAATCTCACACTGTTAGCAAGAGGTGTGCCTGCTGGGGGATGATGGTAAATGAATATTGACTATTTTCAAATGAAGGTTTATTTTTAGTGTCTCCTCCTGGCTAAAGAAGTGCACCAATGGCCCACATCACAAGGGACCCGCTCTGTCGGGACTGCGGCCTTTGTTTAAACCACTGGTGAAAGGAAAGCTGAGAGACCCACTCATCTGCCCAGCACTGTTATTTAACCCCACTTTCAAGATGGCTACCACCCAAGGCAAACGGAAGTTACTTAACACGGCCACACGACAGGTCAAAAGGTGACGACAAGATTCAGACTCACGAGCTGGCTTTCCAGAATCTCGAGACTTCACCGTAGCTTACCTTCTGGTAAACGTGTGAAGAGCTAGGAAGCCTGGGGCTAAAGGGGGTGTGCAGAGGCCATGCCCAAGGTTTCCTCCTCCTCCACTGGAAACCTCACAGAAAGGGCCTCGAAAGATAGATACACGTCCTGAGCTTAATGCTCCAGAAAGTCCAAACTCTTTCCTTACGTCTAGTTTAAATCCTCCCTGCTGCAACCCAACCGTTTCTTCTTTCTTGGGTCTAAACCAGAGCTGAAGAAGGAACAGTGCTCCATTTGTTAACAGATTTAAAGAGAAGAAGTACACTGGACCAGTGACCTTGTATGAGATAAAATATGGCTGGCCATCAATCTCCATGAAAGATGGAGGTGTGCAAAACGGACTCTTGTCCCAGTTACCCAGTAAGAACGTAAGTGACTGGGTTGTCTCACACGGCGTTCACATTCCTAAATAAACAGTGTGAAGTCGCACAACTGCTCTCTCACCCGCTCAAACACAGAGACAGACTAGAAATTCCTCTCGTCTGTGGACCAAGACCTGGCCACAGAAATGCTTCTCCCGCTATGTGTCTTTACTCTGTTTTTTCTTCACCAAATGAAATTCTTCCAGCACGCTGACTTTCCTGAAGGTCTGTCACAGCCCCCAACAGACGTGAGGACCAGGAACGTGAGGACAGAGAACCGAGACAGATGTCACGACAGGCTGTCAAGTCCTGTGGGGTCAAAACGGTCTGTACAGGGAACAGCCCCACGGGACTGGAGGCTTCCTAGTGGCTGGGTTTCTGAAGCTCTATGGGAATTAGGAACAGCTTTACATCACACACACATACAAAAAAAATTAACCATGTAGAAGCTAAGGAGGCCTAGTGAAGTGTCCTTTAAAAAACTTACTTGGCTTCTAAACTACGCGTGCCACGCTTCTGCTTGGACACAGCCCTGTCTGCATACGGACCTCCTTCCACGACCTCCTCCCCGCCGCCTTCACCTTGCTCACCAAGTTACCAGGAGACGGAATCACAGAAGCATCTTTTGAGAGAGCCTAAAGCCCCTGACCCCGTGAGTGGGAGGTTGGATTGGGGGGGAGGATTTCTCGCTCACAATCCAGCCACTTGTCAATCACAGACACGTATCTTGATCAGCTTCATCCAAAAGCATCCCCTGTGATAACCTCGTAACTCCGAGAGGTGGGGTATCAATGTTGTTCACAGTACAGCCTCCACTCGCCTGACGCTGTCCAGGCTTCACACCCCCCCTCCTCAAGTGCCAATTACTTCAAGAAGCTTCTCTGCCACCCAAGCGGAAATAAATTCCAACCTTCTCTGGATTTCTAGAGTGCTTGTTGTTCATTGCCCTAGCATTTACTGACTTTGTGTGTGTGTGTGTGTGTGTGTGTCTGTGGTCGGGTCTCATTCTGCCCGGGGGGCTACCAGTCCCTAGAAGTGGGAGGCGATGTCCTTTACATTTTTTCACCCCCACAATGCCTAAGCACAGGGCTGTGAAAACAATAATTACCTGGTCAACATTTGTAGAATGAAGGGATGGACGAATAATGAATTTATAGACCTTGACCCTGCTCTCTGGAGAAGTATAGGTCTAACCTTGTTGTTGCTGTGATAGTTGCAAAACTGAAATAATGGTCAAGTAATAAGAGTGTGCATCCTGGCCTTCCACTAACTAGTTGCAAGAATTTAGTCAAAACCCTTTATCACTCTGTAGGTCAGTTTCCCTAGATACCACTTGATGGAATTATAGTGAGGACTGTGGTGACACATTTCCATACACTTTTAAAAGCCTTATTGGACTTCCCTGGTGGCACAGTGGTTAAGAATCTGCCAGCCAATGCAGGGACACGGGTTCGAGCCCTGGTCCGGCAAGATCCCACATTGCCACAGAGCAGCTAAGCCTGTGAGCCACAATTACTGAGCCCTCGTGCCACAACTACTGAAGCCCTCGCGCCTAGGGCCTGTGCTCCACAACAAGAGAAGCCACCGCAACGAGAAGCCTGTGCACGGCAACGAAGAGTAGCCCCCGCTCGCCGCAACGAAACAAAGCCTGCGCGCAGTGACGAAGACCCAACGCAGCCAAAGATAAAATATAAATAAATAAATAAAAAATAAATAAATAAAAAATAAAAGCCTAATCAACTAACAACAACAACAAAAAAAGTAAGGCAAAGAGACAGCAAAAAACAAAACAGCCAATATGTACTAGACGTATATATTCACATGTATATACATATAATACAGATGAAAGTGAACAAGTGAATCACTGGGAAAAATTCCCTGCAAACCCAAAGCCAGATTCCTATCTGTACACCTTCAAGCAGGTTACTTAACCTCTCTGTTTCCTCGCTCTGTAAAGTGAGGACCTTAATCGTAACACTGTGGGCACTACGTGACTTAATACATGTAAACGGTGCTCGACGCATGGTAAGCACTCAAATGTTAGTTGCCATTATTATTATTATTATCATTATTATTGTCAGCATTTTTTATGTCACTAACGCATAGTAGGCATTCTGGAAATGTTTCTAGAAATGATTCAAAGGTTAGAAAGTTAATTCATTCCATCCACTTCCATACACAGACAGTTTTATCCAGAACAAAACAGCCAGTGTATTTGTCACCTTGTTTCTAGCAAGTCTCCCCGTTGGGAGAGTAGAGGGTGCCCTGACATGGGATCCCACCAAAGGGAGCCGCATTTCCAGCCCAAACATCCACATCACAACAACAAGGTCTGGCCCCTGGGCCAAAATGGACTGATGAATCTGTACCTAATGACATGGTGAATCACGGGATCTGATAGTACCCAGGCAGACCACAATACACAATTTCCCTATCCTGGTAGCATTTGACTTGGCTGAAAAGGACAAGGTTACCCCAATTACAGTTCCCAGCCTAACACTGCTCTCCCGTGGAAATGCATCAGGAGGTGCTAAGGCAGATTTTTAAAGGCGAACATCTCGGCACGTCCCTGAGGGATCAGCCCGGGCTGTGCAGGGAAGCACTCTGTGGTAAAGGGATGCCTCATCCTGCATGACAGCCAAGCGCCCCTCAGCTCCAACCCGGGTGCGCTGACAGCAGGGGCGCAGGGGAAGGCCGAGTGATTTCTGATGATGAGGCAGTATCCCCACTCTCCCAGCAGCACCTGGGCTCTCCTTGGAGGCCTCATCCAAGTCACAGACCCAGCTCGGCTCTGCTGAGGAATAAAGGGGCAGCTCTGGATGCTGACCGGGCCTGCTAACGGCTTCCAACCCAGGAGGAACAGGGAAGCCGGCCCCCCAGAAAGCAAGGGCAGGGGTGGCGCCACAGTACCTCTGCCACCCTTTCTCAGACTCAGAGGGGGCTTCAGCACAAGAGTCGGTACAAGACGCAGTGATACCACATCCTGAGGAGCAGAAGCTAGAGGCTGGGCGGTCACTGACGTGCACCACCGCTCGGGACCTCGCAGTTACGAAGAGCTAAGCTTGCAGGAGCTAAGCTCCTCCCCTTCCCTTCCACAAAGTATCTTTTCTAAAGTGCCTTTTCACTAAAGGACCCTCTTGCCTAAAGGAGGAGGGCTGGCGTAGACTGATTCTGTCAGGGTTTACCCTGGCGAACCGGGGTTCTGCAAAGCCAGAGGCGGCCGAGAGCCAGGCTAGGACTCCCTGCATTAAACTGCTCAATACCCACCCGGCCTCTGATCAGCACCCTCCAATCCAGAGAGGTGACCCAACTACCACCCCACCCACGACTGCCGGCCGGCCGCAGGGAAGGCAGGACGCAGCCCTGCAGGGAGCGCTCTCACGCTTTTGCCTCCTCCCACCCTCCACTGCCTTCACGGAGAGGAAGCTCCATCTCCAGCCCAAGGAGCCTTTCTCCTCCGAGCTGCACACGCCACCCTGCTGACAGTGGCAAAGTTTTCCAAGCAAAATCTCCAGTTGCTCAACCAGATAAAAAGCCAATTCACCCACCCATCTGATTCAAAGGAGAAGAGGGAGAGGTAAGGGTTTTACTTTTAAAATGGAAGGTAAAAATGTTCTGACGACTTCTGCGGCTACAATACAGACACCCCACACCCCAAGCAAGAGGAAGAGGGGCTTGCAAAGCCCCAAGGTGCGTCCATGTGGTGGGCAGGGGGGCGGTCCACTCTCCTCTGGACACCAGGCATGCTAGAGGTCGGAGCCTGGCCCCCCGGGACTCTCTCCTCAGAGAGAAGCCTCTAAGAGGTCAGGGACTGCCCACCGGCGGGGAGGGTGCCCTAAGCAGCAGGGTGACGAGGGCCCCTCTGGATGTCTGTCGGGTCAAGAAAGCTCGCACCGCCAGCTTAATGCGGACATGCAGGACCTTGTGAAAGGTTTCTTTCTGTATCCAGTGCCCTCAGTGTTTGGCACCCCTCAGCCCCCTCAGAGTCGGAGCCTCTTTTCAACTGCAGTTTGATTCTCTCCACGGCCACCCAACTTCCACAAAACCCCTCCCCCAGGAAGATGCTGGCAGAAAAAATACTGCAGCGGTGCAGAAGCTGGGGGGAGCCAGAGAGGGCAACCCAACTTTGTAGAGTGTGTGGACCCCGCCTTAACCCCTTGATACCCAGCTAGGGAGAGGGGCCTATCTGAGGGACGCCTCTCTTGAGGACACTGAGGTGCTGGGGGGCGCACAGGGGTGAAGGAAGACAGCGGCAGGGGAAGGTGCCTTATCCCTTCTCTACTCACCAGGACAGCTTGAATCCTTTCATTAGTACAGTCACGATAATCCACTGACCGTGTCCTTAGCATCCCGGGCACAGCTCCGGAGGACTCGGGACATATTTGAAAAGATGATGAAGTCCCAAAAGAACAGAATCCCATGTAATGTGACTTGAACCCAGAGAGAGAAAGAAAAGAGAGGGAGAGACAGAGAGAGAGAGAGAGAGAGAGAGAGAGAGGGGCAACCCCAGCCGGAAGAAGTGCTCCGCCGCTTTCCCTCCTTCGCCGTTCCCAGCTGAAAGCTGGGTGAAGAGGCAAAGGACAGCTTCTGCAAACCCAGCCCGGGGCTGGAGCTGCCTGCCTGAGCGGCTGCTGCCACTGCCAGTTTCTGATGAGGATGGGTAATGCTGGCAAGGCTGCAAAACAAGCCCTGGAGTTGCCGTCAACAGGCGGGCTGGCCGGCCACCCACCTACCCTCACCTCACGCCGGCTCAGCGCAGCCTTGGGAAAGGAACCCAGGGAGAGCCCGGCAGGAGGGCAAAAACCTGGCGGAACCTGCACCTCTCTTCCCCCAGGCGGCAGCTCCCGCAGCTCCATATAATCTCCTAATCAATGCAGTACCCAGGCAAAGCACTGCCAGCCACTTCCGCCCATTTAAAGACACAGCACATGTTTTGTCCCAGGATGGGACAGACAGTTGGGGAGAGGGTGGGTGAGCAACGTGGGCGCTGGAGAAGGAAGAGGAGAGGGGCAGAAATGTCTGAAGGCGAGCACCTCCCTGGGCATCGCCAAAGGGTTAAAAATGCCCCACCCCTAGAGGCGGAGGGGAGCCTTGCCCCCAGGCCCTCTGCCAGCCCCGAATCTGAAGCTGAGCCGATCTGAGAGGTCGGATGCCTAGGTGTCCGGAGGCAGGCGAGCTGCGCGGGACCACCTTAAACAGAGTCCTGGCCCTTTCCCAGCGAGGCGGGGCGAGCTCGGGGCTGCGGCTGCGAGCTCCCCGGCAGTTCACAGCCCACGGAACACACAGCTCTCCTCCCTGCTGGGGAAGTCGCCTGCCGTGACTTCTGGGGCTCATGGTGAGGCAGCAGCTTACGGTGGCCCAGCAGTGCCCCCAGTCACCCGGAGCCAGGGAACTCTTAAGGTGGCCACAAAGGCCTGGTGTAGGATTTAAACAACATTTTATCACCAATGCAGGGCGCCGCGAAGATTCAGACCAGGCAGAGCATCGAGATTTTCAACATCAGCTCGGAACACGCAGTTCCCAGGAAAAGGGGAAAAGGCTCTTCTTACAATCCTCCAAGCTGGGGCCCGGGAGTTCCAGCACCAGCAACCTCCCTGGCTAGGTCATTCCTTTTTGTCCTCCCCTAGATTACTGACTATCTGGGTCAGTAATGCGGATGGGTGAGAATGAACAAAGAGGAGATTAATTATGACATGGCAACCTTCAACTGAACCATAATAAGCCTTTACCCTGTAACTTGCCCCAAAGCAATCTAGATATTCATTTGTGTTGTATGCACACCATCTACACTTGACCCTCTAAGGCGATGCTCTTAAGAAAAACTGGAGTGCAGATCCCCGTTGGTAGCACTCATTGTACTTGTAATACTTGTTTATTATCTGCCTTCCTCCTTTTACATGGTCAGCTCCATGAAGGCAGGGGCTGTGTATGGGTTCAGCTCTATCTCCCTGGTGAGTAGGAGGGCTTGCACAGTAGGGGTCCGATGAGCAAGTGTTTAATTGAAGTGACCTCATTCAAACCTAAATGAAACACTGTAGTCTCTCTCTCTAGTGTCCAGATGGTTCTGCAGAAATACTCTTAAACATATCCTTGGGTGATGGAATTTCCCTCCACCCATAGCCCCCATGCCAGACAACAATGAAATGCTTTCAAGACTTCTGAACACATCTGGAATTATGTTTTTAAAGCTCCTTGAGCCTGTACCCAGGCCATAGTGTCAGCCTAGGTATTGCAGGGATGCAACAGATTCCAGAAGTGCATAGAGTTCTCCTTTACAACCTAGATAAGTCACTCGAAGGGCTTCCCCAGGACACGTGACCCAGCCCCTAGACTAACGTCACTTAGAGTACTCCAGGTAGATGAGAATATTCTCATTCTGCTCCATCAACTGCTCTGATCACAAGTGACACATAAAACCTGGACCAAAGCTTTCCAAGTATTACATTAGAGACACATTATTGTAATGTTAACATTCTTTAGCTTTTACCATTTACGTGTTTTTTTGGTTGTTTTTTTTTTAAACTCTCCTTTGCTTCGCAACTATTAGTATGAATTTATTGAGGGCAAGCATTATCTCATTTAATCCTCACACACATAATGAAGCAGTTAACTATCGTTACTTTCCAGGTAATGCAGCAGAAAACTAGAGTGCAGTATCTTGATTTGTCCAATGCCAGCCAACAAGCTGCAAGCTTGGGATTTGAATGCAGGTACATCCAACTCCAAAATCCACTCTCAGTCATAATGTATGTTTATTAAAAAAACTTCTCTATCAGACAAGCTGATTGTAAGTGCTAACATGCTCCCAGAACAAAAAGAATCCAGGTAACAGGTAAAAAAAGGAGACTAAATCAAGGCAGCTTCCTCTTTCTCTTACTGATGAGTTAGCTGGCTTGCGTGTCACTGTACATATGTGATGTGAGAAGCACCCTGAGCGTCCTCATTTAATATATTTTCCCTGTTTTATCTTCTCATAGAGGACAGTCTGTTTTGTATGGTTTGAAAAGTTCCCTGATCAGTAAATTGTCAGCACTGACATAATTCTACATTACTCAGTATATGATCAGGCAGGTGCATTAGACTCTCCTGCTTCTGCCTGACTCTGCAGTCTGGCTGGCTGCTCCCTGACTTCCGTATTTCAGGAAGGGCAATAATTAAAAAAAAAAAACTAAATTCAGAAGACTTCCATTTCTGGCAATATGGCAGACTAGATATCGTGGTAATCCTTCCTGTTAACAACAACTAAAAATGCTACATAAAATAAAATATTAACAAACGGGGGTGGGGGAAGAAATTCTTTTAAAAAGCTTGATGAACTATCAAAACAGTATGGAATATTTAGAGGCACAAATGTAGTGAGGGCAGAACCCCAGAAGATCAAGGAACGCCTTGAGCATGCATTTTCTAGAAGGCATTTGCAGAAGCTGTGAAATTGGGCTTTGGTTTTTATGGCCTCACAAAGCACAGTGGAGAAGAGACGACTTCTCCAAAAGCCCACTAATGTGAAAGGTGTAAGGGGAGATCTGGTAAAGCAGGCCCTGCTGGCCACACCCTCACCCTAAGGGTGAACTGGAAAGACACAGTACAGCTGAGGATATAAAAGGAAAACTGTCTGTCTTCAACCTTGACAGTGAGTGAATGAAGAAGGAAGGAAAAACCATCTCCCCTGATAAGTCATGATTACAAACGGACCCTCACACAGATTGTTGCCTGAGGATTTCCTAAGCAAGTTACCAAAAACCATGTCCAGAAAGAAGACTGTAACCACAGTAAAATTAAGAACATCTGATCGTCAACATTGGTCACAGAAAAGACAAGATTTTTCTGGGAGAAGATATGTGTGACATATGTAACTGGAAAAGGAGTTGTTCACAGAGTTTATCTTTAAAATTTTACAAATCAATAAGAAAAAGTAACACAATTAGAAAAATAGACATGATTTGAACAAGCACTTTCAGAAGAGGAAATGATCAATAAATATATGAAAAGGTGCTCAACTTCATTAGTACTTAGGAAAATGCAAATTTAAACTTCAGTGAGATACCATCTCATACCTATCTGATTGGCAAAAATTAAAAAGTCTAACAATATCAAGGTTGGAAGGGAGCTAGTGCAGGTGTATATTGGTTTGATTCCCTAAGGAAACTATTTGGTACTATGTAGTCAGGTTGAAGAAATGCTTCCCCTCACACCTAACGGTTCTACCCCACTGACTGAAGAAACTCACATCAGAAACTTCACACAGGGGACTTCCCTGGTGGCGCGGTGGTTAAGAATCTGCCTGCCAAGGCAGGGGACACGGGTTCGAGCCCTGGTCCGGGCATGCCACGGAGCAACTAAGCCCGTGAGCCACAACTACTGAGCCCACGTGCCACAACTACTGAAGCCCGCGTGCCTAGAGCCCGTGCTCCGCAACGAGGGAAGCCACCGCAATGAGAAGCCCGCGCACCGCAACGAAGAGTGGCCCCTGCTCGCCGCAACTAGAGAAAGCCCGCGCGCAGCAACGAAGACCTAATGCACCCAAAAATAAATAAATAAATAAATAAATAAATGTATTAAAAAAGAAACTTCACACGGTACTGGATGTAATAACATGGTTTGCAGAAACCAACCAAAAAACTGGGGGGAAAAAAATTTCTATCAATAACAGAAAGGAAAAATACCTGTTGTATTTTCTTAATGTGGGATGGTATATAACAAGAGCATACAGAAAATGTATAAATTACTGTCACATGCAACAAGGTGGATGCATCTCAGAAACAATGTTGAACGGAGGAAGCAAATCAATGAAGAATGCCTACAGTATGATTTTTTATGTATTTTATGTATGTATATAGCTAAAGAACACATAAAATAGATAGATGATATTTTATATCCATATAGATACAGAATCTGTATAGATATTCTGTATCCTTAAAATGGAAAGTCAAGGGAATGACACACTCAGCATTCAGGGAGGTGGTCACGCCTGGAGCGGGGGGAAGACAATGTGGCCAGCAGGACAGGTAAAAGGTACAGCTGTGTTCACCTGACACCATCCTTCTCCTATGGGTTTTTGTGAGCAGACCTGATGAAAGGGCAGGATGGTGGTGAGGGAAGGATTGACAATGACAATGTTTTGTGTTATCTGCATTTTCAAAAATCTAAGTTCAAAAAATTGATCTTCCCAGCCTCACAAACATTCACAAGTTGGTTGTGTTTACAAGGTGTGGTTCACAGAAGGTTGGTTTGTAACACTCTAAGCTTCTTGCTACAACGGTTCCTTCCAAACGGGTTTGGAATGAAGGTTGGAAAAAGTTCCTTTCTGATTTTAGTTGCTTTGACTTCCTCCTGGCCCCCAGGAGCCTGAAGGTCTCACTCACCCTGGTGCTGTTCCTTTCTTAGTCCAACAAAACCACGACTGGCCTTTCTTGCCTCACCCGTGAGTAGGGGCCAGAATGGTGAGAGAGGTCTTTCAGCCAGAGCACACTGCTGGTGATGTGTAAGCAGACACCCAAGGCCCCCAGCCAAGGGACACCTAGCAGCTGTGAGCCCCCGGGAGGACTCAGCGCCCGTGACTCCCACCTCCCCACCAGCGGCTCTTTCCAGCAACAGACACCAGAAGCGCACGCCTCCTCATGACCTTGGGAAGTCACGGGGAGCGTATCTGGAGCAGAAAATAGATGGACAACGTGGTCCCTGAGGCTCGCCTTCTCTCTCGTTCTCGGATGTGTGCTGCCCTCCCTCTGCCCCTGCTCCTAAGGAGAGGAGAGCCGCAGTACCAGGGCAGAGCCGCGTGCCTCCAGGAGCTGGCAAAACTGGGGCAGAGCAGTGCTGCAGTCACACGTTGGGGAATCAAAGCTCCAAGCTCAGGCAGGGGAGTCGACAGGTGCCGAGAGTGTTATATTTAAGGAGCATTTTGGAGGTCAGGAAGCTAGCGAGATCAGCCGCGGGGGAGGGAGCAGCCTCCTGAACATTTCAACAACAAGCCTCCTCCTCGGGCTCCAGCCAGAATCCTCTTCCACGTTCCAACTGCAGCCAATAGAGGCTGTGGAGGGGACGGCAGATGGCCCGAGCTGCACCCATAAGGTGCTCCCCGCTACTTCCCTGTCCCCTCCTCCCGCCCCCCCCCAACCCTCTGCCACTATTAGTCACTGGCTCTGGGGTGACGGCCCGGGCCGCAGGCACTAGCCTGGCCTTCTGGTCTGTTCACCTGTGCCAGCACCCAGCCCGGAGCCTCCTGAGCCTGCCCCACCCCTCCTGTGGCGGGACCTGCGCACAGCCCACCCTCCAGCCCCACCGGCCACCGCAGGGAGAGGCCGGGAGGGGCGGCACAGGCCACAGAGCCGCTGAGGTGGAGAGGCTTGTGGGGAAAGCAAGGCAGGCTCTGTTCACTTGAAGAATGCTTCCTTCTGCCTCTGTGACCCCACGGATTTGCTTAGGGTACTGGACAGACTTACTTCCCCCATTCTTCTTTGCCTCTCCTTCACGATCTGCTAATCCAGAAGGTTCCTTTAGGCAACCAAAAGGATGGACAAGGTCAAAGCCAAGCTCCGGTAGGCTTCATCCTGCCCCCGGGTGCTTCACCGACACGGCTGACTGGAGAGGGAGGCAGCCAGGAGGGAGGCAGCCAGGGCTTCCACCGGGGGTCTGTCCGCTCGAGAGTTTAAGCTGGCCTCCCACACGCTGTGTCTGGGGTTCTCACAATAACCCAGTGAGGTGTTACTAAAGCACACTGGATGGAAGAAGAAACTGAGGCCCTGGGAGGCCTAGTTCTCATGCTACTCCCAGCCGTGAGATAAGGTGGGAGTTGGTGAAAAGAGCGAGAAAGCTACAAAGCAAAGCCCTACGCCCAGGAACCACAAAGCGCCCGCTGTCTCTAGCCCAGGCACCTCCCCCCCTCAGCCAGGCCAGGAGGACTGCCTCCCCTGCCCACCTGGGTACAGATGCCCGCTGAGCTCTCCCTCCCTGCCTGCTGAAGCACTGCTGGACATCCCTTCTCCACGGAGACCCCCTGGCTTGATGCAAGGAGACAGGAGTGTCCCGGGCCCCACTCTCTGTGACAGTGGAAATCCCAAAGAGGACACTCTCTCTCTACCCTACCATTCCCCCCTTCCCTTCCAAAATCACTGCCCGCTTCCCGAACGCCTCTGCCGGACTCAGGTCTCCTTCATTAGTGTGCCCTGGATCACGACCCCTCCTGCCAATAGACAGAAGGGCGGCCTCCGGACATGAAGCCCTCCTGTCAGGAAAGACAGCACGCCTCGGAGAAACACCCCGCAGGAGAAGGGAATGCGGCCTGCTTTCACTCCTCACTCTAATTACGTTCGTCATAAAAGAAAACATGTCTCGTGCCAGATGGAAGAAACAAGGCAGATTTCTAATTACGCCCCCTGCTCCTCCTGGTTTATTCTCTAGAGGAATTCGGGGTGACTGATGGTGTCAGGGACCCCGGAGGGTGTTTATAAACTCAGCTTTTCTCAGGAAGGGAGCACCCATCTATCCACAGCCAGTTGCTTCCTGCTCCCCTCCCACCAAATGGAGATTTCTCTTTTCTCAACTAAGCTACATATGACAATTACCATTAACAGACAGCTGAATCGAGTGTTAACTCATGTTCACAGTGAAAGTCTCCAGGCCAGGGACAAGACCAGAATCTGTTGTTGGCAGAGAAGCTGTTTGCCGATAGGACAAGCCTAGAAAAGCCGCATTCTTAGCTGACAGGGGCCTGACACCAGTCCTAGAGCTGCGCTCTGTGGTCTAGCACAAGGATTCTGAAACTAGACTTGAGTTCAAATCCGTACTGAACAAGCTGTGTGACCTTGAGCGACTTACTTCATTTCTCTACGCCTCGGCGCTATCTATAAAAAGGTGATGACAGCGATCCATGAAGCTGTTAAGAGTCAATGACACAACACGTGACGTAGTATTGAGTAAGGGCTCAACACCTTTTCACCCTTGTTATGATTACTCCCAACCAGTGTCCACAGACCACCACGACCCACTGCAAGAACCAGAGGGCTCCATTTCTATGCTTCCTGGGCTACTTTTTCTCCTTTACCTAAACAAAGTTTCTCATTTTTCCTATTGTGTTGGTGATATGTTTGTATTTTTATTTTGTGATACTTCTGTCAGGTCAGTCAGCTACTTATTTATTTATTCAACAATAACTATACTTATCGAGTGCCTAATGTGTTCATGACCTAGGCAAACCAAGATGCTATTTCAATGATCCATCCAATATCATCCTTGATCTCTAGAAGCTTATAATCTAAAAAGGAACACAAGGCATGGGCATTAAGTAGTTATATTAAATAATTCTCACATAAAGTTTAAAGCAGTAAGTTCCATAAGAGAGACACAGCTAATCAGAAGGGCAGAGTACTTCTGTTTTCCAAAATGAAGATGGGTTTGTAATCATTATGCCAGTTTTTCAATCAACTGATGAGTAATGGTGAATGTTCTCAGCTAACCTATATTAAATCTGTGATAATCATTTCTCGATTAGTATGGTCTTAACTCAAAAGAATTAGCCAGAAAAAGGATCCAATATTTGTCATCATCCTTTAAGGAGACCAGAACTTCCTATTTGCATGACAGGTGTCCAGAAATAGTGCCTTTGGAACATACTGCTACAATCGCTGCCAATAAACACAGGTTTATTTGGATGGAGTAGGCTGTATCTAATGGGGTGGATTTTGAAGTTTCATTTCCTCCATCAGGTTATTTTCTCATCAGCACCATAAAGCTGCAAACGAAATACTCAAAGATGTTTCAGGCCCCCATAGCCACGATATTCTCTTAACATCACAACAGACATGAGACTGGCATAATCATGAGTAAATGTAAGAGCCCAGGTTTCAGAGCTACTCCGTAAATGCACCTGTGTCCTCCCATACTCAGCCACTGGCTACCGCTGCTGCTTCAGGGGCACCCAAGCGCTGGCGTGTACCATGATGAGGTTTTTACGTGGATCCACAGACAAGTGAGAAAAATAAGCGCAACGCGGTAAGTTTCTAAAAACTAAAGATACTGAATCTTTAATTTTTGATAATTCATCCTTTTGAATTTTGTGTTTAAATATTCTCTAAATACAGACAATGGGGGTGGTAGTTTTATATTTTAGTTCAGTTTAGTTCTGTTGTTACCTTTTATAGGTGAAATAAATATCTGGCAATTCTGTGTCAGTCCACCAACATTTTTCAATTTCTCTACAAAATCCACAAGTGCAGGCTCTCCTACGAAGAAGCCCTTCTGAGTTCCAAGATCTCACATCCTACTATAAGGAGAGCCTCCTCCTCTTAACTGCTGTGATGGGAGATCTGAAAAGTTTCTCCTGTCAACTCGCTAGTCCTTGGGTGGCCATCTAGGTCACAGAGGTTCCTAATCTAGTCTTTCTTTCTTTTTTTTTTTTTACTTGAGATATAATTGACATATAACATTATAGTAATTTCGGGAGTACAGCATAATGATGCCATATATGTACATACTGCAAAATGATCACCAAAATAAGTCTAGTTAACACCCATCCCCACATGATTACAATTTTTTTCTTATAATGACCTAATCTAGTCTTGACTGTTTGAACAATGCCTTGGAGATAAGACTGTGCCTCCCAAATATATATGTGTACAACTATGACCACTCCCCCGACCTCAGATGCAGATTCGCGATTGTTCCTGAACACCTTCACCTCGATGTCTCATGGGCACCTCAGAGCCAGCACGAATAGATGAAACTCCGCGTTGTCCCTCTACCTCTCCTCTGACCATGACCTCCCGTGCCTATCCCAATAGATGGTACCACCCACTGTGAAGCCACCCAGTCAGACACCTGGAACTCGTCCTACCTGCCTCCTCTCCCACCTCCCGCTTAATTAGGCACAACAGCATGTCAATCCTAGCTCCCTACTTATGACTAGCGTTTGTCTCCTGCTCTCAGTTATTACCTGCCCTTCAATCCTCATCTTTAGGTTTGCAGTTGTACTTACCCTCTCCTACTTGTTTGTTCATTCACCAAATATTTATTGAGCATCTATCATACACCAAGTAATATGCCAGGTGCTAGGGGTTTTGTGGCTTAAAAAGCAAAACTGCACCATCCCTGCCCTTAAAAAGCTTATAGTCTAGTGGGGGGAAGACAAACATGTGAAAAATAAAGTGTCAGAGATGGCGCAAAATGAGGAAAATCTTAACAATCTGTCTACCTTGCAGTCTTGTAGTCAAAAGCAGACCTGAGGATATCTTCAAGTCCTTCGATTGTTCCCAGTATCTACATGGAACAGGCTGTCACAGGGTGTCAACTCCCGCTTCCTTCTCCAGTTTCACCAACTGCCTCCCATCTTCCACATGGGTCCCGCGCTCCACTCAGGCCCAAGTACTTGCAGTGACCTGGGCTTTGCCACATGCGTGCTGCCTCCCTCGTGTCCAGTGAACACCTACGATGTGCAGGCATTTTACCTAAGTTATCTCATTTAACCCTCACAACAATTCTGTAGGGTGGATGGTATCACCCTCATTTACAAAGGAAGAAACTGAGACTAGGAAAAGCCAGGATAACTCGCTCAGGTTCACTGAGCCAGAAAGCGGCAGTGCCAGCGTTTGAACCCAGACATGCCCAGCTCCAAATCATAACTAGATCACCTCTCTTGCCTTGTCCACCCGATAAACTCCTACCCATGCTTCAAATCAAATGTCACTTCCTTAGAAAGCCCTTATGCCTGCCCAGGCAACATCAAATAGTTCTTCTGTGCTTCCCTGGTGACTCGAACTTCTATTACAACCCTTATTACCTTTGTGCCATCGTAATTTGTTTACTCATCTGTCTTCCCCAAGAGCCCATGAGCAGCTAACTGCTCACAGGGATCGTGTGTTATTCATCGAAAACCTCCACATTGAATCTCTGCTGGCGTGTAAGCAGCATTTAATAAACATTTGTTGAGTGAATGGATTAATGAATGCTTACCGACCTCTCTTCTCAAGGCTGAAATAGAAACTCTCAGGACACAATTTATCATCTACTTATCTGAACACAGTCATGTCAGGACATCAGATGGCCCCAGTCTGAAACTGCAACCTTAAAAAAAAAAACAGAAGCGCCACAGCAATGCAATAATCCAGACTCCAGGAGATGAAGTCACACCTCCAAAAGCCCTCCTCCAGGAACCGAACACAGTCTAAATAGGCAGGGCTGTCATCAAGAGTGGCCACACCTCCAACCAAAACTATTTGATTTGGGGGTAACTGAACCCAATACACTGGGGGCTAAAGGGATCCAGGGAATAGGACCTCGGTATTACAGGGGAAAGATAAGGTAAGGGGGATGCATTTACATGTATTTAGACTTTTAAAAATGATACCCACATCATCTTAAATCAGTTACCAGTGAGTCACGTTATGAATTTTTACTCCACGGTTCCTGCTCATGCACGGCATTCTTCAATGTCAGTGTGTGAACCACAATGTATAGGTTTTCTTTGCACCTGGGTTACAAAATGCAAACAGGCTCTTTATGGCAGCATCTTGATCAGTTAAAGAGTCTTGAACTTTTTTGAGTCATAAGCCCTCTGGAGATCTGATGAGAGCCATGGATACTCTTCCCAGAAAAATACAGAGATACAAAATTCTGCCTACAAGTGGTACAGGCTCATGGACCCTCTCCTAAAGTCCATCCAAGGACCTTAATGGTTCACGGGCCCAGACTGAAAACACTTGAACTAAACTCCCTCCAAAAGGTTTAGGTTAGAGAAGGTTAAAGAAAACGAATCCCAGGGCCAGTGTTAAATGTCTCCTGTTTCTATGACCAATCAGATTCACTCCCGTGGCCAAGGTCCTGATCGCAAATGCTAGCCTCAGGAATGGTCCAGCTCCAAGGTCTGATTCTTTGCCTGATTAGATAACTTGCAATCTGGGCGAAGGGATGGCAAGAGCCTGAGAAAAATGAAGCTGACTCTGTTTCTACCTCCATATGCAAACGGAAACATAAATGCACATCTCCAAACTAACTGCAGAATAACTCCCCGATGCTCCCAAAGCGCACCTTTCCCAGAGCAATCACCACCGCCACCCCTGGAGGGCCAGCTGATTGATCCCAAACCACTTACAACTTTAAGAGCTAGAGGACTAGCAGGCTGGTAAGCCTGGCAAGAGATGACACTTGACATCACAGAGAGAAGAAGCATTACAGCCAGACAGCAAACTGCTTGCAGCAAACCGTTTTGGATCCAAACACAGCTGCAGATGCCTTTCTCCCATGGCTGCCACTGCATACGGCCAAGGCGGGTGCAGCACCTTGACCAGCCGTGCTCAATGTGGCTACTCAAATGTTTGTGGAAGGAGGTGAAGAGAGAGGAAGGGTGGGGGGACTGAAGAGTGATGTGGTCCAGGAATCCAGGGAGGCCTGTTCTCATTTAGTTTTGCTCTCCCTAGCTCCTTTCTGCAAGGAAAAGGAAGTATTCGACAGAGCTAAGCTGGTTAAAACAACATATGCATGTAATTCTCACCACTATACAGACTAGGCAATGAAAGCCCAGAGAGGTTAAGTAACTTGGATCAGATCACACAGCATGTGGGAGTGGGAGAAAGGGGCTGAGAATCCAGTTCTGCGATTCCCAGAGACGTGTCCTAACCACTTTAACACATTACTGCCCGCAGCACGGTTGCTGCTTGGACCTCCTACCTCATTCTCTCTTCCATACACACACGGGGTACTCAACCTGCTCCGGAAGTCTGAGCCTCGTCCAGTCTTCCATCTTTGAGAGAAAGGAGACCCTGCCATCTGGCCAGAGAGGAAGGCCCCCAAACCAAGCACTGAGATATTGTGGAAGGACCACAGGTCTCTCTCCCAGTACACAGTGGCTGCGGCTTACAAACTCAGCCTCCTTGGCTCCCCCATCCACTCTCAATGGCTCTAGCTCCTTGTTTGGAAAAATGCACAGAAAAACAAATTTCAAATTGCAAGCAGGAGTCAGGAGACATCAGAAACCTATCTCAGGGACGCCCTCTAGCGTGCCTACAGGGTGCGTGCGACACAGCACCCGGGCACCGTTCCCTAGAGGTGCCCAGACCCGCACTTCCATTGGGGCATCAGATGAGCGGGGGGAGGGGACAGCAGCCGCATCTGCCACTCAGAGCCAAATCCCAAGGCCACCTCACCAATCCCAAGGCCAACATCTGCTGCAGGATGAGAGGCAGTCTCTGCTCTCAAGGCTGTCCAGCCCACACCGACCCCACCCATTCCTTATACAGCAGGCAGAGGGAAAAGAGAAGCAAACAGAGGGTGAAAGTGTGGAGATGGCAGAGATGGGTTAAGAGAGCACTGCAGTGTGGGGAGGAGGCAGAGGAAGAAGACAGAGAGGATAAGGGAGGGGGCGGCTGAAAAGAGACAGGATAAAGAGAAAGGAAGACCAAGGCAAAGCTAACGAGAAAGACAGACACACGGGTCAGCCCAGACAAAGCTACAGGTCACTGCCCCGCCTACCAGGCTTCCAGGCACACAGAGCTGAGGAGCGTGCCCAGGCGGGCCCGGCCTTCCTCCCCTCCCCTGAGGCCCTCATTCTCGCACCGCTTCCCTCCACTCTGACACAGCCTCGGGACGCTCCGGAGTGGTGGGCTGAGGGAGAGGAGGGGAGAGAAAAGTGAACCAAAGGCAGAACTTGCCAAGCGAAGCCACTTACGCACAGTGCGGCCGGCAGCATTTCCATCCTACCTTTGCTGTCGCCATATCAGCCGGCTCCATGATCGCGGCTTGGCCTAAGAAGCAGCGGTACCATCCAGAGAGAAAAGGCAGAGTCACAAAAGTCCACCCGGAAAGAACCAACCACCCCTCTGGAAGACTGGGGAAAATGAGACACCTATTTCTAAGCTTTGGCCCCAGGACCTCCTCTGCTGCGGGGGAGAGCAAAGGGCCTCGGGGTCCCCAGCGAGTCAGGGGCCTGCCTGTGCTCCCACAGATGCCCACATCAGGCTGAGTCAGGGGGCGTCTCCCCTTGCCTGGTACTTCTTCCCAGGAGGCAAGTGCGGGTCTCGCCAGGGCTCCCCCTGCTGGGGGAGAGCGCACAGAGGTGGAGGCCCTGCCCTCCCATCACCGGGCCAACTGGTACCCACGGGTCAGAGAGAGGGGAGCTTGTGGGAAGGGGCCGGCTGGCGGGTGCTGAGCAAGTGCTGGGGGGAGCAGGAGGGGAGAAGGCTAGGGGTCGGTGCGGAGGCGGGTGTGAGAACCTCAAGAAGAAGGTACAGGCGCTCAGAGGGAAGCAGAAGGTGCTGTGCAAGGAGGTGGCGGAGCCACAAAGCCAGAGCCCGCCAGGCAAGGCCGAGAACGCGGAGGGAGAGGAATGCGCCCGGTGAAGCCACTCACCTTGCAATAACATTCAGAGTGACTGAGGCCTACACAGGAGCCAGAGCGGGCGGTTCACACCCCCCCACTCCACTCCCAGAGACTCACAGCCTCTGTCTAAAGGTACATGAGAGCAGCCGGCAGCCCGGCTGGATCTGCAGAGGCCCCTGGCTCTCTCGGAGCAGCCTGATTGGAGGAGCAGGATGACTTCATCCGGCCCCATTCATCACTCTAGGTTTCCTGCCCAGCAGGGACAGGCCGCTCTGTTGCAGTGACTGCCGCTTCCTCTGTGGCCCATTCTACTTGGGCGGCCTGCGAGAGGCTGTGGCGGTCGGGGGTGGCCCGGGACAGGGGTCAGAGCACGTCGGGCCCTAGGAGAAGGCGGGAACAGCCTGCTCACATTTCTAGGGAAGTGCAGAACCTCTACTTAAAGCACAGCGCACACATCCATTCCTCCGTGCGTCTGCCAGTGCCAGCGCCAGCAAGAATGCGAAAGAGCAACTCCCCTCCTTGAAACCAGCAAGGAAACAGGGTTGTGTGCTCTGCTGGACCATCGGTCTTCCTGTCAAAGAGTTCAATCAGACACATTCGAATCTTTAGATATTTCTCCCAATCACTGAGAACAACCTATGGACAGGCAGGTCGATATCCTCGGGCATCCCTAAGTACCTCCTTCCATCAGTTCTCCCTGTCAGCTCTCCTAACGTGCTAACCTGGGCTTGCCGTTAAGGACATGCATTCCTTCAAGCCCATGATTTCAGACCCACAAAAAGTTGCAGGCGGATGAGACCTTAAAGCTTCGGCTCCTTTTTACAGAGAAGGAAACCAAGGCCCAGCAAAAAGCAAAAGGGTCAAAGGAAGGTCTCCCAGCACTTGTTCCCCAATTCCACATAGATTTTCCCTCAGAGATGGTGAGCTCCTGAGAGAACTGATGCCCTCATTTCCCCCCTACCTTCTGATCCCCACCCGTCTCCAATCCAGCTCCCAGAGCACAGAAAACCCAGCAAAGCAAGGGTTAAAGGGAGAGATTAAAATATAAGGGAATAAAAAAAGACGGCAGTGACCGTGAGGTCTCATCCACTACCGCCTGCACTGGCCCTCATTCTTCCTATTACCTGCTTCTATTCAAGCCTGACTTCACACCGAATCCATGCAGTCAGGTAACCAGCACACCAAGGAAAGAGTTTTCCAAAAGAATGACGACATCAACAATTCTACCAGTTTATTTTGCCGGCGTCCTAGGGTCTGGCAGGAACAATAATAGTTGCAACTCCCATTGGTACAGGGCTCCATAATTTACATGTTTTCAAACCCATTACCTCATTTGATACTCACAGGCATCCACTGAGGTAAGTATTGTTTCCCCCATTTCACAGATAATGAAACTGAGATTCAGAGACGTGAAGGGACTTGCCCAAAGGTCACACAGACAGCACAGCAGAGCTGGGACTCAAACCCATGTTCACTGACTCCAAATCCCCTTCAACTAAATGTCATGCTATCAAATTTCCCACCCCTCAATCCGCCCCCAACTCCGGCTCCCCATGACTGTAAACTAAAAGAACATAAAACCTCAATGAATTTACAATTTCCCTCTGGCACCCCCTTTCTGTGGAAGATGGCAAATTAGAAAATACACTATCAAACACTAGGAAAAAAAATCTTAGGCCTGCCTAGAGGTTACTGTATACATTTAGCAAACCTCCCGTGTCCGATGGAAACTGCTTTTAAAAAGAATCACCGGGCTTCCCTGGTGGCGCAGTGGTTGAGAATCCGCCTGCTAATGCAGGGGACACGGGTTCGAGCCCTGGTCCAGGAAGATTCCACATGCCGCGGAGCAACTAAGCCTGTGAGTCACAACTACTGAGCCTGCGCGTCTGGAGCCTGTGCTCCGCAACAAGAGAGGCCGCGACAGTGAGAGGCCCACGCACCGCGATGAAGAGTGGCCCCCGCTTGCCGCAACTAGAGAAAGCCCTCGCACGGAAACGAAGACCCAACACAGCCATAAATAAATAAATAAATAATAAAAATAAAGGAATTCCTTTAAAAAAAAAAAAAAAAAGAATCAACAAAGATTCATTCATGATCGCTTTATTTAAGCAGAAAAGTGGACCAAGACACCTGACCAAACTGGTCAACCATCAAGATTGAAATTAAGGAGGAAAAAAAAGATGTGTAACCTGGTTCCTGGCGGTACATTATTTTCCAGCCATCATAAACACCGAATGTATCACTTCCCCCTTCCCTTTCCCATCTTAACTCTATCAGCCAAGGGCCGCCAAGTTCCATAAACCTAGATGAAAAAGGACGAGGGGGCTTCCCTGGTGGCGCAGTGGTTGAGAATCTGCCTGCTAATGCAGGGGACACGGGTTCGAGCCCTGGTCTGGGAAGATCCCACATGCCACGGAGCAGCTGGGCCCGTGAGCCACAATTGCTGAGCCTGCGCGTCTGGAGCCTGTGCCCCGCGACGGGAGGGGCCGCGATAGAGAAAGGCCCGCGCACCGCGATGAAGGGCGGTCCCCGCACCGCGATGAAGAGTGGCCCCCGCTTGCCGCAACTGGAGAAAGCCCTCGCACGAACCGAAGACCCAACACAGCCAAAAATAAATAAATAAATAAATAAATAAGAAAATCCTTAAAAAAAAAAAAAAAAAAAAAGAAAAAGGACGAGGATGAGAGTAACAGAAAATCATTTAGGCCCATGGATCGTTTTTCATTAACTCATTGCCTGGTTTCTATAAGTCCTAGACTGTGGTCACAGATACAGTCAACCTGAAGTGGGTAAGAGGCTTTGCTAGTACCGCAGTGGCGATATTCCACTATACGCCCACAAAAATAACAAAGGTGTAGGGCCGTGCCAGACCTGCACATGTCAGCTCTGCTCAGAGGCCCGGAATGTGCCTTCTGGCTATCGCTGTGGCCTTCAGTCCTCTCTGTTCCTGGGCTGACAGTCAAATGTACAAACAGATGGAGGGCAGAAGGCTAGCACCCACGAACGGGGACGTTCTGCTTCATCAGATCCACACAGAGATCGGACCCACGTTAATGGGACTCCACCCAGTCTCCCAAATGACCAACCACATTCACCTACTCAGTTCTTCAAGGCATCCAGCTGTCACACAGCCCTGATGGGGAACACGGAGGACGGCATTTAGAAGACCTGCTCCGCCAGAAGCATCCATGTCTATTTTACAAAGCAGTGCGTCCGTCCTGAACTCAAAGCAGCACAGAGAGCGCTATTAGCTATAGAACAGACAGCCTAGAAGATGGGGCGGGGCGGGAGGTGGGGGACGGTGCTAAGCTTTAATGAGAAGGAAGAGGAGGACTACGTCCCAACTCCAGGAAGAAAGACGGGAAAGAGAATGACACTGAAGGAGAAAAGGAAAGGAAAGCTAATGCAGGGTATCTAAGTAGCCATCGAATCTGCACCTCTGCTACTTCCCAGCAAGAAACTGATCTAGATGATTCCTCACAGGATAAATCGCTCCTCTACTCCATGCATTTGCCTTCTGAACTAGAGACCAGAAGCTCTCTCTTCTACAACTGCTATAATCTCCTTCCATTTTGCCTAACATTTAGTGAAAAGACAGAAAGACAGACAGACAGGCAGGCAGGCAGGCAGGCAGAGAAAGGGTGGGGGGGTGGGGCGGGGGGAGCCCCTTTATAACATCATCATACCATTTTCTCTCCAGGGCAATTATTCGTACTAATTACTTTACCCTACGTATTATATTCTAACTCCTTAATCACTGTACTTAGGTATAAAGTTAAGAAAGTGGGGGGAAAAAAAAACCCCAGATGCTTGAAAAGAGGCTAGAGTGACTATGGGCTGGGGCCAGTCAAGCTGTGGTGGGGAGTCCGGGCACCCAGTGCCCGGATACAGCGCAGAGGCTGACGCTGCACCTTTAGGAAGCCCTTCCTCTGGCAGCTGTGGGTGGGACGCGCTGCCAGGAAAGCAGGCAAGGCTGTTTCGAAGCCTGGTCGGATCAGCCTTGCCTGCTGCACTGTGGCGTGTGCGGCTCTCTGAGTGAGGGGCAGCGGGATGGCCTCACCTGCACTGCTTGTAAAATGTGCACCCCGGTCACCCCCTGCCCATCCTGAGGCCACAAACACAGATCGGGTGCCTTTTTGCCAAAAAAGGTGAAATCCCTTCTCTCCAGAGTCTGACTGATGCCTGTAAACTGAAAAGGCAGTGATGAAGCAGGGAGAGTCTCCCAGCACAACAGACCTTGAGAGGTCACTTGATGTCTTCTCTCCCCGAACACAGAAAACGGCAGTTTCTTTTGAGAGAAGAGACAGAAAAAGAAAGAGGGAGGCAGGGTGAAAGTGAACAGGGGCAGAGTGTGTGAGTTCCCACGATCCTGACCGTGTGACTGTGCATGTCTGAGGGGTTGGAAGGTGCCGTCTCCTCTCTTGTGCTTGTTGACCATCAACTCTTCAGAGGCAGTCGATCCTGGTGGAGAGCCTGCCTCTCAAGTCACCCTGCTTAGGTCTGAATTCTGACTCAACTACGCACCGCCTGTGTAACCTTGGGCATGTTACTTGGCCTCTCTGTGCCCCCATTTCCTCATCTGTACGACAGGGGATGCTATTCCTCAACTCATCGGCATCTATGAGGATTAAATGTGATAACATACAGAAAGGGCTTAGAATTGTGTCTGGCACACAGTAAATACTACTTAAACACTGAGCTTTTTTTTTTTTTTAATTCAGTGGTTCACCTCCTGTCTTCCCTCATCCATGTGACCTCTCCCCCCAGAGCATGAAATTTTAAGACCCCATTGATGACGGTAGAGGTAGACTGGACAGAAAACAAACCCACCTGCTTTTTTCAGGTGAATAAAGGCGTTAGAACAGCGAGGTGAGAGTGTCATTATGACAAGGCAAAGGCAGAAAAGGAATCAGGGAAAGACCAAGGGGAGACACTTGCAGGTAATGCTGAAGGGTAGTGGACACTGTGGGGGCATGTAAGGGAGTTTTGAGGGAAAAAGCCATCAAAGAACGATGAAAGAGTCCAAATGAAAATAAGAAGGGAAAGAAAGATGCACAAAGAAAATCAGGAAACTGATCAAGTTGGAAGTGGGAGGAGAAAGGAGACCAGGCAATTACAAACTCAAAGTGGAAATTTCCAGGATAGCGTTTGACCGAAGCGTCTGAGAGGAGCTGTGGCTGGAGAGAAACAGCCAAGCACAAGGGAAACTAGGGAGACGGCAGCTAACCCTGCAAGGTTCAAGTCTGACTTGGTCTCATACAGCTGAACTGCTCTCTGGTGATGTCAGGTCGGGGAGGGCTGGGGTGCAGGAGCTGCTGCCGAGTCAGGGCAAGGAGAGAAGGAGATTCAGGTTCTAGGTGGAAAGGAAACAGCCAGGGGCCAGTCACCTCCAGGAATGCACCCTCTGCTGGCTGGAAGGGACAGTGTCAGGCCGCCCGCCTCCCCCCATTGGCACCCCTAGGGAAGCCCACAGCTCAGGCCAGACTCGGAGGTCTCTGCCTCGGTTCACACTGTAGCTCCTCAGGGGAAACCCACCTCCCCCAGCCGCTAGCGCTTCCTGGGACCTCACAAGCAACAGGAATATCAGTGATAGCGCCTGGACATCAGCCTCTAGAACTGGACAGGGCAGTGCTGCATAGTGCTTAAAACCTAGAGTCAGATTACCTGGGTTCCAATTCCAGCCCATCATTTAGCAGCTGTGTGCTCTTATGCAAGTTACGACACCTCTCTAAGCCTCAGTTTTCTTGTCTATAAAATGGAGGCAATAGTTATACTACTGGATAGGAAAATGGAGAAATTTAAACAAGAGCACAGTGACTGACACATAATAGGCACAGTCAACAAATGTTAACTAAAATAATGTCGCCTTTATGGTTACTATCTTAAGGGTACTCAGGGGGCTGGGAACAATGGGAACTCTCTGAGTTCCCCCAAACCTCCGAGCCATCTGCACTTGGCGCCAATGCAAAGCTGGCACTGGTCTGGTTACACAACTCCTGCCCTCCCCCCGCCCCAGTCACACCACCTCCAGCCAGCAGCTGGTCCCTGAACTAGACTTCCACATGACAGATTTGTGCAAGTGCTTCAGAAATGGAAAGGCTCATAAATGCCTAAGGTGGATAATCCTCCCACGCCCTGCCCTGGAGGTTTACTCCCATGCCTGTACCAATTTTCACAAAAGACCTACAGCAGGGCGGCAGAGGATGTCAGAGACTTTCACATCGGGGTCAGGGTGAGAACAGATGAGAAGCCACAGGATTAACTGAGCAGGGGGTCAGCAGGGAGGGGGGCGCGGAGAAAACCAATCACACTGCCTGACCTTTTTACGGTACATGGTAAACGGGAGCCCCACACGTTTCCATTGTACAACCAAAGACTCTACTGCAGACGGAGGCGGGCGCTGGTGGAAGAGCCGGTGCGGGAGAGGTGGGGACCGTCTGAATGCCACTGGGACATCACTGGACGCTGGACTCGGGACCCGCTAGTGACTACTGTTGAAACTGAGAGAAAAACAAGATAAGGTGACAGACAGAGGTCACAGACCCCTGGGCAGTCCAGTGAGCGGCAGCAGCCTTGGGGGGCGGGGCTGGGAGCTGTAGGGGCGCTGTTGAGAAGTGTTTCACTCCCCCGTTGTTCTTCTCTGCAGCTGCCAGACCAGGCGCGTGGGAGAGGTAAGGGGGAAGCTGAGGGGAAGTCTCCAAGTGTCCTCCTCTGGGTCCCAGGTTTCTCCCAGAGGACTGGGAACGAAGTTGAAAGATGCAGATACAGATCTGCACCAATTGCTGGGCCAGGGGCTGGGGAGGAGATGCGAGCCGGCAGCACACGAGGGCAAACGTGGAGGGGAATGCTTCCAGAGCCTACCACCCTCTCCAGACTGTCCTCAGCTTGTCTTCTGAAGGTCACTGGCTCCAATGTGTCCTTGGAGCTGCCACTGCAGCGCTTACATCCAGAAAACAAACAGACCATGAAGCTATGGAAGCTCGTGGGGTGGGAAAGAAAAGAATGACCAAGGAACATGCTACTTAAATGTCCAAGGAAGAACTCATGGGTCCCAGAGGAATCTGAGCAGAGGGTCTAAGAAGAACATACAAACCCGTTTGCACAGCAACGCCAACCAGCAATCCTTCCTCTGTACTGGCAGTTCCCTTCCCCCCCAGTGTCCTCTCTTCCTACGAGGTGGGAGCTGTCCTGCCAGGCAGACACCCCTGCCCTCCACAACTGAAGAAGTGGAGTCCAGGCCACTCCCTTAGCCTTCTCTGCCTGCTGACTCACGGCTGATCTCATTACTGAGGGATCAGATGACCACTCCCTCCTCTCCCGGCAAAGCCACCACCAGCAGGGGGTGCTGGCGAGCCCAGAGGGAAGGGGAATTTTTGCAGGTCCTGCAGATGCCTGCAGGGGCTTCACCTGGTACCTGCAGAGAGGTAAGAGTAACAATGGCTCTGTTCTGCAGTTTAGGCATAACAGTGAAACCGAAAGAAAGTTTCAGAAAGAGATACTGTCAAACAAAGAGGTGCACTGGAACTTTTGTACATATAAAATCCTAAGGCACTTCTCAAAATGAACAAGGCATAGGAAACATACTCAAAAAAGATTAAAAAAGAAAAAACCTATTTGGCCTTCAGGCACATTTAACTGCATCATTCAGAATCACTGGGGTCTATCCTCTCGCTGTGTGTTTCCTGTTCTGTCTGGTTTTGAAGCTTTCTGAGAGATAATCTTCATTAATAGACTGGCTCATACACCTCCACATCTGGAGCTTCAATTCTAGCAAGCTGGTAAAGATAGACCCATCAGATATAAGGAAAAGCAGAAGGTCCCGCACTGGATCCCCACATGTATCCTTTCTCAACGGGAAGTCCTAAAGCACTGCAAATAAAAACTTGAGCTCTGGAGTCAAATCTCAGCTCTGCCACATTACAAGGAAAGGCAATGGACTTTGCCTTATCTAGAAAATGGGTAGAGTAGTAACTTCCCTTCCTGGGTCGCTAATATGATAAAATAAGAACAGCACATGAAAAGCACAGCATCGAGCACAGAATAAGCTCTCAAAATAGAAGCTATTCTTAGTAATAACAAATAATACCTCAGAACTGATATTGTGCCCACAAACTAAGTACACAGACATTCTGTGTTGTCTTGCGTTTGCTCTTCTCATTTGTAGATTTGCAGTAGTTTCTTATAATTATAGATTTCTTTACTGAAAAAGACCCCAATTAATTTCCTTAGTCAATTTCCCATTATGGAAGTTATTCATAGAGAGGCAGAAAACCACTTGACATAGATAGTGAAGAAGAAATTCATCAATTAGGAAGGAGTAGAGAGTGTTTGGCCCCTTAAGTTCCTTCTTAAGGGCTCCTTCTGTAGATCTCTGTTCTGTACCCTTATTTACAAGGACAACTGATGTAAACTCTCAGCCAGAAGCGAATCCACCCGTTCTTTAAGATGCCAGGAAAAGGAAACATGGATAATAGTTGTTTCACTTCCAGAGGGAAAGGAGTTGAGCAGGTGAAATTGTCCACTTTGTGGAGCCCAAAGCAAGTCAAAGGCATGGAGCCAAACTAATAAACTAAGAGTTTCTAAAGTCCAACCCCGAATTCTACTTACGAACTCACCCACCACGCTCACACAAAGAATGACCAAGGGAACTTCTGTGTTTATGTACGGGCGGGCGGGGGATACTCAGACTGCCTCCACTCCCTCAGCCCCTTCCCTGCAGCCCGGAGGAGGAGGACCGTTTTGAACCAGGGTTGCAATGGGTTTCCCTGCATCTCAGTGGAAGAGTTGCCCCTTCGGATTAAGGAGGACTGGCAAAGAGAGGGAGGGAGCCCAGCAGTTAACTGCTTGTGGCTCCCCTGCCTGAGGACAAGAGGAAAAGAGGCACTGAGCAACCTGAAAAGTGATGACAGATAAGATGAAATGATTAACTACGCAGTCCAACCCACCCACCTTTCTCCTTACTGCACAGTGGTGATTCTTGGGCTGTGCAGAAGCTAAGGGAAAAACAGAAGCCACGCACTGACACCAGCAGCCCAGGCTGGGTAAAAAGGCACCGAGGGTCTGCCAGAGGTTCCCTAGAACTGATGTCACAAGCCAGGACTGGGACAGCTAGGCTCTCCCTGGCCCAGGCCTATTAAATTGGGCGCTTGATACCAGCTAGAAGGTTTCAGCCTACAAAGTGTGTTTCTCAAACACCACCGACATGGAAATCACTTGGGGTATGTGTTATCTGTGCAAATTCCTAGAGGCTCAGAATCAGAGAGAGGGGCCCAGAAATGTGCATGCTGAACTAGTTCTGCAAGTGATTCTGACACCCGTTAAAAGGTTGAGGACCACTGCCTTAGAACCTGGGTCTCCCAAGCTGGCTGCTCATTATCAAGGGGGTATGAACACTTACTCATGCAGTGCAGGAAGAAAATATTAGAACTTTTATTTATACTTCTTTTTAGCTCATCCTTTAAAAATGTCTACTTAATTATATAATATACAAATACTTCATACAGTAGTGCACACATACAACTTACGTAATTACATTTACACATGACATTGGTGGCACCGCTCAAAAAATGTTCACTGATGGGGATTTGCAACCAAGCTGGAGTATCAACTTCTGGTACAACGATTGCTTCAAAGCAAGGAGTGGCCTCTGTAAATACCTGCTCTGAGCTTACATTATTCCTCAGTGACCAGTTAAGAAGAGAACCCAGGGTTTTGGGCCTCCGACTGCATCTCAGCCCTCGTGTAAGAGGGAGGAAAGAATGCAGTGCAGAGCAGAGCAAGCCTGCGGGCGGAGTCCGGGCCTGAGCCCCGAGCTGTCACCCACTCACGTTCCTTCTTCACCCTGGCTGGTAGGAGGATACTATTTCTCCCAGTAGGAAGTGGAGACACTGGGGAACGAAATTTACCGTCCATCCTGCCAGTTGCCCCAGTCTAAATTCCAACTATGGCATCCGCAGAGAGAGCGGTTTGCTGAGCTATAGTTAATAACCCCGCTTTCTCAGGCAGAAAGGGAGAAATGCTGGAGTAGGAGAAACGCAGAGCAGGTGATGGTTACACCTGCAGACAGTTCTGCTGACAGCAACAGAAGCAGCCGGAGCGAAGCTACAAACTGGGAACTCGGGCAGGAGGGGAAGGCAGAAGCGCCCTGCCCCCCAAAGTCAGAGCTTGGCCCAGACCTAAAATAAGTTCTCCTCTACTATCCAAACGCCTATGTGCTGTCTGCCACAAGACCGCACCATCCTCTAAGCACACGTGTATGTGAATCGGAAAAAGGGGCACACAGATCAAACCATTTCCAGGACCATGAAACTGTCACAATGGTTAATAGATGCATTAGGGCTACAGCGGCCCTCCTTCTGGGCCATAGTCACAGAATCCCATGATCATAGGACATTAGAGCTAGCAAAGCCTTAGACACGTATTCATGGGACAGATATTTACTGAGCACCTACCATGTGTCAGGCTCCGTGCTGAATGCTGGGTACACACTAGCAAATAAAAGAAAGGCGGTCCCTGCTCTCATGGAGTTTAGGACGAGCGGGGGAGACAGACAACAACCAAGTCAACAAATAAATATAATTATGACACCATTCGTGCTAAGACGGAAAGGAAGCTGGGGGCGAGTGAGGACCGGAGTTGATGTGACTGGCTTTCCCGGGCGACTGGGGAGTCATCAAACGTCACCTCTCCCGGACTCACTCGAACCAAATCTCCAACTACGGTTCTCTGAGAACTTACCTTCCACTCACCTGCCAGGCGTGGCCCGAGCCAACAGTTTGCCGACAGTAACTCTAACAGAAGCTACCATTTACTGTGCGTCAGACACAGTGCCAAGTGTTTTTCCCCTTTTTTCTCATTTTGATCCCCCCAACCTCTACAAAGTAGGTACAATTATCTCCATTTTCAAAGAAGGAAGCAGGCTCGGAGAGGATAAAATGCTGTGAAAGCACCACAGCCCACAGCCAGTAAGCGGTAGAGCCAGGATTTAACCTGAGGTCATTCCTTCACCTTCAAAGCAGGGTCCTGAGCCCCACGTGACCACTGCACAGAGATTCCTGTCCCTGCCGCCAGCACCGCAGGATCAGAGCCTCTCCGGTGCTGCCATGCCCTGCTGGGGGCCGGCTGCAGGGCCACAGCGCGGGGTAGTCGGGGCCTGAGGAGCCACCTCCTAAGGGTGCGGACTGGGCTTGTGTTCCCCACCCTCACCCTCCGCCTGAGAGCGCCCTGGGGAGAGAACCCTCGTCAACGACGGCTGCACGCTCGTGGGTGGCTGCACCTGGGCATGTGTGCGTGTGAGAGAATCGCGATCGTCACCGACCACCTCAAGCCCCTACCCACCTTGGCAATCCACTGAGCCTCTCACTGCCTTTCTTCCTCCTGTCCTCCCCTCACCCCAGCTGTCCCATCTGTCCTTCTCCTCACTGCTGCTTCTCTTCAAAACAAAACAAAACTGCCCGTAAGTTTACGTGCACCTCTCTCTCCAATGCCTGCCAGCCCCTGAATTTAACTCTGATCCTAGAGGTTGCAACCTCCTTCTCCTCCAGAAAACCCCCTCCCCTCTGCCTGTCACAAAGGCCAAGGCACAGCGTGTCTGGCAAGGAAACACCGCCCCACGATTCTGCCAGGTTCCAGGCCCACATTAGGGAAAAGAGCCCCACACCTGGTTTATGCCCAGATGTCCCTGGCAGCTGCTCAAGCAAAGTCCCAAATGAGTGGATATGAGATGTGAACACACAAAGGCAACACCCCCAAAGGTCCCTATCCATAGGTCCCTATCACTGGAAGGGAATTAACACCCACAAAGACACCAGAGAACCCTAAATCAGGCAGAACACACCATTCTCTTCAGCACCTTTCTCTTGGGACCTCCAAGTTCTTTACCAACTGAAGTAATTTACCATCAGAGAGGAAAAGAGTGCCCCCTGGTAGGAAGAACCCAGACAGCCAAGGAAGCTCCTTGGAGACGACTCGGCGAGGCCCAGTCAAGCACGCCATCCACTGAGGAGCACGCAGCCTCATTCACTGCCCCCCCCAACCCCCGCTTCCCCTTTACCTTCAGCCTCTGGCAACAAGCACTCTCCCTCTTGGGGGCCTGTCACTAGCAAGGAACTGCAATATCCCCAAACGTGGGAGACACCCCAAAGCACTCCCACCTCCGTGAACAGCCCCGGGTCATCCCAAACCAGCCAAGGGCCAAGTCCTCGTGCCCTGATCTCCAGGGCCCCCTGCCACCTACTTGGCTCGTAGAAAGGACAGCTTCTTCCTCAGGGAGGAGACGTGGTGATGGCAGGCCTGCTTCACAGCTGTGCTGCAAGAGACCGTCGGGGAGCGCAGGTTGTGGACCATGCTGGGCTCACGGGGGGGCCTGCCACATGGCCACAGGGACCTGGGGGGCCAGAGGCTCCCTCTGGGGCTGCTGGCCAGGCAGCTCCTTCAGCTGTCGACCTGGCCCCTGCACCTGAGCTCTCCCTGCCCTAGTGCTCACACAGAACACAGGCGGGTGGAGGGCCTAGCCTCAGGCTCCGTGCTCCGGGGATGCCCCCTGCCTGCGACCCGGGCTCCGCACAGAGCCCTCCCCCATCCTCCCGCCTCTGGCCACGGGCTCTGGGCACTCAGTCTCCTCTCCTCCTTTGTCCTCAGACAGGGAGGATGGAGCTGTACCTGCATGTGATGTCAGCTGCTGGAAGGAGGGGAGGGCCACGGGCACTGCTCCCAGAGGGTTTGCTACTCCTGGCTCCTTCCTCCCGGTGAGGGAGCTGACCCGAGCCATCACCTCAGTGTCCGCGGGGCCACGGGGAATTTGGCGGCCAGGCAGGTAGACGGGGCTAGAGTGCCCTGGAAATATGCGACTTGGGGACAATTTCTGGGACAGAATTGAAAACATCTTTCCTTCTAGTAGGAAGCTATCTATTCCAGTGGCCAGACCTGAGTTGGAAGGAGTGGGTCTGCTTTCTGGCCTTGCTCCAACTCCGGGGGCTCAAATTCCATTGCCTTGGTTTCTGTGTTTGTTCGTTCATAAATTCCACACACATCTGCTGCAGAGCACTTATTCTGTGCCTGGTATAAGAGATACAGTTTCTGTTCTCCAGGGTTTCATGGGCTAGTGGGGAGATGGATAAGTAAACCAAAGAGTGCATAGCATGGGGCAAGTGTCCGGCAGAATTAACCACAGCCCGCTACTACACCTAGAAAACAGACGCGATGAAACTTAAACTTGCCTTCCCTACCTTATCTGGGAGAAATGAGGGTGCGTTCCAGTAAGACATGTAAGATGTGAACGTCTTTTGAGCTAGTCAGAGAAGAGGTGATACAAGAAATCCCCAAATGAATGACGCCCCAGCCTCATACTGTTCCCATTCACCTTCCTTGATCTTCGGAGATGATCCTTTTTCCTATTACATAGAGAAAATAGGTGCTGCTGCGATTACCCTCCTCACTGTCCTACCACATCACCTGTGAACGCACCTGCACTCACATCCACTATTCTCTCCTATTCAAGGCTAATCCGTTCACCTGTGATCTAGGTCCAGCTTTTCTTGCCTCCTCCAAACCCGTTTCCTTATCTTTCAGCAGAGGCACTCCCCAGCAGGGCAAGATGGAATCCCAGGACCAACTCTGGAGACCTCCCTTCTCTCTTACACCCTTCGTCCGGTGCATCACCACGTTGTGGGCATTTTATCCCCAACATGTATCTGGAATTCATCTACTTTTTTTTCCCCACAACCAGCATCCCAAGTCCAAGCTACCAATACTCAGTCCTTTGCCTGGACTATTGTAACAGCCTCCCAACTGCCCCAGCTGATCCTCTGCATCCTTTCTCCAAGCTGCAGTCTTTACAGAATGCAAATCTGACCCTGTCCGCTCCCTTCTGAAGACTTCCAATGAAAATTAAAAATTAAAAAAAATAAAAAATAAAGACTTCCAGTGACTTCCTAGTGCTCTGAGCATAAAGACTCAAGTCCTGGGCTTCCCTGGTGGCGCAGTGGTTGAGAGTCTGCCTGCCAATGCAGGGGACACGGGTTCGAGCCCTGGTCTGGGAGGATCCCATATGCCGCGGAGCAACTGGGCCCGTGAGCCACAACTATTGAGGCTGCGCCCCGCAACAATAGAGGCCGCGACGGTGAAAGGCCCGCGCACCTCCATGAAGAGTGGCCCCGCTTGCCGCAACTAGAGGAAGCCCTCGCACAGAAACGAAGACCCAACACAGCCAAAAATAAATAAATAAATAAAATGCTGGCTTAACTCCTAGAGAGTTTCATTAAAAAAAAAAAAAAAGACTCAAGTCCTTGTTGTGGCCAACAAAGCTCCTCTCATCTTACCTCATCGCATCTGTCTCGTCTCACTGCTTCCCTCCCATCTCAGGCTCATCCTTCTGGCCTTAGATCAACCACCATGCTCTCATCCCACCCCCACTTCAGTCCAGGCCCAATTTATTTGATACACTCCCTCATGGTACCGTGTTCCCATCCTTCAGTACACACGTCCGAGTTTGTATTTTCTTTGTTATACACTCAGTTATGTTAACACTGTCTCCTCAACAAGACTGGGAACTTGATGAGTAGAGCACACAGTATATAACTGATAAGTGTTCATTGAGTGAATGAATGAATGATGTCCTCTTTAAAATTCTCATCCCTGACCTACCGGTTTCTACTTGAGATTAAAAATGTGCTGGGTCTCCCTATATTAAAATAAACATTCTCCCCGAACACCCCTACGTACCATCTCTATTTCTCTTCTTCCCAAGCAAATGTCTAGAATGAATTCCCCATGTTCAGACTCTCCTTCCTCCCCGCATATATTCTCTTCTAAAACTGCTCTATGGTTATCAACAACCTCCTAATTACCACTGCAGAAGATCTTTTTTAGCTCTTACCTATCTACCCTCTTTGTCTCTTCCTCCTTGCTTCTACGATATTTCTGTCCCCTAGTTCTCCTAGCTTCAGTGGGCAATCTTTTGCAAATTCCTCCTTCCCTTATCTTCTGCTTAAACTCTGCTCATTCTAAGACTCTTGGCCTCAACTATATTCTCATTTCCAAACAAGAAGTTTTAGTCCTGTCTCCTGAGTTTCAAACAGGTGTGGCCAACGACACAGTGTATCTCTCCACCGGCACACTCCATGCTCAAACTCCACACATCTAAATGAAACTCACTACCACCCCTGCTCCTCAAATCTTCCTGCTTTACCCAGTATTTTAGTAACAATAGCATTATTATTAATAACAATAATAGCAAGCACATATATAATGCTAGCCATGTGCCAGGCACCATTCCTGTTCTAATCATCCCACATATACACATTCAATCTTCTCAACAACCCTATGAGGTAGGACCTATTATTATACCCATTTTATAGATGAGGAGAGTGAGGTACAGAGAAGTCCTCTTTTCTATTCTTCTACCATAATTCAGAAATGTGCCCATCTGGTCTCACCTTAAATGTCACCACATCAGTAAGCCGTCCCTCCCACCTAACTCACAGTAGTCCCAAAAAGCCTTGGTCCACCACCTCACCTTGCCTCATCTTCTCTATAGCATTTATTACTACTTGACGTTTTCTTGTTTATTATCTATCTTCCCTCACTAGAAAGTAAGCACCGTGAAAGGAGAAACAATGGTTATCTTGTTTATAGCTGTAGCCACCAATGCCCAGAAGAGTAGCTAGCGTACAGTATGTGCTCAATAAAGCCCTTATTCAATGAGGGAACGAATGGGTGGACAATTGCCACAGTATCCTTCCTTGTCTATCTGCTTCCAGTGTTTGTTCCTTGAATCCATCTCTCACACTAGGATGAAAAGGATTTTTCTCACAAGAATATCTGGGAGAGACTTGGGTGCCCCTTCCTCCAAATCCCTCACTCACTTCCCCCATCTATAAATACGGGCCACTCAATCATGGCAGGATGTGACATGATCAGGCACCTGCTTACCTGTACAAAGATGATTTCCAGCCGCTCGCTAGCTACCCCTGCTCCTGGGACATCCTCGGCAGCAGTACTGAAGTATTTGCCGTTCCTGAACATGCCTTGCTTTCTCACGCCTCCATGCTTATGTACATCTTGTTCCCTTGCCTGGGAATGCTGTCCATGTGACGGACTCCTACTCACCTTGCAGCTCTCAGCTGACGCACAGCCCTCTCCCCCTCTCCGTGGAGTCTTTCTGGATACCACTGCCCTCTCCCTCCCTCCTCCCCAATCCTCGCCCCAAGCAGAGTACCTGCATTACTTGGGCAAATTTCTTAACTCCACTGAGCCTCAGTTTCCTAAACTCTAATATGAGGATAATAATAGCATCTATTTGATAGGGCTGTTGAGAGGTTTTATTTAAAAGTATATGCGGGGCTTCCCTGGTGGCGCAGTGGTTGAGAGTCCGCCTGCCAATGCAGGGGACACGGGTTCGAGCCCTGGTCTGGGAAGATCCCACATGCCGTGGAGCGGCTGGGCCCGTGAGCCACAGTTACTGAGCCTGCGCGTCTGGAGCCTGTGCTCCGCGACAAGAGAGGCCGCGATAGTGAGAGGCCTGCGCACTGCGATGAAGAGTGGTCCCCACTTGCCACAATTGGAGAAAGCCCTCGCACAGAAACGAAGACCCAAGACAGCCATAAATAAATAAATAAATAAATAAAAATTTAAAAAATATATATGGAAAGTGAAAAAGGCAGATGTTTAAAAATATATATATATAAAAGTATATGCAAGATTCACTGCACAGATTAGGTGCATTAGTAAACAAATTCTTTAGTTCTACTACGACGAAATTCTATTAGACAAAATTCCATCTGTCAATTATTACACTACGTTATACTTGCTTACTTATAGGTATGTCTCACCATAGACAAGAAGGCTCTTGAGGGCAAATACCATGCCTTAATCTGTTTATCCTCAGGGTCAGTATCTGGTATTTTGCAGATGATCAATATTCTACACATTCTTTGTGTCTCTGCTTCTTCAAGGACAGAACACAGATCTGCTAAGACAGTGAGAGTAAAACCTCACGATAGCCAAAACCATCAGAGTCCTAGCAGCCACCATACTAAGCACCTACTAAGTACCAGGCATTCTACACATGTTATCTCATGTACTCTTTACAAGAAAAGACTTTTGCAAATGAGGAAACTAAGGTTCAGTAAAGCCGAGGAAAATGCTTTTAAAAATGCACAGTCAACATGGAAGAAGGCAGACGAAACCAGGTCTGCTGACTGAGACTCTCACTCTTTCCTGCACACCGCAGGGCCCCGTGGCAGAGGGCAAGCCTCTTATTCATGCTGCAGCCTGGACTCAGGCAGGCTCCAGCATGTTGAAGACATTTAATAAAGGTTTGTGGCACACATGCCCGCATGCAGGAATTAGTACGTGAATGCATGGAGCCCTGCCTTGGTCCTCAGTTACACTCCAGCCCTCTCCACGTCTCATTTTCCTACCACGAAAAGGCTTCCTGTTCGACTGAGACCACGTTCTGTTGAAACTAACATCCTGGACATAAACGGTCCTTAGTAAAAACAGCTCCTTTTTCTACACTACTGGCTTTGTATGAAAGGTCCTGCCACTGGGTGAATGTACTAAATAAATAAAGACCTGGGGACCTCAGAAACCTTACCAGCAGTTCCAGTTTGGGCTGAACCTGGGTACTAGTGCTTTGTAAGTGTACCCGTGACTTCACCTCGAAGCATGAAAATGGATTAGTATCCCAAATTCCATCGCACACACATACACACTTTGGGGAAGTTAGATCTATTTTGCTTTCAACCAGAAACCTGAGGGAATTATTCCTATCTCTGAGACAATCCCTGCTTCCCAATAAACTGATTCTTTTCCCAAAATTGCCCCTTCCCCCTGATGCACATCTGCCCAGGAAATGACCACCTCTTGCACTCACCTACCCAAAGACTTTTTTTCCTTCGGGACAGAAATTGATGTGAATGAGGAAATATACAATTCTTAGAAGCCCTTAAGTTTGGATATCTTATTGAGGCATTTCCCTCTTTGCTGTAATGTGGACTCTTCTTCCTTTTTTTGGTCACGTTGGGTCTTTGTTGCTGCACCCGGGCTTTCTCTAGTTGTGGTGAGCGGGGGCTACTCTTTCTTGCGGTGCATGGGCTTCTCATTGCGGTGGCTTCTCTTGTTGCAGAGCACTGGCTCTAGGCTCACGGGCTTCAGTAGTTGCAGCACATGGGCTCAGTAGTTGCAGCTCGTGGGGTCTAGGGCGTGCGGGCTTCAGTAGTTGTGGTGCATGGGCTTAGTTGCTCCAGTGCATGTGGGATATTCCCGGACCAGGGCTCGAACCCGTGTACCCTGCATTGGCAGGCAGATTCTTAACCACTGAGCCACCAGGGAAGTCCTGTGGACTGTTTTTAGACTACAGTAGAGTAGCTATTTGTCTCTAAATATTACATCCATTCTGAACCTTGTACAAGAAAAAAGAAAAATCAATGTTTTATTTAACCAGCTGAAAGTTATCTCGTACTAAAGGGTTATAATTTTGATCTTTAAAACAGAAGAAATCGGGACTTCCCTGGTGGCGCAGTGGTTAAGAATCTGCCTGCCAATGCAGGGGACACAGGTTTGATCCCTGGTCCAGGAAGATCCCACATGCCGTGGAGCAACTAAGCCCGTGTGCCACAACTACTGAGCCTGTGCTCTAGAGCCCGCGAGCCACAACTACCGAAGCCCGCATGCCTAGAGCCCAAGCTCCGCAATGAGAGAAACCACCGCAATGAGAAGCCGGCGCGCCGCAACTAGAGAAAGCCCCCCTCACAGCAATGAAGACCCAATGCAGCCAAAAATAAAATAAATACAATAAATAAATTTTTTAGAAAAACAAAACCAAAAACAAACCAGAAGAAATCAAACTTTTTTTTTTGCCTGCTCTATGAAATGATCCTTCATTCTGTAATTGACCACATGATTTGGAGAATTAGGAGGAGCCACAGAAAAGGGTCCATATTACCCATTTCATACTTGACCATTTTCAACCCTGCTCTACTTGCTTCCCAGGGGAGGGGCAAAGAGTAAATGAGATGATCCGTTTGTCCAGGAAGGCCTGGCCAGTGTGGGGAATGCCGCTGTAACCAGCAGGGTGTGCTGCCCATCAAACTGGGCCCAGAGCAAAGGGCACAAACCAGATTCCCCCACCCCCGCAGAAAATCTCCCCAGGGTTCAGATCTCACACTTGCTCTAGGTTAGGATATCACAGAGTAATATCCAAAACGCACCAGAGAGTCTCTTAATTGGGTGGAAACATGTTAGAGGAAGGATTAGGTGCAGGGTGTAAAGGTTTGTGCTGAGCTGGGGCTGAGTGATTAATTAGCACTCTGAGGACTTGCTCTCTCCAGCAGAACCCACTGGCTGAGAAGGGAAAAAAGAATTCATTCAGAAAGGCCATGGTGAACACACATCAGTCCTGAGCTTCGAGGGGAGGGGTCCACAGGGACCGCCACAAGAAGCATCCTTCTGAGCCCAGCCCTCTCTGTTTCCCATACTGCCCAAGGTGAGCTAGTGCAAAACTGTATCCAACATCCACCATGAAGAGCTCAGGGGGCTGTCGGTGGGCCAGGGAGAAGAAAGGACCAGGGAAGACATTTAGAGGATTTTTCTGGGCAGAGGTTTGGAAGGGAGACCCTCCATAACATTTCACTTGGTTGGGGGAGTGGGCAGAGAAGGAGCTAGAATATAATTTTTATCAGCATACAATCCCAAATACTGAACAAAAAGGCAGGGCTCTCTCCAGTTAGCAAGCAGCCTTGGGAAAAACGCATTGCAGAATATGTACAATTTGGCACTTATTCATCTCTCCCAGGAATGCCCTAAGCAGCAGGGATAAAACAGAGGGAGCTGAGGAGCTGCCAATCATAGAGCAGATAGACGAGGGGCAGCTGAAGGTATGATGATCAGAAATGGACGGAACGCTTCCAGAGATGTTTGGCGCACAAGCACAGGGAAGGGAGTTCTGCTGGGGAACTCTACGGACCCTTCCAATTTTGAGAGTATGGTTGTCAAAATCCAGACAGCACCGAAAAGAGAGCCAAGGCCACTCTAGAGACTGAGGGCACTGCCATCAGATCATAACTGATGAAAGCATCTTTACAAGAGTGATTAATCTTTGCCCCTTGGAGGCCCCGTGCCTCCGCCTAAATTGATGAGCTGAACTGTTAATTTTGGTTAGTAACAAGCACAAAACTGAGAACTAAGGCAGAACTCATAAAACTTTATAAAGGGAAGGTCCCACCCTCCTGCCCAGGATGAAATCCTTTTCATGACATACCATCTAGCTTTTGCCCGAACACTTGTATGGAGGAGATAGTTCATTACTTTACAAGGCCTGTTCCGTTGCAGTACAGCTCTCATCATGGAAAAGTTCTTTCTCATCCTGAGCTGAAATCCTTCTCGCTGTAACTTCTACCCCTCTAGTTCTATTTCTTAGGCTTGCAGATATTTAAAGAGTGCTGCTATAGTCATTCTAAACCTTCTCTTTTCTAGGCTAAACCCCTTTCCTTCAACCAATCCTTATAATGACATAGTTATCATGTTGATCATTCTTTTCTGAACTCTAATTTATCAATATCCATTTCCAAAGAACGGAGAGTAATACATCAGATATGGTCAAACTAGTACAGACTACAGTGAAACCTTTTTTTTTTTTAAATCCATGCTCCATCCTTCCAGTAATGAATTCAGACTTTTAAAGATCATTTGGTACTTGCTTCATATTACTGGCTCATATTTGGCTGGTTAAAAAGTAACCCTTAAGTTCTTTTCCACATGAGATCCTGTCAAGTTAGGCTCCCTGTGGTAACCCTACACTTAAGAAACTATTCTAATATAAATGTATAAATATATAATAGCACATTTCCTTTTTTAAAATACTCCGTGTTGTTTCCACCTACTGTTCTATTTGAAATAATACTAAGTCTCGGTTCTATCATCCTTGGTGTTCTCTCTACTCCCTTTCAGCTGAGCAGTCACCATAAGTTTGATAAATGAGGTAAAAGTACCTTCTGCATTTTCATCCAGTTTGTTGATAAAAATGATAAACAGAGCTAGACCAAAAGTAGAGTCCTGTGGCATGCCTGCTGAGACCCCCTTTCCATTAAGGTCAGTGTGGTCCACCTTCGCTGGGCACAGAAGCTTAACTTGCTGCAACAGACCGCTCCCTCTGTCTACCATTTAGAGGTGCTACCTGCAGCAGATGCCACCTGGGGCCCACAGCCTGAGTGTTTAGCCAGTCCCACCTCAGAGCCTCAAACGAGCATCCAGGAGCCTCCGTAACCTCAGGGCCCCCTGTACACCCCACCTCATTCTCCGTTAACCTCTGACACCTACCATCCACTCCAATCCTGGTGTTCTGCTGTCATCTTGCAAACAGATAGTGATACTGAGCAGGACCCTGTGGGGCTCCTGGGCACAGAAGCCTTTCTGTGCCCCCCACTTCTTGATTACAGGAAATAGGCTTCATTCAGCCCCCAGGACCTTCCCTGAGTTCCAGCGGGCAGGTTCAAACAGTTGCTAATCAGGGAAGGGAGGGGATACGGAGGAGACAGGAGAGGAACAGTCAAGAAACAATAGTGCAGCCTTGGGGCAGGGTCCTGGATCCCCCCTCCAGGGACACACACAACAGTATCCTTGAGCTGTTTTGCAGTTACAGAAACCCCAACCAGGTGGGAGACGTTAACAGGTTGATGGTGCTGACTCCCACGTGCCCCCACCCAGGTGGAGGGCGGAAGGGTGATGGTGACCCTCCTCAGGTCAATCAACTAACGCTTGAACTCTGGCGACCTCTGTTCCAATTCCATGCTGAATTCCCCTCGGCTCAAGCCCCTTCACGAATACGCATGAATACCCTTAGCTTAAAACTTCCCCAGTTTTGCTGTTGGGGAAACACTGCCTTGGGATAACTCCTTCCTTCTTCCGATCTTTGGCTTGGTTGTATCTTTTGGTTGACACCCACCAAGAGGCGAAGCCACCTTTCAGGTACCACTCTGATGCCACACACGCATGCCCGGCCACGCCGTTTTCCTCGGGCACAAAATACCCTTTCCCCTCCCGCTCCACACCGTACCCAACCTTCAGAGTGTGCCTCAGGTCCCAAGTCCACTCTGACATCTTCCCAACGGACTTGGTTTCCACGCACTGACTTCTCCCCCTGCTGAACACCAAAAGCCTTTAGAATCGGTCCCCTCTCGGGTCGAGGGGAAGCATCCTCTTCCCAATCCGTGTTTGAGCACAGAGGTCTGGCGGGCCCCTATTTCTCTGCAGTTTCCCACAGTTCTCGCTCGCCGCAGAAGCACCATCTTCCTCAAACATTTTCCGCACCCCCTGTCATCGCTGCTCCCATCCTCTCCCTCCTCATGTGATCTTACCTTTCTTCCCGCACCCGAGGACTCAGGAACCTGCTAGAGTCATCGTCATGGCTGCTCTGCTGGCTGCTGAGAAAAGACAGGATGTGAACCGTTAACGTTCGGCTTCTTTCTCAACCCTGGGGGAGAGCATCTAGACTTCAGCTCAATGGAGAAACGGGGTTACAACATCTTAAAGGTAGACGTTCCCCGGGTAGGTTTACACAGAGGGTATACTGCCAGACGGTGGAACTGAGACACACATTTGGTGAAAACCCCACCCATCACGCCTAAAGCACAAGAGGAAGATCCTGACCTATCACCTTTTTCTTCCCAGGCCACACAGTCTCTGTGAGTGAATGCCTCTGGCATTCTCTGTACCTGGGCCTCTAGATCTGTAGGACAGGATAATAATCCCATTCTTCCACCTCCCCTGAGACACTCAAGGTGCTGGCTTGCAGTCTTGCGGGCAGGAAGGGGAGGGGTGCGGGAGGGAGGGAATTCCAGCAGGAGAAAGACTTGAGACTTGATGGAGTCTGGGGCCACCTGGCCTGCTTCCCCGCCTCCAGGGCAGGCTGAAGAGGGTGAGGGACAAAAGAGGGATTAGAAGGTGGAGTCCCTCCACTCCTTAAAGCCCTGTAGGCACGAAGATTATGGAGCTTCAGCTCACAAGAGTTCTTGAAGTGCTTACTTTAAATGACTGTGGAATTCAACAGTCATTCATCCTACTCAAGAGAAAGAAAAGCTGTTCAGACACCTTATGACACTAACATAAAGCTGGTGAACAAATAATTTTTATTAATTGCTAATTATTAAGTACTCCAGGTTTCTAATCAAGAGTCGTAAAGCCACAGCCCCGTGGCCAAATCTGGAGCCCCCGTGGGCTAAGAATGGTGTTTGCTTTTTTAAATGGCTGGGAATAAACATTTTAAAAATGATAATAATATTTCATGACCTGTGAAAATTATATGAAATTCAAAATTACGTCATAAAGTTTTATTGAAACACAGCCACACCCATTCATTTGCATACTAACCAGGGCTGCTTTTTTGCTACAATGGCAGAGCTGTGCAGTTAAGGCAGAAGTGAGTAAGTGCAGTAGTGAGGTCATTAGACCCACAAAGCCTAAATATTTACTGTGTGGCCCCTTACAGAAAAAGTTAGCAAACCCCTGTTTGGCATAGATGCCATTAATAATAAATTCCTATTACCATAAATGTCACTGTAACCCAGGCCCAGCACAACCAAACTTGTTCCCTTGTTCTGGTGGATTGTCCACAGCCATAAAAAGCACTGATCTCTACAGAGTACACTCCTTAGACTAGATCCCCAGAAGATGGCAAACTGTGAACAATCTTGTAGGGTAAGTGCCCGCCCCAGTGACTGTACACTCGCCACCAAAGAAGCACGTGACTTTACAACCATGATCTCATGTTCTGATTTTTCAGCAAGAAGTAAATGAACTTAGAAGCAATTTACGTCAAATTTTCAAATACACAAACATGCACCTACACACACACACACACACACACGCCAGAAATCAGAACAGCACCACACACAAAGCTTCCAGTTGCTTGGCAGAACCAAGTGTGCACACAATCCTGTGTTCTTTCTTTTACTCTACACAAAGCACTTTTTTTTTTGCTGCTCATTCCCTGTGGAGAACATGTGGCTACTCATCATTCCCTCTTTGCAAGGTCTCATAGACTTGTCTTTTAAAAACTCCTTATAACAAAATTATACTCCTGTGTTGCTAACCCATGGGATTTCTTACATTGGGACTGACCTGTCATATGTATCAAGCACCCTCTTCTATACAACTTGGAATAGGTGTTAAGACTACAGTAGGCAACCCACAGATGACTGGAACTCAAATTCCACAGCAGACTCAGCTCCAGAGGCAAGCATCAAGAGAGGAAAACCAAAATAACAACAATAATAATAATTTAAAAAGAAAAAAAATGAGAGAGAGGAATACCAGTCTACACCGTTGGCAGTACATGTGAGGAGAAGTAGGAGGGAGGGCTGTCTGGAACCCAGTGTTTTACACTATCTAACACCCAAAGGGGCTCAACCAACCCAATGACCACAATCAGCATTACAGCCTCTTCACGGAAGAGATCAAACTGGACTCCATTTAAGCTATCTATAATGGGGCTGTGCTTCCTTCTCACCCTACCCTCACTCTGGCAATCAACGCTTAAAGTAAAGCTAATAGAGGGGCTCCCAGAACTAAATGAGAAGTACCAGAGTTTCAGAAAAATAATTCTGAGCTGTTTTTAGCAAGTTATCTCACTAGATGGCACTGCTGACTTCCAAACCAGAACCTGAATGAGGCCAACCCACCCAGCTTCTGAAACAAAAACTAGAACCAACTTTCTGGCGCCCCCTTTCTGGCCTTCCCATTGCTTAGAAAACCGTTCAGAGGGTGGAGATGAAAGTTAACAATGGATCACCTTCAAGTGATTTACTGGTTCTAAATAACTAAGAAATATCAACGTGCATGCATTCAACAAATATTTCTACAATGCCCTCTATGTGCACATATGTCAAAAAGCAGCATCCAAGTTAAGTCAAGACTTTGGAATACGCTGCCTCAGGTATATCCAAGCTCCTCCACTTCCTACTTAATACAACCCTGAGCAAATTATTAGTAATTTTCCTTACCTACAAAATGGAGATAGATGTTATGATAGTTCTTACTGTTGTAAGGATTAAAGAATGTAAAGCTGTTGTAAGAATTAAAGAATGAACATATGTGAAGTATGGAGAATACTGCTTGGCACATACTAACTATTGTACAAATGTTTTTATTACGTGCAAGTCATCGTTTTGTGGGTCATGGAAAATAAAGCCATGAATCAGACAGGGATCCTGCTCTCAAGGTGTTTACAATCTGTAAAGTAAGAGTCAATATAAACTATAATTTTAAACTACATTTAAAAGTAGAAAATGATAACTCTTAGAAGTAAATATTAAAAGCTACAGAAACATAGACCAGAGAAAGATCGCTTCCTTCTGGGGCTGGTAAGAGAAGACCATCTCAACAGCAAGGGGTTTTTTGCTGACACTTGAAATTTGAACAGATTCAGGATGAGCAGAACTGAGAAGATAGGGCTTTTTTTTTTTTTTTTTTTTTTTTAATTTATTTGGCCACTCCGTGTGGCTTGTGGGATTTTAGTTTCCCAACCAGGGACTGAACCCGGGCCCCCAGCAGTGAGAGCACAGAGTCCTAACCACTGGACCGGCAGGGAATCCTGAGAGGGCATTCTGGTTCAGCTCGGCTCACCAAACATTTACCACATACCAGGCACTGTGCTAGAAGGCTGGGACGTAAGGAGCCCCGGCCTAGGAGGCACAAGTGTTCCCTGAGCACTGCGATGCAGCAACACCGGAAGGATGAAGGGGCGCAGGTCGCAGACACTTCTGCTGGGGGATTTCAGGCAACATATTGGAGAGGAGAACGTGTAACAGGAGGAACTGCGGGTAACTCCACAGCAGCAACAGCTGCAGCACGCATGGGCTCCTTTCTCCTCTAGACAGCCCCCTGCCTCCCCACCCTCCAAAGGAGCCTGGTCCTCTCTCCTCCCATTTTCAGGACCTTTTCTCCCACCTTCTTTAAAGATGAGATAGACGCCAACCATTCCCGCTCCACCCAACCCCATGAAATGATCGTTGTTGAGCAGAATTCCCAGAGATTCAGACATGGCCTTGCTCTCTCGCAAAAACTCTCAGTTCCTCTCTTATATGAGCCTTTTCAAACGATACAGACCACCTGGACACTGGGCAGCTCACCCTGTTCCCTAAATGAATCTGCCGGTCTTCTGAGGTCACGCAGAAAAGCCATCACCACGGTAGGGTGCTTGTAGAGGACTGTGGAAGGCCAGAAGGTCAGGGGCCACGTCCACAACCACTCCATTTCAGTCAAGGCCTTGGAGGGACAGGTGGCCAGTGCCGGCTCTACGGCTTAAGGAAGTTGAGAAGAACTTGAAGGAAGTCCGGCAGAGGGCGCTCACGGATGAAAACGTCTCAGTCTGAAAAGAAACTCCAAACACCGATTTGGAATGACTTAGCCTGGGCACTAGATGACTGAAAGTCACTTAACACTGCAAGGAAGGGAAGTTGTATAAGCAACCGTCTGCCTTTCCCCCAAAAGAGCTAGAAAACGCATGAGGATGACTAAAATTCCTCCTGCTGCAAATTCAAGCTGCTGATAAAAACCACTGTAGTAATTAAATTTTGAAACAGCACACTGTGTTACTAAATAAGGTGGGGAAGCGCTTCTGTGCACCCCGGAATGTTCCGGAGGGAAACCAGCTGAAGCGAACCGAATCTGGAGGCCTGGTTTTGTTCTCTGCCAGCAAGCTAGTGCTGGGAGCTTATCCTAGAAGGTCACACTGAACCAGTAACCCTGGCTGGGAAAAATCCATTGTAATCTGAGGCAGAGCACACTCCAGAGGCAGAAATTCACAGGCTACCGAGCTAGCAGGAAACTCCGCAAGGCAGGCTGGGTAAATTCCCATGATTCCACTGGTCTCCCTTCCTCCCTCCCCCACCCCCGGGCACTGGCAGGAAGTTCAGCCTAAACCCACAAGCCAGCAGGAAGGTGTGCTTCTGCCCTATGCAAAGTACAGCTTCACTCCTAGGGAAACTAAATTTGGCACTTTCTCTGAGCTGGTGCTTCCTAAGTAGAAACAGTTCTTTCTCGCCCAGACAACACTAATGGGGTCTCCTAAGCCCGGAAGAGGATTTGAGAGATTCAGGGGATTCCAAGCAATTATGGGGCTATGCGAGATGTTAGTATTTCCAGAGCCTAATGGAACCTGTACATTTACCCACACTAAGGCTGTGCACTCATTTTTCACATTTCTTTGTTTTTGGCTTTAATCAGAGCAATCTAGTGTGTTAATACCAATTATCTTACGCTAATTAGAAGCTCTGAAAAGCTTAGAGTGGCTTTTTTTTTTTTAATGGGAATTAAAGGTGGCATGTAAGAATCTTTTTTTTTTTAATTATTTAATTATTTAATTATTTATGGCTGTGTTGGGTCTTCGTTTCTGTGCGACGGCTTTCTCTAGTTGTGGCAAGTGGGGCCCACTCTTCATCGCGGTGCGCGGGCCTCTCATTACCGCGGCCTCCTGTTGCGGAGCATAGGCTCCAGACGCGCAGGCTCAGTAATTGTGGCTCACGGGCCTAGTTGCTCCGCGGCATGTGGGATTTTCCCAGACCAGGGCTCGAACCCGTGTCCCCTTCATTGGCAGGCAGATTCTCAACCACTGCGCCACCAGGGAAGCCCCTAGAGTGGCTTTGATTGATAAATATCTGATTAATAAAAGTGGGGAATATGTATACACATGACTGATTCACTTTGCTGTACAGCAAGAAACTAATAACACGACGTTGTAGAGCAACTATACTCCAATAAAAATTAATAAAAAATTTTTTTTAAAGTGGGGGAAGAAATAAATTTAAGTAGTGGATGTAGTAGAATAGCATGGAGACAGACAAACCGAGGTTCGCCCTGGCTTTGTTTCTTATTGGCCCTATAAACTTTGACCAGGTCCCTTACCCTCTCTCAGCCTATTTCCCAATATCTGAGTTCAAGAATTGGAGTCAGGAAGACACAAGTTCTGCCACTTAGCACAGTGATACTGGGCATATTATTTAACTTTTCTAAGTGTCAGACATGGGTATACACCACATGCCTTTAAGGACTGCAGTGGGGATTAGAAATGGTAGAAATCATCTATAGAAAGTGTCTAGGGCCACGTTTGGGCCTTGGTAGGTATACCAGAAATGTTGGACATCAATTTTACTTAATATTCACAGTTAGTTTGGCAGATAAATACTTTGAAACATCCAATACCTGGGAGGAAATTAACAGAAGAGAACCTTATGATAAAAAATGTTGAGAGCCACTGATTTGAAAAGTAGAGTCGCTACTAAGTGTAAAATAGATAGCTAGTGGGAAGCAGTCGCATAGCACAGGGAGATCAGCTCGGTGCTTTGTGACCACCTAGAGGGGTGGGAGGGAGGGAGACGCAAGAGGGAAGAGATATGGGAACATATGTATATGTATAACTGATTCACTTTGTTATAAAGCAGAAACTAACACACCATTGTAAAGCAATTATTAAAAAAAAAAAAAGAAAAGTAGAGTCGCACTGTCACTGATAAAAGGCTGGGTTTTCATGTTGAATTATATCCGCCTGAGAAATGACTCTAGCATCTACCATTTCAGTTTAAAGAGGAAGGGCATCTGGGGGAAGAAAGGCAGGTAGCCTGTAAGTAGAAAATAAAAGAGAATAGTTTGTTTGTCATCTGGCAAGCGGGTATAGGAAAGTCTAATAATAGACGATAAGTAAACAGATGTGATTTGGGACACTGCCAATGACTGCCAGCTTCTTACGCAACATACCTGAATATTCTCAAATACTACTTAGAAAATAACATGCTCTGCGTGAAGATTAATGATCTGTCTACAAAGGTAGCAGGACTGCTTCTGCTTAATGCCTCCCCTGGGAACAAGTAGCAAGGTGGGTAGCTGGTCAAAGACTGAGGGATTCAGAATCCAGCTAAATATCTTTTAACTCATTACAACTCAACTAATGCTTCTCTATTTAATAGTTCTTCTGCCTCTAAACATACCCATGTCTCTGTCTTTAAAAAAAAAAATCTCTCCCTCAACTCCTTTATGTTTCCTTCCGTCCCTTCAGGGCCATATTTTATTGAAAGAATGCACTATTTGGTGACTGCCAAACTTCCATCAAAACTCTATCAGAGATTTGCATATAATGTGTTGTGATAATTAAGCAGTTATTAATAAACAAAGAAGAAATCCTTATCTCCCTATTTCAGGCATGTCTCATTTATTGGTTTTTCTATGTAATTTAAAATCGTTCATCTTTAAAACATTTTAATGCTCCTAAGGCAATCAGTAAACTAAATTACTTTAAAAAAAAAAAAACTGTATCAGAATAAGCTAGGAGCTTTTCTATGCAGATTCCTTGGCCCCCTCCCCAAATTTACCAAGTCAGAGTCTGAACCTGTCCAGGAATGCGTATTTTTTAAAAGCTTCCCAGTGATCCTGGGGGGCAACCAGGACTGAGACCCACTGGACATCACACTCACTGCCTCTGCTTCCTCACCACTGATTTCGTGAATTAGTCACTGTAACCTGGACCACACCCCTACCCCTCCTTGGTTTGGTCAACCAGGACCTCTGTTACTGCCAAAGCCAATGACAATAGTTACATCCTAACCTCATTTGACTACCCAGGCAGGTCTGGCATTGATGATTATTCCCATTCTTTAAACTTCACCCTTCTTACCTTCTATGACAAAACCCTCTGCTCTTTCTTGGATTTTATCCTACTTTTGTTTTTCTCTTCTTTTTTAGGGAACTTCATGGACTCTTCTTCTGGTTGGTCCTAAAATGTTTCCCAGGACTCATTCAGCCACTCATTTAATAAATTATCTGATACCAACTATAGGCCAGGCATTGTTCGAGAATCTAGATACCAAATACAAAGTAGTAAATGAAACAGATGAAAAATCCACACTCAAGGAGTTCACATTTCATTGGGTTTCTTGCTCTTCCAGCTTTATACCTGGGGAGCCTAGGTTTTGTGGATCTCTGAAATTGTTATATTACACATGCAGGGGAGAGGATTTATAGCTCTCATCCGATTCTCAAATAGAGACTGTAACCCACAGAAGATTAAAATCCACTGCAATATATCTCTGGGGAATCATGTCCACATGCAAGGCTTCAATTATGATGGATAAGTTAATGACCCCCAAAGACAGCACAGCACTGAGCTGTCACTAGTCACATGTGGCTACTTAAATTCATTAAAAATTCAGTTCCTTAGTCGTACTAGCTACATTTCAAGAACCTGATAACCACATGTGGCTATTAACTTCTATATTAGTGCAGCTAGAGAACGTCTCCATCACCGGAGAAAGCTTTATTGAACAGCGTAGAGGTTTCCAGATCAAACCCAGGATTTGAGTTCCAGCTCTGCCACTTGTTATCTGAGTAACTCAGAGCAGCTTGTTAACCTCTCTCTACATTCCTGCCCCCTTGTCTTTTAAAATGTAAGTCACTTCACAGACCTGTTTGGAGGATTGAGCAAGTTAACTGATATAAAGCACTTAACAGAAGTCTTGGCAAGTAATAAGTACCCCAAAAATGTTAATAATACTTATTTTTATTATCATACATTTGTCATGGTGAATGGGTCCAACAGGAATCTCAAACTGAACATGCCCAATACTGATTTCACCATCTTTTTGTCCTCTCCTTGGACTCCACAACTAAGGATGCATGCAAACTAGAAATGCACCTCCATGTCAATTTCACACCAGGTCCTGCAGATGCTACCTTACTATCCCTCAAAGGCATCCCATCCTCCCTTCAACACTCTGACTGCCACTGCGTGAGGTCAAGCTCTCATCACTCCCTGCGGGGATTACTTTAATAGGCTTCTAACTGCTTTGCCTGTTGCCAACCCGGCCCTGCTCCAGTCTACCCTTGACACTGATACAACAGTGTTCTTCCTGATATGCAGATTTGATCACGGCTCTTCCTGGCTTACTACTTTTTTTTTTTTTTTGACCGCGTGGTTTGAGGGATCTTAGTTCCCCGACCAGGGATTGGAGTCCGGGCCCTTGGCAGTGAAAGTGAGGAGTCCTAACCACTGGACTGCCAGGGAATTCCCCTCTTCCTGGCTTAAAATCCTTTAGGCATCTCCTAATTTCAGAACAAAGTTCAAAAACTCCTTAGTTTAGCCTAAAACTAAGCTATAAAAGCCCAGTAAGCTGACTGCCATCTACCTTCCTAGCGTCCACATCTCCCACATCTCCCTCACCGGCTCCAGAATTTCACGCTCCACTCCGGTCATTCTGCTTGTCCCTGGCTTTGACTTTGCTCTTCTCCCGCCTGGTTTATCCTTTTCTCCATTCCCCTCTTTGTTTCACTCATTCCCATCGCTGAGGCAGGATCTTCAGGGATTAAGCCTGAGGGCTCTAGCTTTAGACGGTCAGCACTCAAATCTCGATTCTTCCACCTACTCAATTTCACCCTCCATAAACTGGGGATGATAAAAGTATCTTCTTCACTGGGGTGTTGTGAAAATTAAATAAATTAGTACCCACAAAATACTTAGAAAGGTATCTGGCACTGAGTAGATACTCAATATTATAGCTATTATCATCCTCCAAAAGTTGTACCTTCTCAGGGAAACCTTCCTCGATGGCCACCACCCACACTATGGTCCCTATATCACCCTGCCCTGTACTTCCCTTTATCATAACACTTATCATACTCCTTGGGATACAGTAATTACTGATTCAGTTCCGTATACCTTCTACCACGCTGTAAGTTATTTGAGAACAAAGATCCCATTTTATGTCATTTCTTTCCATCCCCAGTGCCCAGCACTGTACTTAGCACATATTAGATGTACAACATGATAAATTAATGTACAAATATCTAGCCTTGTCCTCCCTCAGAGGTCTCCACTTTCTGCTGAATACTCCCCAGCAGTCCAGAAAGACACTTTGCTGAGTACAGATTACATGCTCCCTCCAGAGTACAATGTGCTTCCAAAATGTTCATCAACCTTTTCTGGACACCTGTGTTCAAAGTATCCTGCTAGGCCTTACTGGATTTGTAAGGCCTGGTCTGTGACCTCAAGGAGCCCACCAGTCTGTATGAATTCCTGATGGACCATTCATTCATCCATGTTTCCAGCAGACTAAGCTTCAGGGTTTGGTGCTCTGGAGATGCCAACTTGAATTAGATGTGAACCTTCTAAATAAAGCCACCATAGGGTGGCATAGCCACCCCTATGCCAGAGTTGTGGCCCAACTCTCAGTTATCCATCATGAGGAAGCCGTACCTCATGCCTGACAGAGCCTCCATTGGAGGGCGAACAGGAAAGAAGGTGGCCCTCCAATTAGACATCACAGGTATTCGTCAGTGGGAAAAGATTCTGAAGCCCAAGGCTGCAACTTTTTTTTTTGTTTCTTTCTTTCTAAAATGCCTATGAGTATTAAGTTTTCTCTTTTGTTAATTTAAAACATTCTTAATTTTTACTTATTTATTTGATTGAGGTATAACTGACATAAAACATTGTATTAGTTTCAGGTGTACAACATAATGATTTGATATTTGTATATATTGCAAAATGATCACCACAATAAGTCTAACATCTGTCACCATACATAGTTACTTTTTTTTTTGGGCCGTACCGCAAGGCCTGCGGGATCTTAGTTCCCCGACCAGGGACTGAACCCGGGCCCCAGCAGTGAAAGCGCCAAGTCCTAACCACTGGACCACCATGGAAGTCCCACAGTTTTTTTCCTTGTGATGAGAGCTTTTAAGATTTACTCTCTCAGCCACTTTCAAATATGCAACATCATATTATTAACTATTGTCACCATGCTGAACATTACATCCCCAGGACTTAATGTATTTTATAGCTGGAAGTTTGTACCTTTTTTTTTTTTTTTGGTGACATTGGTATTCCTTTTTCTTTTTCTTTTTTTACTGAAGTATAGTTGATTTACAATTTGTGTTAGTTTCGGGTGTAGAGCAAAGTGATTTGGTTATACACACACACACACATATATATATGTGTGTGTGTGTATATATATATCTATATATATCTCTTCTTTTTCAGATTCTTTTCCATTATAGTTTATTACAAGATATTGAATATAGTTCCCTATGCTATACAGTAGGACCTAGTTATTTACCTATTTTATATATAGCAGTTTGTACCTACTAATCCCAAACAATGAGTTTTAAATTTTCATGCTAATCCCTGGCTCTCAAGAATATAGATAATCAAGCTTCGTTTGGAAAAAAAAAATTATTTTCTCGAATGCCCTGTTCTGAGATAGTTTTCACAAAGGGTAAAGCATCCCTCACCCACGACAAAATTCTAGGCCTCTCACCTCACACAATTAAAAGACTTACACCTACCCCATTACATCCCTCCAATGGGGCCTGAAGGCGGGGGGGGGGGGGGGGGAAGCAAGGAGAATCGTGCCAGCTTATCTCTCTTCAATTGCGCTTAGCTAAAGCAACACACTGCCTTTTTCTAGTTTCCCACATCCCAGTAGCTTCCTTGGCCTCAAACACTACTCAGCGTCACACTGAAATCTTACACCGTCTGAAGAGAGTAAATACAACTTCACCAGGTCTCCTGGTGGTAAACCTTTACTCAGGACGGAACGGGGCCGACGAGTTGTTTCCCAGGACCTGAAGTCTGTGAGAATTCGCCAAGGCCCTGGGCAGCAGAGTCTCAGAGGCCAGCCTCCTCCCACCCTCCCTCGCCTTCCTCCCTCCCCAGCCCCCTGGGGCCCCTCCTGCCTTTAGAAAATCCCTTCCTTCCCAATCCAGAGCCCTCACATTGGAGAAGGAAGGAAGTGCCAGGAAGCTGCAAAGAGCTCTCAAACCCCAGGAGAGCCAGAAGCCACTTTGTCCACAGATAACCTCAAAACCTGATCTTGGACAATCATCTTTTTTTGGGGGGCTGCACCACGTGGCTTGCGGGATCTTAGTTCCCCGACCAGGGATCGAACCCGGGTCCCTGGCAGTAGAAGTGTGGAGTCCTAACCACTGGACCGCCAGGGATGTCCCTTGGACAATCATCTTGATCCTGGTCACTTTATCTAAACGACTCAAAATGGGTTAAAGTTCCTTCTCCGTCGATTTCCCCTCACAGGTACAAGTCAGGAGACTTTCCCAGGACACACCAAGAGCCCTGGCTTGTGCTCCCCACACATCCCCACTTCCTCCACACCAAGAACCTTTAAATTATATTCCCAACTATCAGGTTTTGAAAGAGATAACTGACAACACACTGTCTGTCTCCTGGTTAATTTGTGAGCCTGTTTTTAGTCAAAGGCACACAGCTACCATTCAGGTCAGCATCCAATAACAAGCCTCATCACACTGGGTTGATAGAATTCAAATGAAACAATGTGTGGTTTCTATTAAGCCTTTGGAAATTTTGTTAATACCTAAAGGAACCCCGCCCTCCAAGGAACCATTGACTTTGGTAATCAAAGTACAAACTGGTGTTTGCTGGATCTCCTCTTGGCTACTCTTCTACCAACCTCTGAATGGTTAGAGCTTTGCCCACAGTCACCTTCTTTTCACTACACATTCTCCTCCGATAATCTCGTGCAAGTCCATGGCCTCAACGACCCCCATGTTGACTCCCAAACCTGTACCACCAGCTTGGACTGTTCCACCAAGCATCAGTTCCCCGGACCCAGCTGCTTACAGGACATGACCAAGACCCCGCGTCTATGGGCTCCTCAAGCAGCATGTCCCAAACTGCCTGCTCCCTCCCGCACTCTCACCTCTTCTACCAAACCACTTGCGTCTGCTTTCCTTCGCTCAGCCACCTGCATCACCATCCATCCACTTAGCTATCCAAACAAGGAAACTCAGAAATAGTTTCAGCGGTTCCCTCTCCTCCGCTCCCTGCCTCCAATCTGTCACAGAGTTCTGTTGCTCCTACCTTTGAAACATCTTTTATATCCATCCCCTCCTCCCTACTCCTCTGTCCCTGCCCCGGTCATACCAGACTGGCTGCACAAGAACTGACTGAAAACTTTTTTAAAAGTAGGTTCCTGGGGCTTCCCTGGTGGCGCAGTGGTTGAGAATCTGCCTGCTAATGCAGGGGACACGGGTTCGGGCCCTGGTCTGGGAAGATCCCACATGCCACGGAGCAGCTGGGCCCGTGAGCCACAGCTGCTGAGCCTGCGCGTCTGGAGCCTGTGCCCCGTGACGGGAGGGGCCGCGATAGAGAAAGGCCCGCGCACCGCGATGAAGAGCGGTCCCCGCACCGCGATGAAGAGTGGCCCCCGCTTGCCGCAACTGGAGAAAGCCCTCGCACGAACCGAAGACCCAACACAGCCAAAAATAAATAAATAAATAAATAAATAAATAAAAATAAGAAAATCCTAAAAAAAAAAAAAAAAAAAAAAAAAAAAAAAAAAAGATACTGCAGAAAAAAAAAAAAAAAAAAAAAAAAAAAAAAAAAAAAAAAAAAAAGTAGGTTCCTACACCCTCACTTGCCCTGGATTCTGATTCTGGGTGTCTGGGTGGAGCCTGAAGGATTTTTAAGGCATATCCCAAGTCTGAAAACTATTGTACTAAAGTCCTACCCTACTGAAATGGCCCCTTAACTGTGCTGGATAATTTTTTTTTTAATAAATGAAAATAATTTTTTTTAAATAAATTTATTTATTTTTGGCTGCTGTTGGGTCTTCGTTGCTCCGCGCGGGCTTTCTCTAGCTGCGGCGAGCAGGGGATACTCTTTGTTGCAGTGCACGGGCTTCTCATTGCGGTGGCTTCTCTTGTTGCGGAGCATGGGCTCTAGGCGCGTGGGCTTCAGTAGTTGTGGCACGCGGGCTCAGTCGTTGTGGCTCGCGGGGTCTAGAGCGCAGGCTCAGTAGTTGTGGCGCACGGGCGTAGTTGCTCCGCGGCATGTGGGATCTTCCCAGCCCAGGGCTCGAACCCTGAGTTGGCAGGCGGATTCTTAACCACTGCGCCACCAGGGAAGTCCCTGGATAAATTTTTAACAACCAGCTTGAAGGGGAGAGGGGAATGACTTGTATCACTTGTTGACTTCTGTGCTGTAAGTTCTCCCACCACGTGTGATTTCAAGCACCAACGTGATGTCACTAAAAATATCACAACTGGGAAGCTATGTGCACAACTGGCAGATGCAAGCCGGTCCCGCAAGGAATTCGCCTAGACCACCGCCTTTATCTTCTAAAACAGAGCTAGACATGCCTCTTCCCAAGTCCTCTGAAGGTTTCCCCTAATGTCACAGATGACAGTCCAAAGACCTTTGCCTTACAACACGAAACCAACTTCTCAACTTCCCCCCACAGGAAGTTCCGCCTAAGTTCTGTTGACACTGAGCCAACTGTGCTCCCCAAATACACCACGTCCACTCATTCCTCCAAGCTTTGTCCATATTGTCCCCTAAATGTCTCTTCTACAGGATCCCACAGACCCCACCTCAATAACTGCATCTCCCACCTTGGCCAGTCGAGCCCCATGTCACACAGAAGCGTGGCTGTCTCTCCAGGGCCTCACTGATTTTCTCTTCCTACCTGACCCTTTGCGCTGCAGAGCTACGACAAATCCAAGCCTGAGCGGCTATCGCCAGTGTTGATGGTGGTCCTGCCCAAGCCTTGGAGATAACCTGTTGGCTGCATCAGAGAAACCCTCCTTTAGCGCAAGTACTGGCTGCTTTTTTCAGTGTAGTCAAGCTATTGCATACTAATATGTTTAATACTAACAGTAATCCTTCACATTTAAACAGTGCTCTCCAGTCTACAAAGTGCTTTCTTGTACATTCTTCCATCTGATATTTCCAACCTTATAAAGTAGATAGAATATATGTGTGTATATATATACATGTATATATATATATATACTCTGATCCTCATTTTATTGTTTTGTTTTGTTTTGTTTTGTTTTGTTTTTGGTCGCACCGTGCGGCTTGTGGGATTTTAGTTCCCCGACCAGCCGACCAGGGATCAAACCAGGGCCCTCGGCAGTGAGAGCGCCAAGTCCAAACCACTGGACCACGAGGGAATTCCTGATCCTCATTTTAAAGATGAAGAAAATAAGGATTCAGGGGAATATATGACATGTCTAAGAGCGAATGGTTAGTAAGCTAAGGAATGAGGATTTCAACCCAGGCTTTCTACTCCAGAATTCTTGATTCTTTCACCTTGAGCACATGACCACGCCGGGCCATAGCCTTCACTTAAGACTGGGAAGGGCTGGGCGGCAGGAATGACCTCAATGATGAGACAGGGGGAGATGTGAGCTTGGGGTGGGGGAACTGGGAAGAGCCTGAATGTTCATTCTGCTGAAATTGCCAATGTCTCTGCCCTGCAGGAGGCAGCCCTTAGCCAGAAAGCAAGAACATCTGGGAGGTCCAAGGCCGCAAAAACCTTGAAACGAGAAGTAACAAGCGTTTGCCCGCACCAGTCAACAGGCGCTGACGTGAGATGGGACCGATAATGCAACCTGCCATGAGGTCTCAAGGCCACAGGTGAAGTCACAGAAATAAACAAGTGTTTGATGATAACTGAAAAAAATAACTTATGGCTCAGAGTAGAGCTGTTTCATCAACCAGCTGGTGAAAAAGTCACAGGCACACCAAATAAACCAGAGCACTGTGCCCAGCGAGAGCGCAGGACTTCCTAGAGCCAGAGCCAGGCCTCGAGGGACTTCCAGGAAGCCAGGGGAAGGTTGGCCTGAGCCCAAGGGGGAGGCTTTGAAGACCAGGGAGCCCAGGACCATCTCATTTAGGTCTGAGAGCAGGACTCAGGAAGGGCAGGCCAGCTGCAGAGCAGAAATGCAAGTGCCCTGAGGGCCTCTTCACAGAAATAAGCGTAGGAAACACTTGGCAGTGCCAACTTGATTCTACTGCCAGCCGAGGTAGGAGCAGCTTGATTTAGGAGCCAACCTGGAGTAGACTGGGCAGCTGATGCTCCAGAAACAACTGGTGATTTCCCACAGGAACGTTCCAGATTCACCCCCCCCGCCCCCCCCAAAAAAGTGGCAAGAGTCTATTTTACAGCTGATTGAAGATCCAACTCAATTAAAAATAAATGTTTTCAAGACATTTTATGACTCTGGCTTTCCAACTGGCAGTTAATTTTGTCATCACCTGTTTCCCTCTAGTTAACAGAATTCAAATCCCTTAAGCTGAAAGTGTATGAGTCCTAAAGGTTAAGGTAGGCAAGATACAAAAAGCCTTGTGTTCTGCCCCAGGGGCCAAGCACAGAGGCACCCAAGGAGAGGAGAAGCTGATGCATCTAGAAAGAAGGACGAATTCTTGAGTCTTACAGGACAAAGGACACACGGGGGAGGGGGGTTGTTTATGCAGAAACCCTGATATAGACAAATGGCCAGATACCATGGAGGGACCATGGAGTTCAAGGACAGACTGCATGTTGTGCTGTTTTCCAGAAAGAGGTCTTTCAGCCTCCTTGCCTCCCCTTCCCTGCCCCCACTCCCGTCCCCATCCCCATCCATCCCCCATCCAACTTTGCCCTTACCCCAGGAAAAACTGGTTTATGGTAAAACTGTTATCATGGGTTTTTTGTTTTTTTTTTCCAATTACAAGAAATAAAAACAGTTCTAACCAAGAACTTTGGTCAGTTACCAACTCACAGAGAGTCCCTCAGGGGCCTGGGAAGAAACAGTATAGACTGGGCCTAGAGTGAGGATGTCAGGGTCTAACAGCCTGATCTGTTTCCACAAATGATTTTCCACACAGGAGTAAATGCCTATCTTTTCAGCCAAGCACTTTGACAACTTTCTGATAAGGTATACGACACTCATTGTCTTTTTTTCTTTTGGCCATGCCATGCGGCATGCAGGATCTTAGTTCCCTGACCAGGGAATCAAACCCATGCCTCCTGCAGTGGAAGCTCATAGTCTGAAACACTGGACCAGGAAATTCCCTCATTGTCCACTTTTTACTAGCAAGAAGGCAACAGGTCCTGGAACACCTGTTATGAGAACAGTGAACAAAAGAAAACAGAAGTTGAATAAACCACAAATCATTAATTTTTGGTTTGAGAATGTTAAGGAAACAACCTCTCACCCCGCCCATCGCATCCTGTCCTATATTCAATTAACCCTCTTCAAGTTCTGCTCTGGGATTCACCCACATGGACAAGGGCATAAAATAGATTTTGATGATCTACAAAGTGGATCATTCATTCACTTAAAATTCATTTAAAGAACTCTTTGAATGGCAGCCTGTAAACAGGGAAAAGATGAGAAAGCAAACTTTGGGTGGGCCAGGTACTGTGCTAGAAAGCAGCAGACACAAAAGTACCCAAAGACCCTACCCTCAAGAACCCTAATGTGTGTTGAGAAATGAAGCTGAAAGGCTAAAGACAATTAATTATGAAGAACTGGGGCTTCCCTGGTGGCACAGTGGTTGAGAATCTGCCTGCCAATGCAGGGGACACGGGTTCGAGCCCTGGTCTGGGAAGATCCCACATGCCGCAGAGCAACTGGGCCCGTGAGCCACAGTTACTGAGCCTGCACGTCTGGAGCCTGTGCTCCGCAACAAAGGAGGCTGCGACAGTGAGAGGCCCACGCACCACGATGAAGAGTGGCCCCCGCTTGCCACAACTAGAGAAAGCCCTCGCACAGAAACGAAGACCCAACACAGCCATAAATAAAATAAATAAATAAAACTTAAAAAAAAAAAAGAAAATGCTCCCTATAAAAAAAAAAAAAAATTATGAAGAACCAAAAGTTTGTTTCATAGAGGAAAGGGAAACTAACATGTACTGAGTGCCTACTCTATGCATTTTTCACATTATCTCACTTAAAAGTCAGTATTTGAAGAAATATGTTTTACTCAAATTCTGTTCTATTCTTCTTGATTTATTTAGAGCGAGACTACAAGTGTCCCATTTAATGTAACCAAGTCCCTTCATCTGCCCTAACTCCACTGTAACTATAACTCATCTACGATGTTCTTTCTGACCAACACAGAGCACCCCCCCCCCCCCCCCCGACAACAATGTCCTTTAAATGCTCTTCCAAGCTCAGGACTAGGCCGGCGATTGTGCTGGAAGATGCCTGCAGCCCGCAAGAGTGTTGAGTCCTCTGGGTCTGAGTCCTCTATGTAGCTCTGCTGGGCTAAGAGCACATACATTATATGGCAGCAGAATTTGCCGCCCTAAGATAGGTCTCTTTGGTACATCAATTGTTTTAAGCTGGTTATGAAAACAGCAGACCTGGGAAGGGCTCTAAAAACCAAGTAGGAGTTGCCCTTCTGTAAGAGACTTTTGCATTTGTAAGGGAAATCTCCATCTCTCAGGCTGTCTCCCTCTCCACCTGGAAGAGGAGGAGGACCAAATCTCCAGCAACTCTTATCAGTGGAGAAGGGAACAACTGGAATCTGAATCACAATCACCCTTGTTCACTGTGCCTTTCCTGGTCACCTCCCAGCACTGACTCTCCCCACCCTCAGCATCCTCTTCTGTCTTTAGCTGAGGATGGTATTTAAGGAGAGGGCTTGGGCCATGACGGCAAATTACTCAGATTTCCTGGGTCTCTCCCGTGTGCACATGTTATTAAACTTCTGTTTGATTTTCTCCTGTTCATCTGTCTCATGTCAATTTCATTCTTAGACCAGCCCAGAAGAACCTAGAAGGATACAGGAAATTTTTCTTCCTCCCCAACAACATGCATCACTGGCTAAGGGGATCCGACTCAGAGTTGAGGGGAAATTATAGGAGCACAGAGAGCTAGTCCAGAAGCTCTACTTCCATTCTGTAATTGCCCATCTGCAGAGTTGACACTTAAAAAGTATTCCACGTGTACATACATACCCTACACGTTCTTGTCACTCAAAATGCTCCTGTTCTCCTCTCTCTTTCCTGCTCATCACTCACATTTCAGCAGTAAATGAGTGGGGGGGGGGGGTTACAACAAGCAGGGGAAACCCTGGCCCTTCCCTGTTTCTTTTTTTTTTTAATTAATTAATTAATTAATTATTTATTTATTTATTTATTTATTTATTTATTTTTGGCTGTGTTGGGTCTTAGTTTCTGTGCAAGGGCTTTCTCTAGTTGTGGCGAGCAGGGGCCACTCTTCATTGCAGTGCGCGGGCCTCTCACTATCGCGGCCTCTCTTGTTGCGGAGCACAGGCTCCAGACGCGCAGGCTCAGTAATTGTGGCTCATGGGCCCAGTTGCTCCGTGGCATGTGGGATCCTCCTAGACCAGGGCTCGAACCCGTGTCCCCTGCATTGGCAGGCAGATTCTCAACCACTGCGCCACCAGGGAAGCCCCCTTCCTTTTTTCTTTAGCTAGGATTCTTTAGATCAAAAAAGCCATCTGCGTCAGACTCTTCTTTACATCCAGTTCCTTCTCTGGGCAATCTGAGTGAGAAGGTAATGAATGACACTGCATGCGCAGGCTCCATTCCTGAGCTCAGCTGCCAGAGTCTCATTTGCATGAGACAAGCTGGCATTTGTGATGCCCAGTTGCCCCAAGAGGGCGAATATTCACTCCAAATGGGTCAGACTATTTTGGTTGCATCATACTTCTTGAAGCTACCCATCTTTTTCCCTTTCATTACCCACCTCCCCTAACTGGTGATGCCCACCAGCTGCATCCGCTCCCTCTCTATTCACCTCACCCCCTACAATCAAGCTTCCAATTCTACTGCCTGATACAAACTGTTCCTTTATCAAAGGTCACCAATGACTGCCTAATGGCCTTTCTTCCTATCTCAATTCTTTCTGACATTTCCACAGCATTTGGAATAACTCTTCCTTCTTGGGGTAAAAAGTATTCCATCCTTGACTTAGTTTCAATAGTACTTAGTGAAATCACATCTTTCATTCAAACCAGCATTTCCGGAGCACTTACTATGTGCCAGGCTCCATCTGAGGGAACACAAAGAGAAAGATACATTCCACCCTTAAGGAGTTTACTGCCTAGCGGAGAAAGAGACAGTCCATCGAACAATGAGATCACACGCAATAAGGTAACTGCTTCACAGAGGGCACGATGGGGAAATGTATGTACAAAGTTCAGTACCCATACCAGCGAAAGAACACCTGGGTTGCATGGGAACACAGATAGCACTCCACAGAGGAGGAAGCATTTGAGCTGACATTTAAAAGATGAGTAAAATTTGACTAGCAGAGCACATTCCAAGTGGAGAGATTGGTACACGGCAAGAAACAGATGCAAGCTCAGTCAAGGACCTCGACCTTAGCACGAAGCCCACACTGCTGGAGATGAAGGAGGACGTGGGAATGGCAAGAGATGAATGTGCGCAAGTAAGCAGGGTCTGCGTCACAAAGGGCCTTGTGTGTTCCAGAAACAGGAGGAAATTTCATCCTGTAGAGGACAAGGAGGCATTGAAGCAATCTGGAGAGGGGAGTGATTTGTTTATTAGAAGAAAGTAAAGGGTTAAGTGGGAGGCCTATAAGGAAGCCCTCTCAGTAAAGCAGAGGGGATGAAGGCTCAAGCTAAGGAGATGAGGATGGAGAGAACCGACGAGCGGGGAAAGAGGCAGGAGGTGCCTGACTGCAGGTGATGGGAGCAGGTGAGGGAGAAATCTGGAAGGTCCTGCCTGCTTCCTCTGCCTGCCAGCGCTTGAGGGCAGTTCTAGCTCCTTCTTTGGCATTCCCACCACTTCAGCACAGTGCAAAACAAAAGTGCGGCAAGCAATAAATACCTGCTGACTACTTAATTATTACCACCTTCATCAACTAATGGTAAGATAAGTCTGTAGCAAATCTTCAGTGAGCCCTGTATCTGCAGCGAGAGCAGGCGGGCTGCTAAAGTGGGTTATGAAAAGACTTCAGGGCACCCAACTGGGTTCTCTCTAGCACCCATATACGCTCATTTTGGAGTCGTGCGTAAAGCAACGCTCAACTATGAAGAATAAAAACATATGGAAAACAGAGCACAAGTACGGTGCAGCAATAGTGCTGGAGCTGGGCTCAGAAGTCCGGGTCCAGCTCTGGCTCTGCCACTAGCTCGGCAGCACACAGATCAAGTAGCCTCACCGTTCTGAACCTCAGTTTGCTGGGTGTGCTGGGTGACCACAAAGGCCCCTTCTGGCCTCAAACGTGCAAGGAAGCTGAGGAAGGTTTAAGTAAGTAAGGATATCTGCGGGGAAAATCAGTTTGAAAGCTCAGCGATTGGCGGAGAAGGGAGTTGCATGAACTGAACCAGGAGGGCGAGGTGGCCTTGGCTGCACGGCAGGGAGTGGAGGACCGGTGTCACTCAGATACCTGGAGAGGTGTTTCACGGGCAGAGACAGAAACCGTCCTGGCTCACTGCTGCAGGCTCCTGTTGAGCCCTGCTTCCTTTCACTGTTACTCTGTCTGCAGCTTATCATTTTATCATCGTCTATAATTCTACTAATAAAGTCATGGACCAACCCTGACAGCAAAAAGAGGCCTAAAAGATGATCTTGTCTGGACTTCCCTCGTGGTCCAGTGGGTAAGACTCTGCGCTCCCAATGCAGGGGGCCCGGGTTCGATCCCTGGTCAGGGAACTAGATACCGTATGCATACCGCAATGAAGATCCCGCATGCTGCAACAAAGACCCTGCGCAGCCAAAATAAATAAATAAATAAATATTTTAAAAGGGGGGAAAAAGAAAAAAGAAGATCTTGTCTACTTCATTCCCTTTCAGAACAGGAAACCAAAGGCCAAAGAAGTTAAGAGACACGTATAAAGCCACAGAGGTATTTAATAGCGTTGCAAAAAATAAAACTCTAGTCAGCACACTCTTAGAGCAGAGTTCTGCCCACAGCTGCCCTTCGGGTCTGAGAATATAAACTCCTAGAGCAAAGAGGAGGTATTTTACATTTTCTTCCTAGCCCTTTGGTGCACTCACTCATAATAAGGATAACTACTAACCACGGTTCATTCCATAAAATGTATGCGGTCTGTGCTGTCGTTGAGTGTTTTCTAGGTACCAGCTCTGTTCTAACCAGAGACATAGTAGCGGCCAAGGCCCCTGCTCCTAAAGACCTCAAATTCTTGTCGCTTGGCAGTAGAGCTGCAGAGATGGGATACGGATCATCAACAAAGACAACTTAAAAAATAGGATAATTTCAAAAGTGAAAAATATAATGAAGATAATAAAATTGGGTGGTGAGAAGAGGAATCTCAAAAAAGAAAAAAATATGTCAAGTTCACATCAGTATTAAGTGGCAGATTCTACCAAAGCAGACTTAAATGTTTGATTTCCTATTTTCCTAAATATTAAACATGTCTCTTACACAGTACATATTCAAACAATATTTATCATTGATGTTGATGGGGATAAAACAGATCACAATATTCCTACTAATATAAGACTAAGTGCTCATAGCTGGTTCCACAGACGTTCCAGGGAGGGGGAGCTCCTGGCCGAGGCCAGGCCGAGGGAGGGGCTGTGGGCTCTGCCCCTGGAATCTGGAACCCTAGGACTTTAACATCCCCGCCCTGGAGGCAGAGTGCCAACGGGCACCGGGGCACCTCCAGTCCAACCAGCACGCAAGTCCCGAAGGTGGGCCGGCACGCCTGAGCCCGCCTTCAGGTGCTTTTCAGGCCTCGAGAATGATTTCTGTTTGTTTGTGATGCATGTTTGCTGAAAGATTAATAAATCATTTTTGTGCCTTTAGCAAAAAAAAAAAAAAAAGACTAAGTGCTCATAAAATATTCAGATATAACAAGTTAAAGTGTTTCTCAAACTATAAGTTCCCCAAATAAGTCTCATGAAAGATGGCAGAAGCATCACAGAGCACACACAAAACCAATCCTAATCTCACAAATGCTTCATATGTTTTTAAATTTAATTTTTAATTTTTTATGTAATTTTTAAAGGTAACTTTCATTGAGTTATTACAAAATATTGGCTGTATTCCCCATGTTGTACAATACATCCTTGAGCCTATCTTACACCTAACAGTTTGTACCTCCCGCTCCCCACCTCATCTCTCTCTTAAAGACTGTCTTTAAATCTTACCTTGGCTCTTTCTTACAACTTCTCATTTTTCTAAAAGTTCTCTTTCTGCATCTTCTCCCTAGCACCAAAAGCATCTTCTCTCCTTATTATCCTGCATATCAAAGAATGCCACTCATCTCAATCTCAGAAGACAATCCTGCCCTCCAGCATTTAGTCCTCCAACAGAGCCTTACGGGGCAGCACTGATTAAGCTGAAATCAAAGATTCATGAAGTCACATCACAGGAAAGTCAGCACGGGCAAAATACGCGCAACACCTTCAGCGCTGGTTACTTGGCCCCCTCCCTTTCCCGTGAGAAGGGGGATCAGGTTCCAGAAGAAATACTGAGATGGGACAGGCTGCCTTAGCTGATCACACACTGCCCTAACCACCCTCTGGACCACTATTTTTTCCAGGTCTGCCAACCCCAAGTGACTCAGCAAAGGTGGTGCAATGACAAAGAACCACAAGTCCCAGGGCCTGTCCTTCAGAACAGATAAGCTTGGCCCCAAAGGACACCAATATGAAAACACCTCTTTCCCTTGAATTCGAAGGGGAGGGAGATAAAAGGAAACGAGCAGAAAGTGAGCACGTACTGTGCACAGACACTTTAGAGAGATGCCTTACCTTTCTTAGTTCATCTTCAAACCAACCTACAAGGTGGGGATTATCATGATCCTCCGTTTATGCAGGAGGAAACTGATGATGCAAAGCAGCCCGAGGGAAGAAAACTCCCTCCAGGCTGGAATTTTACCCCATGGAAGCAGGCTGGAAACTGCTACTGGAATAGAAGTCAAAGGCAGCCCCTGGGAAGTCATCTGTGTAGACAGAGTGAGGAACAGAGTAGGCTTGGGAAGTTATGGACAGTATCTTGCAGAGGAACAGCCTTGGGAGAGGTAGAAACATTCTTTTCCTCAGCTGCCCCCATCACTCTCTAATTCACAATCAGTTGCCACCTGTGACTCCAGACCCTTCATCACTCAGCCACAGGTGGGCTTATCCTGTCCTCAACCAGAACGGAGCAGGCCAAGTCTCTTAAGTCTCTCTGACGTGGATGGATCTAACCCGACTGCCGACATCAAGACAAGAATCTTGCATTCGATACGCAAATTAAAATTTCTTGCTGGTAAATGTGAGTCACCATCCCACGGCCAATGGGACCTCACTTGCCCTATGGGACACCCAGGGTTTAAAAATATATGTATATGTATATATACATATGTGTATAAATGCACGCATACATATGTAATATTTATATGTATTAAATACACAATATATTTATTTTTAAAGGTTCGTTCATTCATTCATTCAATCATTCTCCATTACGTATCCACTTCACCTGGATGAGTGGGGTCTGGAGTTCCCTGCATGGTGCCAACTATTTTGGGTTTTTTTGTTTGGTTTTTGCCAATTCCATGGGGAGCTTTGAGCTAGGATGCCCTTTTGGTATTACCCCGGTTGAGGCAAAGGTGCTGAGACTTTGGATTCCCATGTCAGCTCATCATTGGCCACAGCTTGTCTCTTTTTTTTTTTTTGAATTTTATTTTTTTTAATTTTTTATACAGCAGGTTCTTATTAGTTACCTTTTGACACATATTAGTGTATATACGTCAATCCCAATCTCCCAATTCATCCCACCACCACCACCCCCCGCCACTTTCCCGCCTTGGTGTCCATTAAGTTTGTTTTCTACATCTGTGTCTCTATTTCTGCCCTGCAAACCAGTTCATCTGTACCATTTTTCTAGGTTCCACATATATGCATTAATATACGATATTTTGTTTTTCTCTTTCTGACTTACTTCACTCTGTATGACAGTCTCTAGATCCATCCACATCTCTAAAAATGACCCAATTTCGTTCCTTTTTATGGCTGAGTAATATTCCATTGTATATATGTACCACATCTTCTTTTTCCATTCATCTGTCGACAGACATTTAGGTTGCTTCCATGACCTGGCTATTGTAAATAGTGCTGCAATGAACATTGGGGTGCATGTGTCTTTTTGAATTACGGTTTTCTCTGGGTATATGCCCAGTAGTGGGATTGCTGGGTCATATGGTAATTCTATTTTTAGGTTTTTAAGGAACCTCCATACTGTTCTCCATAGTGGCTGTATCAATTTACATTCCCACCAACAGTGCAAGAGGGTTCCCTCTTCTCCACATCCTCTCCAGCATTTGTTGTTGGTAGATTTTCTGATGATGCCCATTCTAACTGGTGTGAGGTGAGACCTCTTTGTAGTTTGGAATTGCATTTCTCTAATAATTAGTGATGTTGAGCAGCTTTTCACGTGCTTCTTGGCCATCTGTATGTCCTCTTTGGAGAAATTTCTATTTAGGTCTTCTGCCCATTTTCTGATTGGGTTGTTTGTTTTTTTAATATTGAGCTGCATGAGCTGTTTATGTATTTTGGAGATTTATCCTTTGCCCATTGCTTCGTTTGCAAATATTTTCTCCCATTCTGAGGGTTGTCTTTTTGTCTTGTTTGCAGTTTTCTTTGCTTTGCAAAAGCTTTTAAGTTTCATTAGGTCCCATTTGTTTATTTTTGTTTTTATTTCCATTACTCTAGGTGGTGGATCAAAAAAGATCTTGCTGTGATTTATGTCATAGAGTGTTCTTCCTATGTTTTCCTCTAAGAGTTTTATAGTGTCCAGTCTTACATTTAGGTCTCTAATCCATTTTGAGTTTATTTTTGTGTATGGTGTTAGGGAGTGTTCTAATTTCATCCTTTTACATGTAGCTGTCCAGTTCTCCCAGCACCACTTATTGAAGAGACTATCTTTTCTCCATTGCATATCCTTGCCTCCTTTGTCATAGATTAGTTGACCACAGGTGCGTGGGTTTATCTCTGGGCTTTCTATCCTGTTCTATGATCTATATTTCTGTTTTTGTGCTAGTACCATACTGTCTTGATTACTGCAGCTTTGTAGTATAGTCTGAAGTCAGGGAGTCTGATTCCTCCAGCTCCGTTTTTTTCCCTCGAGATTGCTTTGGCTATTCAGGGTCTTTTGTGTCTCCATACAAATTTTAAGATTTTTTATTCTAGTTCTGTAAAAAATGCCACGGGTAATTTGATAGGGATTGCACTGAATCTACAGATTGCTTTGGGGAGTATAGTCATTTTCACAATATTGATTCTTCCAATCCAAGAACATGGTATATCTCTCCATCTGTTTGTATCATCTTTGATTTCTTTCATCAGTGTCTTATAGTTTCCTGAGTACAGGTCTTTTCCCTCCTTAGGTAGGTTTATTCCTAGGTACTTTATTTTTGTTGCAATGGTGAATGGGATTGTTTCCTTAATTTCTCTTTCTGATCTTTCGCTGTTAGTGTATAGGATAGCAAGAGATTTCTGTGCATTAATTTTGTATCCTGCAACTTTACCAAATTCATTGATTAGCTCTAGTACTTTGCAGGTGGCATCTTTAGGATTCTCTATGTATAGTATCATGTCATCTGCAAACAGTGACAGTTTTACTTCTTCTTTTCCAATTTGTATTCCTTCTATTTCTTTTTCTTCTCTGACTGCCATGACCAGGACTTCCAAAACTATGTTGAATAATAGTGGCGAGAGTGGACATCCTTGTCTTGTTCCTGATCTTAGAGGAAATGTTTTCAGTTTTTCACCATTGAGAATGATGTTTGCTGTGGGTTTGTCGTATATGGTCTTTATTATGTTGAGGTAGGTTCCCTCTATGCCCACTTTCTGGAGAGTTTTTATCGTAAATGGGTGTTGAATTTTGTCAAAAGCTTTTTCTGCATCTATTGAGATGATCATATGGTTTTTCTTCTTCAATTTGTTAATATGGTGTATCACATTGATTGATTTGCGTATATTGAAGAATCCTTGCATCCCTGGGATAAATCCCACTTGATCATGGTGTTTGATCCTTTTAATGTGTTGCTGGATTCTGTTTGCTAGTATTTTGTTGAGGATTTTTGCATCTATATTCATCGGTGATATTGGTCTGTACTTTTCTGTTTCTGTAGCATCTTTGTCTGGTTTTGGTATCAGGGTGATGGTGGCCTGATAGAATGAGTTTGGGAGTGTTCCTTCCTCTGCAATTTTTTGGAAGAGTTTGAGAAGGATAGGTGTTAGCTGTTCTCTAAATGTTTGATAGAATTCACCTGTGCAGCCATCTGGTCCTGGACTTTTGTTTGTTGGAAGATTTTTAATCACAGTTTCAATTTCATTACTTGTGATTGGTCTGTTCATATTTTCTATTTCTTCCTGGTTCAGTCTTAGAAGGTTATACCTTTCTAAGAATTTGTCCACTTCTTCCAGGGGGGTCCATTCTATTAGCATAGAGATGCTTGTAGTAGTCTTTTATGATGCTTTGTATTTCTGCGGTGTCTGTTGTAACTTCTCCTTTTTCATTTCTAATTTCATTGATTTGAGTTCTCGCCCTCTTTTTCTTGATGAATCTGGCTAAAGGTTTATCAATTTTGTTTATCTTCTCAAAGAACCAGCTTTTAGTTTTATTGATCTTTGCTATTGTTTCCTTTGTTTCTCTTTCATTTATTTCTGCTCTGATCTTTATGATTTCTCCTAACTTTGGGTTTTGTTTGTTCTTCTTTCTCTAGTTCCTTTAGGTGTAAGGTTAGATTGTTTACTTGAGATTTTTCTTGTTTCTTGAGGTAGGCTTGTATAGCTATAAACTTCCCTCTTAGAACTGCTTTTGCTGCATCCCATAAGTTTTGGATCATTGCGTTTTCATTGTGATTTGTCTCTAGGTATTTATTGATTTCCTCTTTGATTTCTTCAGTGATCTGTTGCTTATTTAGTAACATATTATTTAGGCTCCATGTGTTTGTGTTTTTTACGGTTTTTTCCATGTAATTGATTTCTAATCTCATAGCATTGTGGTTGGAAAAGGTGCTTGGTATGACTTCAATTTTCTTAAATTTACCAAGGCTTGATTTGTGACCCAAGATGTGATCTATCCTGGAGAATGCTCCATGTGCACTTGAGAAGAAAGTGTAATCTGCTGTTTTTGGATGGAATGTCTTATAAATATCAATTAAATCTATCTGGTCTATTGTGTAATTTAAAGCTTGTGTTTCCTTATTAATTTGCTGTCTGGATGGTCTGTCCATTGGTGTAAGTGAGGTGTTAAAAGTCTCCCACTACTGTTTTACTGTCGATTTCCTCTTTTAGAGCTGTTAGCAGTTGCCTTATGTATTGAGATGCTCCTATGTTGGGTGCATATATATTTATAATTGTTATATCTTCTTCTTGGATTGATCCCTTGATCATTATGTAGTGTCCTTCCTTGTCTCTTGTAACATTCTTTATTTTAAAGTCTATTTTATCTGAGTATTGCTACTCCAGCTTTCTTTTGATTTCCATTTGCATGGAATATCTTTTTCCATCCCCTCACTTTCAGTCTGTATGTGTCCATAGGTCTGAAATTGGTCTCTTGTAGACAGCATATATATGGGTCTTGTTTTTGTATCCATTTAGCGAGCCTGTGTCTTTTGGTTGGAGCATTTAATGCATTCACATTTAAGGTAATTATCGATATGTATGTTCCTGTTACCATTTTCTTAATTGTTATGGGTTTGTTTTTGTAGGTCCTTTTCTTCTCTTGTGTTTCCCACTTAGAGTCGTTCCTTTAGCATTTGTTGTAGAGCTGGTTTGGTGGTGCTGAATTCTCTTAGCTTTTGCTTGTCTGTAAAGCTTTTGATTTCTCCATCAAATCTGAATCAGATCCTTGCCAGGTAGAGTAATCTTGGTTGTAGGTTCTTCCCTTTCATCACTTTAAGTATATCATGCCACTCTCTTCTGGCTTGTAGAGTTTCTGCTGAGAAATCAGCTGTTAACCTTATGGGAGTTCCCTTGTATGTTACTTGTCATTTTTCCCTTGTTGCTTTCAATCATTTTTCTTTGTCTTTAATTTTTGTCAATTTGATTACTATGTGTCTTGGCATGTTTCTCCTTGGGTTTATCCTGCCTGAGACTCTCTGCACTTCCTGGACTTGGGTGGCTATTTCCTTTCCCATGTTAGGGAAGTTTTCGACTATAATCTCTTCAAATATTTTCCCAGGTCCTTTCTCTCTCTCTTCTCCTTCTGGGACCCCTATAACGCGAATGTTGTTGCATTTAATGTTGTCCCAGAGGTCTCTTAGGCTGTCTTCATTTCTTTTCATTCTCTTTTCTTTATTCTGTTCCGCAGCAGCGAATTCCACCCTTCTGTCTTCCAGGTCACTTATCCGTTCTTCTGCCTCAGTTATTCTGCTACTGATTCCTTCTAGTGTATTTTTCATTTCAGTTATTGTATTGTTCATCTCTGTTTGTTTCTTCTTTAATTCTTCTAGGTGTTTGTTCTTTAATTCTTCTAGGTCTTTTTTAAACATTTCTTGTATCTTCTCAATCTTTGCCTCCATTCTTTTTCCGAGGTCCTGGATCATCTTCACTATCATTATTCTGAATTCTTTTTCTGGAAGGTTGCCTATCTCCACTTCATTTAGTTGTTTTTCTGGGGTTTTATCTGGTCCCTTCATCTGGTACGAAGTCCTCTGCCTTTTCATTTTGTCTATTTTTCTGTGAATGTGGTTTTCGTTCCACAGGCTGCAGAATTGTAGTTCTTCTTGCTTCTGTTGTCTGCCCTCTAGTGGATGAGGTTATTGGTGCCAACTATTTCTTATTAACCTTCTGAGGATACTACTGAGCTGATTAAGACAATGAAAGTGAATTATTTGCAAATAGCACCTGTCAAGCAAAGGGGCCTTAATCTAGCAGGCAACTGCGGGTAGAGGCTCTAGGACTCTAGATTCTCTGTGGCTATGAGGGAGAAAAATGCAGTTAAGAAGCCCAAAATACCTAAATTCTGAATCACTGCATCAACGATGTTTGTGAGAAACAGAATTTTTGTTTTTCCTGCCCATCCTCTGCTGGAGAAACCAAAGGAACATTCAATGCTTCTACATCCAGCAGAAAGTGGAAGGAGCAGAAAAAGCCCTGGTTACCCCCATGTTCACAGCTGGGATTCTCCAGCCAACAAAACATGAGCCATCTTTGCCTATTCTGTGAAATGAATGAGCTAGGCCCTATGTTGTGAGGAAATTGCTTCTGCTCTCCTAAAACAAAATGTCCATGCAACCCCAGTTCCTCAGGAAGATCTTCTACAGAGAGGATGTCCTTCACAACAAAGGCTGGCCAATCACCAGGACCACCAAATGTTAACGGCTACTGGTGTCCCCTCTGTGGAAGCACTGGCCACATCTTCAAATTTTACATTTATTTGTATGATTTGCATTGACTGCCTAATAGACACTCAATTAAAATCTGTTGTTGAACAAATGAGTGGATGAATAATAAATACACTAGACTAAACCCTTCAAGGGAACAGGCCAGTCAGAGCTCAGTGGCGGGCACAGAGCAACCAAGCTGTCAGATTTTGCGGAATCTGGACTCACCTCGCTGTGACAGCCTGAAGGTTTAATGTGTCCCTCCAAATGGGAAGGGAATGGAGGGGAAGTAAAATCCAATCAAAGCTTTTCACAGGGTGAGGCATGCTGAAACAGCCACTTCTAATATTTGGTCTTTACTTACCATTTCCTGTGGATTTTAATGACTCACATCGTCAGCACACAAACATCAGCCTTGGTATAATGCCAGATGTATACATGTTTGTACAATACAGAAAAAGGCCTAAATTAAAGGTGACAGGACACAACCTTTTTGAGTCAGGTTTCCATCATTACTCAGTTGTATGGATGTGGGCGTGTTTCAGAGTCTCAATTCCCTTAAATCCAAGTGGACATACTCATTACATCCACCCCGTAGGATGCGGGAACAAATGAAGTGGTGGAGCGTCGTGCCAGAAGCACGTTACTGGAAGGCTCGGCGTGTGCCAGGCCCTGTGGTAAGTGCTGGGGCAAATACAAAGAATAATTATACTCTGCGCCGGCTTCCGGAGCCCAGGGCCTTGTAAATCATGGAGAAAAGGATCAAATCCTCCCCACATTAAGAGATTATCACGTTGCTATTGCCAGCACTGCATTCATTTGAGTCCAAGCGGGCACCATTCTCTGCCGCTCTGACCGGAATCTCCCAACAGCAGGTGTCAACATCCCCTCTCTCCTCTGCATCTCCCCCCAGGCTCCCAGTTCAAGGCTCCATACTCTATAGTCCCCCAGTTAATGGCATTCCCAACCTGCCTTCAAGGCTCTCATTACACGACATAAAGAAGGGCCATTTGTATTGGCAGCCCTTTGGCTCTTGGCTTCCACTGGAGCAAAGAGGAAGAAAGAAGCAAAACACCAGGAGAACAACTGCCCTGGCACCTGACAGCTGCAGAGAGAGGCCCAGCTTAATACCATGTCTCCCTAGGTCTTGGGAGAGGTCAGAGCAACAGGTGCATCCGCATTCCAGAACTGAATGAAGTCCTACTATCGGTGGGATGGGAGTCAGCCCCCAGATCCACGCCCAACATATCTCTCTCCAGCGCAGCGTGGAAGGCATTCCTTTTACAACTCCTGCTTTCCCAATTTTAGAAAACACACTAATTCCCTTTCAGTGATGTGCTCAAGTAACTTGTTTTTAAATAAGTAGGGATCAATGTTGCATTGTTAATTTGTTTACTGTCTTTCTCCCCTCTCTAGGATGTAAGCTCTCTAGGGCAGAAACTATTTTGTTCACTATTGGTTCTGGTGTCTAGAACAGTACCTGGCACGTAATACGTGTTCAATATATATTGGTTGGATTAAGTAGGAGGGAAAAAGGGTAGGAGGAAGGGTGCATCTATCACAAAATCCTTCTCTCCTGCAAGAGGAACAACTGTTGTCCTGACCTGGAATCAGAAGACTAGGGGAAAATGTACTGTGTCACCATGGCAACCACAGCTCCAAAAATAAAAATAGCCTTCAAAGCTGCCACAGGTCTTTGGTGGGAAAAGGCTAACCACTATTTGTAGACTGTACCTGGGCCCCGGGTTAACTACGAGCCAAAATATTGCCCCCCATGTGCTTTGCTCTCTGGAGCCTCGTTTTGGGAGAGGTCAACCACTCTTCACCTGGTGATGCCAAAGTTGTCTCCCCAAATAGAGAACACCCTTAGAAGAGCAGCCATGTCTGGTCTCTGGGCACCTGCAGTCTGAGGGAAGACACAGCACAAAGGAAAAACCATGAAAGAAACCAAAAGACTTAAAACAGACAAACAATACATAGTAATCCAGATTTACATAAATGGCCCACGAGGGCATAATTATTCAACTTCAGGAGGACTTCCTGCTTTGTAAAATGATTTCCAATAGAATTCCATGAAAATCAAATTTCCTTCGAGTCCTTCATCCATTTGATTATTTATTCACTCCCTAAGTATATGTTTACTACATTCCACGCAAAGAGCTCAGCAAGCGCTGAATAAAACAAACACTGAACACAATTAACTCTGCCCTCACAGCTTCTGATCCAGTGAAAGATACAATGTGACCAAGTAGCCACAACTTAAGAACACAGATGTAATAAATACGTGAGTCAGGAAATACTTGCTAGAGCAATAATAACTGAGCTAATATCCAAATGAGAAGAAGGGCAGGGTGGCCAAGGGGGTCAGTGTTACAAAAGAGGAATTCCGCACAAAGGAACAATGTCTGTGAAGACCTAGAAATAAAAGGAAGCATCCATCCAAGGCACTGAACGGTAACTCTGGCTGCAGGGTGAGCGGCATCAGGGAGACCAGTTAGGAGGACGCTTGAATAACATATGTGAGACATGGTGATGGCCCAGGGAGCTGAGATGGTGGTGGAGATCAGAAGACAGACTTCCTCCAAAGGAGGGAAACCGTGCAAAACTGAAGGGTACCAACCCTCCCCTCAAGGAACAGAGTGAGAGGAACTGGTTTGGAGGGAAAGGTGAAGAGTTCAGTTATGGACTGCTTTGAAGAACATTCCAATGGAAATGCCCATCAGCCAGTTGGAGAGATGAGCTTAAGGCTCAGGAAAGAGATGAGGTCTGAGATGTAAGTGTGAGAATCATCACCATGCAGGAATAATTAAATTCAAGAGAGTGAATAAAATAGTCCAAGGATAGTATGTAGATTCAGGAGAAGGAAAGGGGGTGGGGTGAGGGAGAGGGAGGGGAGACGGAGAAGGAGAAATAAGCCTGGATTCAGAACCTTAAGGAGGCCAACACTGAAGAGACAGCCAGCCAAGAGCAGCCCACAAAGTATAAACTCATTTTCACCACGTATCAATATATCAGAAAAGTGACATCTCATCAAAGCAGCAACAAACCACTGTTCAGCTTATACTAACCAGAGCAGCAGACTCAAAACCTCACAGACCACCAAAGAAATCTCAGTTTTATTAACTAATGATAACATGAGCATAATTCTTCAGACACATCTACTGAATTCTGTCTTACAAGATGAAGAAGAAATGTATACTCTCCATGTTACCAAGGAGAAAGACACTGAGGCCCAGAGAGACTGAGTAACCTGCCCAGGACCACACAGCAAAAAATAAATAAATAAATAACAGAACCAGAGCCTCTACCTCCGATGCTGCCTCAGACAGCCCCCTGGACTGGTACAAAGGCAGTCGTCCTAGGACAACCATCACCCTGCCCCTAACAATGGATGAGGCCTGTCTGAGCTTCCTGGGTTCGCTGATGAAGATATGGCTCCATCCTGGGCCAAGACAGGCTCCTAGGGACATGGGGTGGGCAGAATACGATAGGTTGCAGGAGATCAGTATTCTAGAGCCATCTCTGCCACTGGCCAGCTTTGTCCACTGACCTTGGACTTCTCGGTTTGCTCAAAGGTGAAATGACCACACAAATCTCATCTACCATGAAGACTAGATTCTCTGAGCGAGATGCAGACCAGAACTGCAGGTACTAAGGGGTGGCAGCTGAGGGCGAGAAAAGTAAGGCTATTCGGGGGTGAAATCTAGGTCCCAGGACCCTCCTCCCATCCCCCTCCCAGCAGATCTTTTCCTCAGACCTTTTTTTTTTTTTTTTTATGTTTTAGTCCAAATTCCATATTCTACTGAAATTATCTTTTGCACACTAGCCACAGGCTGTGCGCTCCTCAAGGAAGGGCCACTTGTATCCATCTTTGTGCCCCAAGCACCTAGGACAGCACCTGATTCTCTGTAAGTGCCCAAAAAATGTTTGTTGAACTTGAGAATTACTTCTCCTGAGTTATCTACATTTTCAGCCTAATCTCTCTGGCTGCTAAACAAAAAGCGTGTCAACTAATAGAGGCATTTGGGGAAGGAGTCCAAGCATGGAGAAGGCACTTCAGAGGAATTGTCCAGTGTCCCTAAGAACTTTCTGAATGGGCGGGCCTTCCTACTCTGCTCACCTCTGAGACTGGCTCTGCCTTCTAACGTGTGTGGTTGCCAGTTCCTCCACTGTGTCTGCAGGGCTCCACAACCTCCACCAGAGAATCAGTGAGCACCAAGTAACTGGTAGCCCAGATCAAGGCTTCTCTTACTGTCTGGAAGCAACAGCCCAAGTTACTAACAACAAGTCTCTGAAGGAATATTCTCAAAGGATAATGACCTGATAGTCTCTCATCTTCACTGAGGACAAAACAAGAGAGAATGAGTTTGAATTATACCATGGGGGATTTCAGTTAGATCTTCAGCAGAACTTTCTCAATAGTAGGACTCGAAAACATAGAAAGAAGTAACCAAGAGAGGAGAGGTGGTGCAATCTCTTTCCTGGGGCCTTTTTTTTTTTTTTTTTTAATGAGATTTTCACATGTCGAGAAGATGTGCTTCATCATAGACAGAGAAAACACATGGTATCACCCACGCTAAGGGCAAACTGTTCTCTGGAGAAGCTCCACCCTGTTCAGAGTAACCTTTATTACTGTCATTCCATCCAATCCCAAGAATACAGAAAGGTCAGGAAGAGCTTCCCAGTGTAATGACCCAGCTGGGAAACAAATGCTTGCCGGGTCAAGGCAGGCTGCTTTGAGGGGTCAGACCGGCACTCACGCCAAGCTTGGGTTACAGAGAACAGGAGAATGAGGCTAAGAGGCATCTTCTTTGATGAGAGGGCTTGTATCCCCCCACCCTTTGGAGAAATGTCTCATTCTGATGGCTCCTCCAGAAACAATGTTTCAGAAATCCTTTTATTTTCCTTATTTCACAGACTTACCTGTCCTTAACCTTTGGGTTTATGTTCTCCCTTACTTTATACAGGTACAAGGTGCAGAAGAGCTGATGAAAAAGGAAAGTTTCAATCAGAAAGAAACTCTGGGGAATTCCCTGGCAGTCCAGTGGTTAGGACTCCACGCTTCCACTGCAGGGGGCAAGGGTTTGATCCCTGGTCGGGGAACTAAGATCTCACAAGCCACATGGCATGGCCAAAAAAAGCCTCTGAATGAGAAAAAATACCGAGAGATAATGCACCAAGCATGCTACTAATGTTTGGGTTAGCATAGTAAAATGATGAGCTCTTTTCCTTTTCCCTACTGTCCAAAAGTTTTATATTAACTAGCTATTTGATCACACATACAATATTCATTGACTTTTATCATGTAAAAATTTCTTTTAAGACAAGCTGCGGGGACTTCACTGGTGGCGCAGTGGTTAAGAATCCGCCTGCCAATGCAGGGGACACAGATTCGATCCCTGGTCCGGGAAGATCCCACGTGCTGCGGAGCAACTAAGCCCTCGAGCCACAACTACTGAGCCTGCGCTCTAGAGCCCGCAAGCCACAACTACTGAGCCCGCGTGCCACAACTACTGAAGCCCGAGCACCCAGAAGCCCGTGCTCCACAACAAGAGAAGCCACCGCAATGAGAAGCCCACGCACCGCAACGAAGAGTAGCCTCTGCTCGCGGCAACTAGAGAAAGACCCCAAGCAGCAACGAAGACCCAACATAGGCAATAAATAAATACACACATAAATAAAAACAGTAAACTGAGTTAAAAAAAAAAAAAAAGACAAGCTGGAAAACCCTTGGAGAGACTCAAATGTATTGCTATGTATATCCCCATATCCCCCTCCCTCTTGTGTCTCCCTCCCACCCTCCTTATCCCACCCCTCTAGGTGGTCTCAAAGCACTGAGCTGATCTCCCTGTGCTACGCAGCTGCTTCAAAAAAAAAAAAAAAAAAACAACAGTATTGCTAAACTAACCGTCCATCATCTTCCTGTATTTTCCTAATTGCTGGAGCAAATGATACATGGGTTACCGCACTCACCCCTGCCCAAACGGGGCCCCAAGGCAAATTCTTTTTGCATAGTTGCAAAAGAAAGTGGAAAAACCAAGTGGGTTGTGGATTCTTTTTTTCAGTCCCCTCACTCAGCCCCCTCATTTCCTGACTAAACTTGTGAACCAGAAGCAGCAAAGACCAAAAAACCTCTGTGGTCAGACCATGGAGGAAGGAGGCACCAGGCTGGCAGAAGCTCCAGAGACGTGACAGATAGAAATTAGCCCAGACTTTAGGTCAGAGGCCTGAGTTCCAGACTGTAACCCAGATCTGCCACTGAGACGTGCCTAATCACCCGTTTCCTTTATCTTATCCACAAAATCAGGGTGGAACAACCAGAGCCAGTTAGAATACGTACAAAGGATGCAGCAGAAAGGGCTTCACAGCATCTGACCCAAAAGGTGTATCAGGGCCTCAAATGAAAAAGCCATGGGTGTCCTCCTCTGTCTCCTCTTTACCACTGGTCTTAGCTAAGGAACAGCCGCACCTTCCTAGTGATGATTTTGATGAAGATTACCCAGACACATGGTCTGAAAACAGGGAAGAATATCTGACACCAGGGCTATCTTCAGGAGGCGGCACCTGGCTGCCCGCAGTGGCATGGAGGCTGGCGGGGGCAGGCCACGGCCTGACATCTCTGTGCCCCAGCTTGAGGCATCTCCATCCTGCCTTCCTTCCACATCTGATTTTCCGTTATGCATCCCGAACGGAAGCCTCACCATCTCCTCCTAGAGAAGGAAGGTTCCTTAGGCTCCAAAGTCACAGGACAAGAGCTCATAGACCTCCCACCCACCCCGAAAGATGTTGAAAAGCATCTCCCTTCACACCAGGTACAACTGCCCCTTAGCGAGTCACTACACTGATATGGGCTTTGGAGGAAAGAACCCCAAGAGGGCAAAGCCTCCAGGAAAAGCCTGCAGACTTTGTAAAGCTCTTGTACACACAGCGACCCGGCAACCACGTCTGGGCTCTCAGGCCAGCTGGGCTCTGTATCTGAACGCCCGCTTCAGGGCCCAGCGGCTCACCCACTGGGGTCAAGAAGGAAATTCCCCACCGGCAGCTCAGCCATTCACGCGTCCTAAGGAAAACTCCGGAGTTACCCTAGAAGCAGTTATCAGTGCCCAGCATAACAACTGGCGTACAGACGGTACCTGGGAGAAACTAACCAAGCAGGGCAGAGTTATCACCTGTTAATCTGCCCCATGAAAATCCCAGTCTCTCCCCTGACATGGAACTGGCACTTCCTGAGTGCAAAACCACCATGGAAACTCTCGAAATACCAACTGCCATGGAGGAAACTGGCCAGTGTGAATCAGCCCACGGGGCTTGGATCTACCTTCTCCGTTTCCACAGACTCTTTGAATCTGGAAACCACATCTGCAGCCCAAGGTTGGCTGCTTCTCACGGAGCAGTTCACCTACGCCAGGTAGCACCGCCCTCACACATCCCCGTGCTGACCTCTGACCTCTGACACCTACACACTTATCCTCAGTGGCCTTCCCATCCTCCTGACCTCCTTCAGAACCTCCCTTTCCACGTGGGTGTGATCTCAAACACGCAAGGGCCAACTATTCCCAGGCCCCGGGGAGATGGTTCAGTGTAGCTGTGAAGAGCGCGGGCTCTGGAATCAGAAGAACGTGATTCTGATCTCACCCTTGCTTCTGTGCGACCAGGAGCAAGTGAATCTCTGAACTTAAGGTTCCTCAGCTGTAAAACCCACCTGGGGGTTTGTTGTGAGGATTAAATGTGTATTTAAGGCTCTTAGCAGAAAATAAGATGCAGTCCCCGCCCTCAAGGAAATAAGGGTCTGGGAGAGAGGTTTTTCCTAGTTTAACCTTATCCAGCACCAATTACTTATTTAATCTGCTGACAAATCACAGGTCTCCTGTTTGATGCTTTGTGTGAAGAAAGACATGAATTACCTCTCTCCCACACTCTCTGTGCTTCTCCTAGATGTCAGGGTCCGCACCGAGCTGATGGGTGCAGCACACATCAGCCTGCTCCCTGGAAACTGAGCTGAAACCGAAAGCAAGACTCCCTCCGAAGGTCAGAGGAAGGGGATGAAGACTTACGATAAATATACCAATGATGAATAATCATTACGTGCAAACCCACATGCCGGCTAGACTGGCAACAGTTAGATAACCAGGCTCGCCAGGCTGGCAGAATCAGTGAGAGGTGCCACCTGAGGTCAGGTGTGCAGCCGAGCAGAAGTCATGACAGGGTAGATGTGTCACACAGAAGAGGGGACAGAACTGCCACGGGAAAGTGGTGCAAGAGGTGATAATAAGGAGGGCGTCCTGGGGAGACAGAGCAGAGAAGCGCTTCTGTGTCCCCCAGACAGACAGCCTGCCGTCGGGCGGCCACACCTACACCCTTGCCCCTTGTCAGCGCTCCTTTCCCCCTCCAGAGAATGATGTCAGGATGCCATCACAAAAGTTGTGTCTCTGTCCAATTCTGACCTCTTGCCGTAATCCAGCGGGTGAGAGAGGGACTCTAATCCTCAATTTGGGTTTTGAACAATCACCACAACCAGTTATGGCCAAGGGATTTGGGCAGACACGCAGGTACTAATTCTAAAAGCCTGCCCCATCAACTTCAGACTACGTTATCCGTGGAGCTCAGAGGGCAACACGGCCAGCAAAAAACGGTGCCACCTTATGTTAAACAGTGGCTAAGATGACAATTTCCAGCTGTAACAGTAAGTGCCGGAAGAACAGTGCAAGGCTCAGGACTCTACCTCGCACCCGGTTCACACAGAACAGCAAGAATTCGTTGCCTCCAATACCACTCTGAGCATGTCTCTCCTGGGTTCCGGAACCTACAATGGCTCCCCGTTGAGTTGAATCCTCTTTGCAGACAAAGCACACTGTCCATAGGATCTCAATACATCTTTGTTGACTGACTGACTAATTGAAGTGCAAACTCTTCAGCATAAATCATAGTCTGTCGGCCCATCACCTCACCACCCTCATTTTTCCACATCCCTCATCAAGACCACACTTGGTCATCCATCCCCATCTTCAAGCCAACACACCCAAACTGCCTTCACCAGAGGCTTCTGGTTCCCATTCAAAACTCAGCTCTCCACAGAAAGTAGATTCGTGATTGCCTAGGGCTGGGGGCGAGGAGTAGAGGGGGATTGAAGGTGATATACAAAGGGTATGGGTTTCTTTTCGAGGTCATGAAAATGTTCTAAAATTGACTGTGGTGATAGTTACACATATTTGTGAATATACTAAAAACCATTGAATTATGTACTTTAAAACTGACTAAATTGTATGGCATGTAAATTATATCTCAATAAAGCTGTCACACATCAAAAAACTCAGTTCTGGACTCATGTCCTCCAGGAAATTTTCCCTCATTCATGAATAAGGATAATTTCACTCCAAAGAGGAGAGAAGAAGGAATCATTCACTCAATCGTCATTAATTTACACATCAATAAACATCTATTGATCATGACGAAAGGCCAAGTACAGTGCTAGACAGTGAAGATCCAAGGATGAAACAGACAAAATTGGACTCAGAGTACTGGCCCCCAAGGTCTTTGCTAACTTCACCGTTTTCTCTACTTCTTTCTTCCCAGGATTAAGGAAAAGAAAGGGGTCTCCTGATTCTCTTTATATTTTCATCTTTGTGCAGTTAAAATCCACAAGCTGAGGCCCTCTTGACCCCGTGCCTTCTACCACATCAGACAGAATTGCATCGCAGGCCTGAAAGGGGCTTTTCTCTGTTGCGGAGAGGTAGACTTGGGGTGGGGACAGTGAAGAGGAAGGACGCTGTGCTGGGCCTGGTGTGCTAATCCCCCTAATCCAAGCCTGAGCTGGGTCACTTTCCAATCATTATATCCAGAACGTGTAACATGTGAGGAGTCCCAGGTCCTGCTCCAGGACACGTGAGTATGTAACCTATACTCTCAAGCACACATCCACTCCATGTGAGCCACTCACACAATGATGACAATAATCCTTCCCCCTTGCACAGCAAGAGGACGTTTACAAAACAGTTCCACGTGTATCACTTGAGACCTCCCACTAATCCACAGATGGAGAAGATGAAACAGAGGTGAAGGGAGGTGTCCAAGGTTCCACAGCGAAGCAATGACAGAACTTAAATTTAAACCCAGGTCTCCTGACTTGAGTGCCAATTCTCTTTGTGCCCTATTGCCTCTAAATGTCAATTCCTCCTCAGGGAATCATCTTGGCCATTTACAAGCACCCCTTCACTTGACTGCTTCTTTTCTTTCCAAGAAGCCTTCTACTTCCAAGGCCTAAAAGAGATGGGTTTTTGTTTTGCCCACAGTCGAGATAGAGTCCAACAGGAGGCAGTTTAACAGTGGTTAAGAGTAGAGATCTGAGTCAGACAAATTTGGGTTTGAATCCAGAGGTTGTCTTTTTATACATATGTACATATATTCTTCTAATCCAGCAAGCCGCCATTGAAAACAACTGCCATCTGGGGGTGTGCTGTGCTGCGCGGCTTGTGGGATTTTAGTTCCCCGACCAGGGATCGAACCTGGGCCTTGGCAGTGAGAGTGTGGAGTCCTAACCACTGGACCACCAGGGAATTCCCCAACTGCCAGTTTTTTAACTACTCCTCGAAGGTGAAAACCCTTCTTGATTTAAAAGTATGTTTCCTGCTCCAACAAAAATGAAGATTCCACTAAAATTTTTTTTTGCCCACACGGCTTGCAGAGATCTTAGTTCCTGGACCAGGAATCGAACCCGTGCCCTTGGCAGTGAAAGTGCAGAGTCCTAACCACTGGACAGCCAGGGAAGTCCCTCCACTGCACCTTTAGACAACTCTCAAAACCAAGACAGACTTCCCTAAATCTAACCAAACCCTCCCCTATCCCTTCCCTGGCTACCAGCGTTAAGAATCTTCCCCATATGCTGTCCTCAGTATACATGGCAGAATCTCAGGATCAAAATAGGGCCTCTTTTAGGGTTTCTCACATTTGAGGGGAAAGCTGACAAACACGGATGAACTATTTTAGTTCAAGATTAGCTCCCACCAAGCTTGCCCCATTTCCCTCTACTCTCTGGAAAAGGTGACAGGATGAAGTAAGAGTACAGAAAGAATTGTTATCCTCAGGTCCCCAAAAAGCCCCAGAACCAAGCTTTACATCTGCGCCTGCAGGGATAACCACATCCAGTCATTACAACCAAAAAAGAGAAAGGAAGCCTGGCAGGCTTAAAATGCTCATCATCTGTGTAACCCAGCCCAATTCCTCAGCGCCCCCTCAACGACACATCTCACCCTGTTCTTATGCCTTCATCTGTACTGTCCCCCTTTCCTGATCTCATGCCCCTGACATTATATTCTTCCTGTTTTCTACTACTTTTCTGTACGTGTTGTGGTTTGAGCCTCTTCCTTCCAGAAGCCTTCTGTACCACACGGCACACACAGTATATGTCTTCCAAAGATTCCATCTCCTCAATACCAGGGAAACTCACATGCCGTAATTTCTTATCCAAGCCTCCTCCCATCCTCCTTCTCAACTTCCACATCCCCACACTCTACCCAGCTCTACCCACCCTCCCTCCCTGCCTCCTGGCCATAGCACCATTAGCTGGTACCAGACTGAACTCACAAGAACATCCAATAAATACTTGTTTAACTGAAATGAATGGAATTGAATAGACTGGGAGGAGGAGTCCCGGGGAAGGTGGCCAATCACTTGTCTGCCCCACGCAAAGGCACAGACCACTGTTAGGAGACAGGGCCCTAGAGTCTGAAGGTAAATGGGTAGGGTCCAAGACATCAATGAGCCATTGAGGACTGCCCCCCCTCCTCCACCAGGCAATGGCCTTGGCTCAAACACAACCCCTGGCCAAGGTTGTGTGGAGCTGCCCTATGGTCTTCTACACCAGTTCTCTGCCCAGGGAAAGCAAACTTCCCGACTACTCAGACGCCACATTTATCCAGACAAGAAGTAGCTGGCACAAACCATAATGGTGTGGACCAGGCCTAGATGTCTAAAGATTCTGTGTGATAAGAAATGTGACTCACTCAATGTGAGTACTCCGCCACCTCCTCTACACATGGGGGCCAGGAAAGGCAACCGGGGGTGGCCAAAAATAAAATAATAAAAATTGAAATGGAGCTTAGAAACTGAAGTCTGAGTGGAGGAGCCACTTAACGTCTTGCCTTCTACGATCTCTGTCTGTACAATGGGACTGACAGGAGTACCCACCTCAAAGAGGTTTCGTGGGGATTAAATGTGGAGATGCACCGTGAAGTGCTCATCATACTGACCGAGAATGATAAGGGTTCAATAAACATCAGCTGCTATGGTTGTTAGTATTCATGTTGCTGTGAGGATCCAATGGGATGGAACGCAGCATGAAGCCCCGAGTACGGGTGTAATGGAAAGTCACCGGCCCCCCGGCCGGGACTGGGGAGATGGGTGACACGTGGAGAAGCCGTCCACCCTGGCGAAGGGCTCCTGCCATCCTCGGCGAAGTTCCCCGGGGTGCCCTGGGCACCCCCCCACCCCACCTCCCCGACGGCTGTGGGGAGGCCGGGGGAGGAAAAGGGAAGAAGGCTGGGGCGGGACAGGCACGTACCTGCTTTCGCTGCACTCCTTCCGCTCACTCACCCGCAGCCACTTGCGGAGGAGGAAGCGTTTGCGGCGCGGGGAAGCGCTGGGCGTGGAGCAGTTGGACCACGGGGTGTCTTCGTCGCTGGAGGGCGTGATCTCGATGGACGGCAGCTGCAGAAACTCCTTGCCCGGAGCCAAGACGCCGGGCAGTTCCCGGCTCAGCCCGGCCTCCAGGCTCGGCTCCTGCACATTCTTGGTGCGGCGCATCTTGAAGCGCCGGCGGCGGAGCGTGGGGGTCGACGAGCTGGACCAGACCTGGCTGCCCTCGGGCGCGCCCCGCGGCTCGGGCACCTGCAGGGCGGGCGGCTGCAGGCTCTCCATCATGTTGGCCGCCGGCATGGGGCCCGCCGCCTCCGCCCGGCGCCTCGCCGCCCGCCGGCCGCGCTCCCCGCCCCTCGCCCGCGGCGCCCGGCCTCTCACGTTAGGAAACGCTCGCCGCTCGAGCCGCGAGCGGAGCAAGTTCGTCTCCCGGAGCGCCGCGCGGAACGGGGGAGCGCGGGGGAGCGCGGGGGCCCGCGGCGCGACCGCCCCGGAGTCTAACTCAGCCGCCCGGCCGCCCTCCGGGGCTCCCCTCGCGCGCCCGCTGCTTCTCCTTCGGCGGCGCTCCCTCGCCGGCTGGCGGCGGCCGTGCCCGAGCGGGACTCGGCGGCCCGGGCCCCAGGGGGGGGGGGGGCGGCTCGGCAAACTCTCAGCGGTTTGCGTTCGGCGGACTAGGCTGGGGAGCCGTCTTGGCGCTGCAGGGAGGCAGAGAGCGGGAGGAAGAGGCAGAGGGAGAGAGAGAGAGGAAGCAGACGCTGGATGAAAACAAAAGAGGAGGAGCAGGGGCCGAGGAGCGGGGGTCACTGCTGTCCAGAAAGGGCGTGCACAGGCGGCGACAGCTAGCGTAACTGTACGCGGGATCCCTGGGGAGGGACGCCACCTCCGAGCCAAGGCTGCTCCAATCAGCCGAATGAAATAAGATCACAGCCCAAACTTTCTCAAAGCGACTGCTGGCCAGGCAGCTCTCATTAATCTAACTGCCTGCTCTTTCTTTGAGGGGGAGCAGGGGAAGGGAGGAACCGAGGAATTCAGTCCTGACTCGCCAGGGCCACCCAGGATACAGGGTTGAGGGAAAACTAGGGACTCGTGGGCTGGATCTCCTCTCCTGATAAAGGTGCTTTCTCTGAATAACTTGGGGTGCAGGTGGGTGGGCACAGGAAGCCTGGGAGGGAGAGGGAGACAGCAAGGTTCTGGAGACTGCTTCCAAAATGACAGGCTGAGAAGAGAGGACAGCAGACATTACATATGGAGGAAGGACAGACAGTAGGACCTGAGAGACACAGGACCAGTCAGGAAACGGGAGTGATCTCCGTGCATCTGGAGTGACCCCGTCAATACCAGAGCCCCATCCCAAGCACAGAATGAAATTAGAAGAAGGTAAGCACCCAGAAGGCGAAGCATCCAGCAAAGTGAGTCTCAGGGAGCTAAGGGCACTCCCTTTACGTTCCTGGGGGCTGGATCCAGTCTGCTTCAACCTGCAAGGGGCATGGACTGGGTCACAAAAAGTCTGTATGTCCCCAGGTCATGGAACCTAGGAAGTCTGGCTCAGTCCTGTAGTGTCCCAAGCTATCCTGAACCCCTCACTCTCTAGACCCAGGTACCACCCCAAGAGATTGGCCCTAGAACTGATCCACCTTACCGAAGAGCCCTCTGTCAGGACCGAGTCTAAAGCAGCCCAGCTCCTAGATCATAGACTGTTACCGCCCATCTTTCCTCCCAGCCCAGTGCATGTGCCTCTCCAGTAAGTCCTGCACGTGAGAACCAAAGTAGAGATGATGGCTTTCAAAGAGACCAGTAGGAGTACAAATAATGCACCATTAAGTCCACCATGCAATTCACCCAGTCCTCTCTGCCCCTCTCCGTGAGCCCAGTAGGGAAACAATGCCCAGCTTCTGTGCCACCATGAAGGTCATGAGAACATTTCACAAGTGTCCCAAAGCTGAGGAAAAAATCACATTCCTAAAGACCACCAGAACTCACTGTAAGAAAATATGTCCCTGCAGTTCAAGTGTGACAGCTGGCCATGGGTCCACCATGCCCTGCAATGACACAGGGGGGGGGAGCTCAAGGCATTGTGACCCTGCACAACCTCCATGAGGCCAGGAATCTGAGGGAAGTATGTTTTGCTCAGGGAGAGAGAGAGACTGAAGCCGAAAAGCCAGAGCCAGGCCCACCTGTAAATGACTCCCTGGAACAGCGGGCCTGTCTTATTTCTGACTCTTCTCCACATCCGGCCACTGGCTTTCTCAAGGGTGGCTTGGAATCACTCTATTTTAACTCCTGGTTGTGTCCCGGAAAGGATAAACTCCTTCCCATCAGGTGTCAGGCCTGGCAAGCAGCAGGATACTGCCTCCGGCTCCGGGAATGCCAAGGAAGGCAGGCTGTCCCTCCAAACTTCAGGGTCCGGAGCTAAGCCACAGAGCTGCTCACTGCCTTGGATTTCCTCCAAAGACGAGCAGGTTGCCGGGGATCTGGTAACTTTTCAGTTCAAGGAACCTGCTTGTTAAGGGGGGCTGTTGAACTAAGAGAGCGGCGTCTCAGGTGTTTAAGGGGCAAAAGGAAGGTGGGTGGGCTCACTACCGTTCACTGGGAAGCCAGAAAACAAAACAAGATGGAACAAAACAGGAGGGTGCACAGACAAGGGCCAGAAGGTTCCATGGGTATTTTGGGGAGAGGAAGATTCAGCAAGGGGAGCGGCCCCCTTAAGGGGACCGTGCGCCCTTTGAATTTAAATGTACGCCCCTTGAAAGGAAGAAAAGCAAGCAGCTTCCTCCTCCCACACACTTCAGCCCCTTTTCCACCCACAAGAGATGCTGGACCTAAAATCTAAAACCCTATGAGGTTTAATTTAAGCCTTGTGCCCAGCAGTAGTTGAGAGTGATCATTTACACTTCTCCTGGCCTGAGGGAAAACCTCCTCCACACTAAGTCTGCAACGGTTTCACTTGAGAAGCAGATACCCAGAGTACCTGAAGCCCCCAGCCACTGTCCTAGCTCACCTCCACCTGCAGTCTCGGCTTAAAGAAAAGACGGTACTTGTCACCCAATAAAGCCCTACTCAAAACACATCCACCAGAAACTAACACAACATTGCAAATCAACTCTACTTCAATAAAAAAAAAATTTTTTTTTTAAAACACATCCCCATCCCACCACCCTCCGCTGTTTCCTTTCCACTGTGGCACTGTCAAATGGGACACTAGTTTGAAAATGAAATGCCCTCCAGCTGCAAGTCATCACTGCTGTGAAAACTACACACATTTAAGGAAGGACCAAGTTTGTCCTTCCTTTGATTCTGTCCAGTGTCCTGTGTGTTTTGTTTGTAAAGCAACCTTTACACTGTCACAAAGGCTTTCATATGTAATATTTTATCTTCCCAGTGACCCTAGCAGTGAGAAGGACAGATGTTATTACCCTCATTTTATAATTTATTGAAGTGAGGCACAGAAAGATATCCAAGGTCAGAGATAAGAACACAATAACTGACCCATGACAAAGCCAGAACTTGAACCTGGGTCACCTGAAGCCACTTAGAGGCCACCCAAATCTCACCAAATGCATCAGCTCTGGAAAGCAGGTCCCTTGGAGCACCAGCATTTTACCAGCCCTGATTTTAGTTGGGTATGTCATGAAACGACGTGTAGCTATTCAGTTCCATCCGTAATTTTACAAGTGTGGAAAGGGAAGTGCAAAGTTCTGCAAGACAATGTCTCAAAGGAGCTGGTGTCAGGGGGTCAGGACTAAAGAGCTTCAGAATCTGAGCCACTGCATTCCTCCCAAGTCCCCCCACCCTACCACTTCTCTCCCATATTTCACTCTCAGCCGACTCGGCGGTTCCCTGGGAAACTGCCCTCACCTCTGGCCCTCCAGACAGGTGGTGCCAGGCCAACCAGGCCTCCCTGCCCCCAGCTCACAGCCAGGCCTCTGACTTTAATGAAAGGAGCTCATATTACCAAGCAACTGTTTTTTATTCTCAACTGTTCAGGCTCCCTTTTCCTGCAGACACAGGACATCCAACACCTGTCTATTACTTCTGGAGCCCCGCAAACTCCAAAGTCCATTATTCAGCAGAAACTTCCAGGAGGGAACTTAAGTGAAAAATAGCAGCTGAGAAGCTAGATTTCTCCTGGGTGCCCACCCAAGTGAGTGGGAGGCAGAAGGGGCAGGTCACCACCCACCCACATCCCTCCAGCCCCAGGGATGCCAAGAGCAGGCAGCTCCCCATAGCACAGACAGGTGTGTCCCCTCCAACGCGGCTGCCACAGGACAGTCAGTGCCCCCCCTCAAGGTGAGGACACAGACTCTCTCTCCCTCATGACATCAGAATAGCCAGACCCATGCGCTGGCTCACGGGCCAGAGAAAGAAGTGGGCAGTGGGCATTCACGAAGAGGAACCTGTTGCTACCAGAGAAACTGGAAATCCTGATAGAAATGTGGACGAGGCCATAAGAGCAGTGTAATGAACTGTCTTCAAATACAAAATGAAGCACGGCCGGATCATATACTGAAACACTTCTTCCGTTGCCAACCAAGAGGAAATGAGTTTGTGTAGTACTCTGTGTGGGAGATTCAGGTTAGATGATAAACATTTCCCGGGAGAAAGGCCAATTAAGGGCTGGAATGGATGACCAAAGATGGTTAGAGGGTGGCTTTCTCTGCACATCTTTAAAGGTAACTGGGGCCCAGATAGAGGCAGAGGCAGGAAAGAATGATCTCGTAAAGGCCCAACCATCATGGGTCTGTGGGCCCCAGATTCTCTCTCTTTTAAATAAAAGCAATTCACGTATGCCTAAAACAAAGTCCATTTGAACTGATGCACTTCTGGCCCAGGGCGTTTTGATTACTGGATACTAAATACCTCCCTGAAACCCACAGACAGCGTTAATATCTTGCACCCGTGAAACAGAAATCCGAGGGTGGTGAAGGACAAGGAGCCGGGAGCAGGGACGGCGGGGGCCGGTGAAATTGGAGGGAATGAGCTCAAGCCCTCCCCTGGGAGCCTGAGTCTGCTCCTTGCTCTAATCCCTCCCTCATCACCCTATGCAGGGGCTCGTGACTGAAGCCATCAGTGCAGTTTCTGCGCTCAGCTTGTGTGATGAGAGGAGGCTGGAGGATGCTGGCTAAGCACGTTCTAAACAAAACCACAGTGGACCAGCCTCCACGTTCAGCTTCTCCTTCTGAGAAAAAGGAAGAAAGAGCTGCAAGACTTTTCCTGGGTCTCAGTTCCCAAGGATGGTGCGCTGGCGAGGCCTCTCAGCCTTGGGAAACGCGCAAGGTTGGCAGCACGCTTCCGCCAGGCTTCGGGGGCCGATGCCAGGGTGAGCCATGACGTCACCCTGGGAGGACTGTCACCAGATAAGCCTCTCTGGTTTAATTGCTCATCGAAAGGCTTCGGAGTCAATCCAGACTATTCTGCACAACATTTGGCTGACCCTGATCTTGCGGACAGACATCATCACTTGTCCTCTAAATCTGCCAATTTAGGACATCATCAGGGCTGGAAAAGACTTCCTGCGGTCACCCCACCCGTCTCCTTGTCGTCCATTCCAGAGGAGGCAGGTGGCCTGCTCTGGGTTACCTGCTGCTTTCCTCGGAAGGGTCCAAATACTACGGGCACTGTAAACTAGTGACTGCGTGCACAGGCCCACAGGCCTGTTCTCTGAGCTTCTGACCCTTTCCACCACTTACCAGCTGTTGGATTTGGTGATGAGTTATTTAATTTCTCTTTTTGTCTCTGTCTCCACACCTAAAAAAAATCAGGATAATTAATAGTGTCTACGGGACTTCCCTGGTGGTCCAGTGGTTAAGACTCTGCACTCACAATGCAGGGGGTCCGGGTTCGATCCCTGGTCAGGGAACTAGATTCCGCGTGCCACAACTAAGACCCGGCACAGCCAAATAAATAAATAAATAAATATTTTTAAAAAATAGTGTCTCCCTCCTGCAGCTGTTGTGAGAGCATCTGAACAGCGTAGGGCACTTAGAATAGCGCTTGGCACCTAGGAAGTGCTCTATAAATGTTGGCCTTTTTGTACCTAATTAAGTCTCCGTTATAAGACCTGTGTTAGGAAACATGACTACTCGCGTTGATTTTCCATTCAGTTTAATTCTAAGAGTACATGCTAAGCTACAGCAGTGTGTGAGGTTCCTTACTAAGCGCTGGGGAGACAGCAAGACAAGCATGACACGGGATGTGCGCTGGAGCATACAGCCTAGCAGGGCAGAATTAATTAAGTGCAAAATGTAAGCACTAACAGGTGTGAGTGGAAAATCGATAAATTTTAACCAGAGGGAAAGAGGTGGTCTAGGAAGGCTCCATGGAGGAATTATTATTTAAGTGAAGACTTAACGTATGAATTTCAGTAGAAAAGAGGAATGGAGCATTCTGGAGTAAAGGAAACATTTGAGTAAAGGCACTGAAGAGAAGAAAACCCATGGAGAGTTTTTGAAAATAGGGAGAAAGAAGTCAGGGCTTATGGAAGGACATACAGGAGATGAGGATGGACAAACAAGAGGGTCATATTGGTGAGTATTTAAAGTTTAGTTTACTCTTTAAACAAAGGGATGCTATTCAAGTTTTGCTGGGGTTTTTTTCTTGAGCGGGGGCAGTGACATTATCAACCTGTATTTGAGGAACAGCAGTTCTGGTGACAGTGTGAAATACATTTTGGAGAAGCAAAAGATGGGACACACAGAGGCCAATCCAGAGACTGTCATTCAATCGGTCCATATTTTTGGAGTATCAACTATATACATGGCAAACAGTGCAGGTAAGTGATGGAGAAAATGTGAAATAGGGCGGGAGAAAAATGTAGGATGAGAGGAGGTGGGCAAGGGAAAGAAAAGTCCTATGAAGATTTATTCAGAGGCACAGATTGGAAGAAAACCAAGAATGTGGGATGATTCGGAAGTCAAGGGAAGGAAGGAGCCAGTGTTTGTTGAATGACTACTGCAAGCCAGACACCGGGCAAAGTGCTTCACACACAAAGTCCCATTCAACCCTCCCAACCACCCTGAGAAACAGACATCGAAAGTCCCATGTTAGGATGAGGAGAGATTTTAAAAGGTGCCTGACTTGCCCAAGTTCACACAGCAAGTGGAAGAGGAGCAGAAATTTAAACCAGGGTCTCCCTGCTTTAAAACTCATGCTTTTTCAATTACACCACATTTCAGAAAGCTAAGTGATGCCCAATGCTGTAATGAAGTCAGGCAGGAGGAAGACTGAGATAATCCCATTAGATTTTGTAATTGGGTTGTTGGTGACCTCTGAGGGAACAGCGGTGGTGAGGGCAGGAGACGGAATGCGATTGCTACAGATGGAAGAGCACGGAGCGAAGCAATACATGGAGGCTGCAAGAGACCGTGCTTTCCAGAAACCAGGCAGTGGAAGGAGTGCCTTTCATTCCTATTCATTCTTAAATAGTTATTGAGCATCTTCTGTGTGTTAAACACTCTTCGAGGATCTGGAGTTAGACTGGGAAAAGTAGTGTGTGTGTGTGTGTGTGTGTGTGTGTGTGTGTGTGTGTGTGTGATTGTTGGCAGATGTTATGTTTCAGAGGAACAAAATGTGACTGTATGATTATGCCTTTTAAAATGGAGCTCTGCCTATATCTGCTAAGAAAATTGAAGCTTGGGGGTGTACCTGGTAATCTAGCAAATCAATCAAAAAGTATTTAATATGCCCAGACTCTAAGCATACCATAATACTGGGTACTGTAAAAGGTTTCTGAAAAGTTTCTGCAAAACTATTTATTTATTCCTCAAAATAATTTTTGAATGTTTATCAAAGATGACCCTGGCCTCAATTGCTTCAAATCTTGAGTCAGGGGGGAGAGCAGAAAACCAATCCAAGAACTACAGTTTGGTAAGAAAATCCACTTCAATAGAAGCATGTACCAAATGCAGTGTGAGCCCACAGGAGAGAGAGCTTGATCCAGAAAGAACTTCATGGAGGAGGCAGTACCTACCCAAGGTGGAAGGTTAGCAGAGGAGTTTTCCAGCTAGACCAAGGGGGGCATGCTTCCAGGCAGAAGGACCACTTGTGCAAAGGCACTGAGGTGTAAAAGAGAGCAGGGTATATTCTTGGAATTACAAAAAGAACAGCCTGGATCATAATGTTCCATTAGGTGAGGGCTGAGAGCAAGAGATTACATCTACTATAAATCTTCCTTCATTCACCCATTTAAACACAAATTGATTGAGCACGCTATGTTCTAAGTGCTAGAAAACAAGGTGGGGGAGTGTCTGTGCACATAGCCAAGTCTGTGCCCTGGAGGAGTTTACATCCTGGTGATCACAAAATTCCAGAATGATGGAACAGAGATTTCAAAGATCTGACCCAACCATCACTTTATCTCCACTGTTCCTTCCGTTTCAGAGATTAGAGAAGGAGGCACAGGGAGGTTACAGACATTTACTAAAGTCACATATCAAACAGCCAAGGATTCACAGATGATAACGTGCTTTGCATGCAAAGACCAAGACAAAGACCTGGAGGCTTAATTCACTCAAAGAGAAGGGCCCCAAAGCTCTAGGAAATGATTCCTTTCAAGCACTGAAGCAACCACCTAAGGCTTTTATTTCTGACAGAAACTCGGGCTATTCCACTTCCCTTAAATCAGAAAAGTAGCCCCCTTTTACAAAGACGCAAACCCGGATCCAGAGCAGTAGAGACGTTGGAACAGTGCTTCCAGGGTTGACCAGAACCGTGGTAACTTCTTACCCTGGGGTATGACGCTGAAACTGTAAAAGCTGCCCAGTTTGTTCTGATGGATACAACGGCATGTTTGCCAAGCATGACAGGGACACTAGCCTTTACATACCACTTCAAACCAAAAATTCGAGTTATTTTGTTGTGACACAGGAAGGAGCTAAAGAAGGCTGGGCTCAGGAGAGGCTTTTCAGCCGAAGCCCCTGTAATCCACATCTGGACAAAGATTCCCACTGCAACCTGAGTTGTTTATCCTTCTGCAAGGAACACATCTGGAGGGAGTAAGTGTAGATAATTCATTCCTGTAAAATTCTGCATTTAGTGTTAGCTCTTGCCTTGAAATGAAAGTCACACTGTCAGATGTTCCCACTTTTCAGGAATAAATAGTCCACCACCCTCTACCCTGGCTGTACTCCGCCCGCAACTGCCCCCTAGTGGCAATGCCGGTGCTTGCATTCCCCCACCCCTCCTCTAGGAGCTGAGACCCTGGACCACTGCCCACAAAATTCACAATTCAGTGACTGCTTGGTATTTTAAACACTCTGAAATTGGGATTTGGGGATTGGTTATGCTGGGTGATCTCTGAAGTCTCGATTGTAGCTCTCACAGTCTATGAACTGGAAAAGTCTACTTTGCTTTAAGCAATCCTGGTGTATGAAAACACAGATTTTAAAAATGTATGCACTGGGGGTGGGCTTCCCTGGTGGCTCAGTGGTTAAGAATCCCCCTGCCAATGCAGGGGACACGGGTTCAAGCCCTGGTCCGGGAAGATCCCACATGCCGCAGAGCAACTAAGCCCGTGCACCACAACTACTGAGCCTGTGTTCTAGAGCCTGTGAGCCACAACTACCGAGCCCAAGTGCCACAACTACTGAAGCCCATGTGCCTAGAGCCCGAGCTCTGCAACAAGAGAAGCCACCACAATGAGAAGCCTGTGCACCACAACGAAGAGTAGCCCCCGCTTGCCACAACTAGAGAAAGACCGTGTGCAGCAACGAAAACCCAACACAGCCAAAAATAAATAAAATAAATTAATTTTTTAAAAAAATGATAAAAAAATTAAAAGGTATGCACTGGGGGGACTTCCCTGGTGGTGCAGTGGTTAAGACTGCACGCTCCCAATGCAGGGGGCCTAGGTTCGATACCTGGTCAGGGCACTAGATCCTACATGCATGCTGCAACTAAGAGTTCACATGCCACAACTAAGGAGCCCGCCTGCCGCAACTAAGACCTGGCATAACCAAATAAAAATAAATAAATAAATACTTTAAAAAAATGTATGCATTGTAATGATCATCTTATAATACAAAGCATTTGTTTTACAAAAAGGATTCATTAAAATAGATTGTTTCTTTAGGTGTAGGAACATTTTTATTCAATTAATCGACTTGAATACGGCAGGCACACTCTACGAGGAGACCACCCATTGAATACCAGATGTCCACATGAACCTGAAACATCACTGAATGCTGAGTGATCTTGTTTCTTCATAGTTCCAGGAAAAGAAAGAGCTCCATTTCCCATACCCTCAACCACTCCCTTGATGTAAGTTAGTACTTTGGGAAGACATATTAACTCTGTCTGACAGTTGGAAAGTTTTATGAGCAATAGAACTTCCTTAGGCAATAGAATTATAGGCCTGGAAGACACATCAGATACTTAGTCCAATTTCATTAGCTATTTGGTCCCTTCTTCCTCTGCCCTGTCCCACCCAAGGTCACAGATGAGAAACTGAGGCACTGGTAAGCCCAATCTTGGACCAAGGTCATAAGGCTGAAATGGAAATTGCTTTCTGTAAGTCAAATATCTTTTGGTCAAATTCCACCTTAATTACTTCCAGTGTTGTTTTGGAGGTAGTATTTTGACCTCAAAGAATAATTAAAAAACAAATGGTACTAAGGAATCCAGATACTCATTCTGCTTTTGCCCACACACATTCTGTGTGCATCTAATTCCCTCATAAACCGCCAGAGAGCAAGAGGTTAATGAAACACAAGCACCTCACTCGAACTGATCCCAACACGTGAACGTTCGGATTTGCACAAAAGACATCACAGTGTTTATTGCTTTTGCAAAGGCCTTTTGGCTTTACACAAATAGAATTCCTTTATGTGGGAAATTCCCCTCATGCATTTCAAATATTGCTCAATTGCTACACAATTTTGCAACACTACTACTACTTAATGAACGTATGTCTGTGAATGATCAACTTACATGCTCATATCCTTTCATTTCAAAGCAAATATATGATAACGATGGCTTGAACCAAATGAAAAATCTGTTTCAGCCAAGCATAGATTAGAAATGTTCCAACGGCCTAAAAATTTGCAGATTCATCTAAAATTTCTCGAGCCAGGCACTGTATTTTCTCATTTAAGCCTCACAAAAATCCTGAGGTCGTGCCAATTTTCCCATTTTAGAGATAAAGAAAACGAAGCCCAGAGAGATCAAGTTTAGGTGCTAAGATGTGATTCAAACCCAAGTAGTCTGAATCCAAAACCAGTGTTTTCTGCACTCCTCCATATTACTCTATTTCAACTTCCTGTAAAAAATATATTGTCAGTCACTATTCAACTGGTTCTCCCTGCCATTTTTTGTGAAGACTTTGATGTGCAATTTGGTAAATAAATTGATACTTGCGATTGTGATTCTGCAAACTGAGACACTGTTTTCCTGACTAATTCGGTCAGTTTCTATTTGTTCCCTATCTAAAACATACCACAAAGTTAATACCAATTTCCTTGGGTCTTCCTATTGAATTCTAAATACTCTGAAAAGAAACTCTATCCCAAACATTTAGTAGAATTCACTTGGTAGAAGTGCTTGCAAGAAATACTTTATTTATTTATTTATTTATTTATTTTGGGCTGCTGTTGGGTCTTCGTTGCTGCGAGTGGGGGCTACTCTTGTTGCGGTGTGCAGGCTTCTCATTGCAGTGGCTTCTCTCGTTGTGGAGCACGGGCTCTAGGCGTGCGGGTTTCAGTAGTTGTGGCTCGCGGGCTCTAGAGCGCAGGCTCAGTAGTTGTGGCACACGGGCTTAATTGCTCCGCCGCATGTGGGATCTTCCCGGACCAGGGCTCGAACCGTGTCCCCTGCATTGGCAGGTGGACTCCCAAACACTGAGCCACCAGGGAAGTCCAAGAAGTACTTTTTATTGGCACGTTCTGGTCACATAAGCAGTTTCTCATTTGCAACTAAAGAAGTCAGTGAAGCCCTAATTCCTAATTTGTACCCAAGTGTCTCTAACACCTCTTACCTGTTAAGAAGTCCACCTGTAGATCTCAGGTGAGTCAGCAGGGCTCTGCAGGTGCTGGTGCCTGGAGGCTTCTGTTGCTGAGATTTTTCCACACAATGCTCCAAGCAGGGCCTGTGCACAAACAGGGCAGCTCGAGGCTCCACTAAGTTGGTTTGCTTAAAACGAGGCTTGCCACCGTCTGCTGAAATGGTAGCTTAGTAAACACTAAAGACTTTTAAAAGTATCTTCTCTGTGGTCTTCGGGTTCTAATTTAGCTTCCACAGGTAGATCTAACTTGTTTCCAGGACTTAGGAAGGCAGTAGCTTCAATCTTGCTCGCCAGGGCAGAGTCTCTGTTCTTGAAGGCTGGCTCACATGATCTCACTCTGTGCAAGTTCACCCTTGCATCCTTGGACCTTGGAATCAGGACATCAGACTCCATCCCCACCGAAATAAAATCTCCCAGCTTAACCAAAGAGCGACTAGTCAGCACTCACTGGTCCCACTGTCCTTCAGGGAGGGCCCCACCAGGATACTGAAAACCTAGGTTACTGCCCTGCCTCTTTCTCACTCTCCTCTTCTCTTTCTTCCCTCTGTCTCTGTCTCTTTTTCTCTCTGTGTCTCTCTCTTTCGCGCGCACACACACACACACACACACACACACACACACACCATTCTTAGAGATTCTCCCCCCTTCCTTCAATGACCAGACACTGTTCATCCAAAAATAAATGGTGGGTTCCCCATCGGGGAGGTGTCCAAGCAGAGACTGAACGCGTGGAGGACATTCTCACATTGAGGTTGAGACCAGATGATTTCGGCGGGCACTTCCAGGTCGAAGGCTGATAGTATCCCAGAGGTTCTGACGTGCTGGAACAAGTCCACAATAGCTTCTAATTGTCCTTTCATGACTTCTCCTTCTTTTCTTTTTTGAGAATGTCCTCCACATTCATTTAAGTCAATCCTTACTTGTATAAAAAGACCTTGGTGCACTTTACCCACACTGCTTTGCAACACATCCTTTTCCACCCTGTATCATAATTACTCGTGTGCCTTTTCCACAACCCCTCAGACTGTAATGCCACCAAGGCAAGACTTCTGTCCCATTCATCTGTGTCATCCTGTTACGGAGCTCACCGCCCCACACGGTGTAACTGCTCAGTGAACGTCTGTGAGTGAAGAAATGGTGGGTGGGGCAGTGTTGGTGGAGGGGAGTCAGGAGGACTGAAGAGGCACCCAGAGCAGTTAGTTTCCCAGCCCCATGCTCTCTGGGGGTTGCCTGCCCTTCTGGAGAGACGAAGGGGGAAGAACACGGCCCATCTCAGCCCTGCAGTGTCCCTTGGGACAGCTCTGACCATGGTCATACTTTCCCTCAGATCATCACGACACACTCATGCTACATCGCGTAGGAGGTCTCAGGAGAAGTCACCTGGGACTCCAATGCTCTTTGCCCAGAACAGCCATTCCTGATTAACTAAAAGCTCAGGTTTCTTAGGTAAGGGTGTTTAGACTATGAATCTTAGGGGAGCAATTAAAGGAAGGAACAAGAATGCATTTGGAAACAGCTGCTTACCTATCAGCTCTTAGGAAAACACCCTGAAATGGAGTTTAATCAATTCTCCCTCAGGGACTGGTGAGGGCTTCAGTTTAACCACTCCTGTGAGAAAGGATTTCATCCCACTCTCCCGCGAAGATCTCCAGATAGGCCCAGCTCCCAGCTTCCCCGTGTGGGAAGCCCAGGCCCACTTGAGTTCTGCAGCTGCCCTGCACTCCAGAAAATCACCACCCTCTTCCATGGTTTCCTGTCCCAAGGATGTTTGCCAATCTTGATTATAAGGCCAATGTTAAGTCACGACTTAGTTCCACAATTAAATGACTGTTCATTCCGTCTGAGTTGCAAAGGGGAAAAAATACCTTAGAGGAAGCCACCCGCCACATTTTATAGATAAGGAACTCAGCTCAAGAAGTGCTTCTCTGTTGGCTGCCTTTGTTAGCCTGTTTGCTGCGGTACAAAGACGAAGTTAATCCATTAATTACGGAGGAGCTGAGTCCAGAAACACAGTAGCGCATACTTTGTAAAAAATAAACTTTAAGAACAGTTTTTGATTTACTGAAGTTACCACATACTTCTACAAGTTAAACTGCTTCATCCTGTCTGTTACTGTTTTACTAACAGTGCTCTCTACAGCATGCTGTCAAAATAATTTGTTTTCCATTTTATGGGCACTAAGTGCCTTATAAGGGTAAGGGTTTGGCTCAGGTTCCAGGAACCATTTGCTTGTTTTCTGAAGGGAAATGTTACAAAGAGCTACTGACGTACACAGGTTCTATGCTGAAGATGGGAAGGGAATTTTATTTAAACTAGACCAACCCAAACACAATCATAGTAGGACTAGCTAACATTTACTGCACACTTACTGTGAACCAGGCATGATCTCAATGAATCCTCAAATCACCCCAATGAGGTAGTTGTTATCCCCATTTTCAAATGAGAAAAAGTGAGGCTTGGAAAGGTCATGTAAACACACACAGCTAATCAGCAGCTCGGCTGGGGTTCAAACTGCACAACTGAAACGGAGCAGGACCCTGTGGGGCTCCTGGGCACGAAGCCTTTCTGTGTCCCCCGTTTCTTGTTTGTAGGGAATAGACTCCAGCCTCCATGACCTTCTCTGAGTGTCAAAGGGCAGATGCGAGCAATTGCTAATCAGGGAAGGGAGGGGATGCAGAGACAAAGGAGGAGACTACCTGAGGCCAGATTAAAGGGACTAGAGAAGCTCATCAGGAGACCACCTGCGGCCAGATTAAAGCAGTGCAGGCCCTGCACACGCCCTGATTCTTATTAGCAACTCCGTCCTTGAACCGTTGCTATAAAACTCCTCACTAAATCCCCCCAGGTTGGAATGCAGAGTTTCTGAGGGGCAGGAGCCCGCTGTGTCCGCCTTAGCCTGGCAAAGCAATAAAGCTATTCTTTTCTACTTCACCCAAAACTCTGTCTCCGAGATTCAATTTGGCACCAGTGCACAGAGGCCGAGTTTTCGGCATCACAATCTGATGCCAGAGTTTGTGCTCTCCCATGGTTAGCTTGGTCTCTCCTCTGGCGTGGAATGATCTCTGTCTTCAATGTCAGCATCTTGGTCCTAAACTGGTACCTGATCTGATAACTCGTTCATACACCTATCCTACACAGTTATGACACATGCCTTGTAAAAATACGCATTCTCAATATCCATCACACGACCTGTTTGAGATAAATGTCAGTACTGGTATGTGCAGATCCGAATTCCCAAAGCTGGCAGACATATCTGCATATCCTTGACATTTACAGCATACTTTCCAGTTACATTGAGCTTATCATACTCCTTTATTTCCTCAAGTATGGTTGACAGTATGACCTAGCAGTTAGGTGCAAGGTTCTGAATTAGAATGGCTGGGTTCAAAGCCTGGATCCACCATTTATTAACTCATGTCTCAGTGCCTCAGTTAACCCACGTGAAAAATCAGACTGTTAACCACAGTGCCTGTGTTATGGGCTTGTTGTAAGAGATAAACAAGATCATACACATAAAGCTCTTGGCACAATCCCTAGCACATAGTAAATGCTAAGAAAAGCCCATGGAGGTATAACTTTTGCACCCGCCATCGTGTGTAGAAGCATTGCACACTCATCGCTAATGTAATAAGGGACATCGAGCAGCAAGGGATGTCTGGTTGCACAGACACATCATACATACACCAGGGAGCCCTATAAAAATCCACTTCGCACAGTGCTACACAGGCTGCATGCATGAAATCCACTTATCATTACAGTAGTTCCCCACTTACAGAAAAAGAGATGGATAAAGACGGAGGTCAACTTAATAGCTTAAAATACACGTTTTTTATTTTAAGGCCTGTGGAGAAGGGGGGAGGTGGAAAATGGTAACAATTGGAACGATTATGACCATGATCATTATCACTAGTATGAATAGAACTTCAGCGACCAGCATCTCAGATTTCCGTACTTGCCTTTTCTAAGGGAGCGAGAGAATGCTTGATTGCTTCCTAACAATGGAATGGGTTTTGCCCGTTCAATTATCAGCTCCATCACACTCCACAGAAGTTAAAAGACGGCATTTGGATCTTCTATTCAAGTGGGTGATCTTTCTATCCCTTTCATTACAGGAGAGGCAACTGGTAAAGTTAATGCAATGTACTGTAACTAATGCCTTGGAAATGCCCCGAGCACGACAATCTTAATCCACTTTGAAGGCTAACTGTATTCAGAATGTGAGGCTTTATATTAAGCTATATATTATAGTAAAATCAGCTGCAGGGAAAAATCCTCTTTGAACCAAAGAGAAACCATTTTTATTTATTTCTATAACTTACAAGACACTGATGCCAGAGGAAAAAACCCCAAACAAACCTCAACAATAAGATACCAATTTAACCCTTGGCTGGGCTACAGCAATGGCAGCTGTGTGGATTTTGCACAAAGTCCATGTATGTGTGCATGATATCTGGAACCCTTATGGGCATCACGGAGTCAACAATTAACAGGGATTCTTAATAGGAAACACTTAAAACAAAACTCAAAGTCCAGTTTTACCAACAAAGCAAAATGGCAAAAGTTAGCGATTAAATGGTGACTAACAAAAAAGGACTCTTGCTCATCGTGCAAGTTCTAAGCTCCTCAGAGAGGACCCAGCAGAGGGAGAGCCCCACGCTTTCCCTCTGATCCCTCCTCATGTGCTTCGTGGAACGTTCCATTCATTCCTGAATTTCAACAGACAAAACGGGATGTGCAAATGGTCCCTGAGTTCTTGTGGACGTTTTCCAATGCTGCCTCGCCCCCCCATCCCATAATTATGCTTCCTCATGTTGGTTGATCAGTTCTCTATTCCAGACACATTCCCCCAGCACAGCCACCAATGTGATGAGGGAAAGGCAGGAAAGATCACAGCAGAGTGTCCCATAGCTCTTATTTTGACAGTATATGTGCTTTGTTGCACTTCTCAAAGGTATAAGGGGTGATACCGAATAAAAAAGGAAGTGGAACACTTCTCCATTGCTGGTTTGGAGGGCAGGAAACCACGTGTGTCCCACCTTCCAGTAAGGATGAGAGTCCTTACCCTTAGGTGAACTCAGGGCAGACTGTGATATAACTGATGCTCCTTTGCAGGCAGGTAACACTCAAACTCAAGATGGATTCTGTCTAAAAACAATACTTATAAGGTAAGGAAGAGAATAGATACAGGTCTTTGAGTTTCTTGGCTTAAAAAATGAAGTCAGACAAAGTTATGGGGAAAATAGTATACTTAGGGAGTGGGGCTTTATATAATAGCACCAAGCTTTTGGAAAGCAACATGGAAAATTTTAGTTAGAGCCTAACACCTTTGCCCTTACATTCCTGCACTTACGAGCTTTGTTATTTGGAGGAATAGGGTTTGGGAGTTAGGGAGACCTGAATATAAATCCTAGCTCTATATTCACTGCCTACATGACTTAGCCAAGCTACTTACTTTTCTAGGTTTCACTTTCTTTTCTGTGCAAAAGGAGAAAAATAATACACACTTCCTGGGCTGTGAAATTAAGTGATACACTACAAGTAAAGTCCCTGGCACATAATAGGCACTCAACAAATTGCTTTAGGTTTGTTTCTCTTATTTCAACAGTAATAATAATTATTTCTTATGGAAGAGAGAATGTTTATTTAACAGTGAAAAGTTGCCAACAACCAAAATATTAAAAACAGAATGACTAAAGAAATCATGGTATTTTCACTCAAAGGAGAAATGCAACTATTTAAAAATATAAACATACATCTACTATATATTTAATCACTTATGGTTATTTGTATAGATTTGTATATATTTGCCGGAAGTGGAAATATATTGCACATACACTAAAATTACAACATCGTGTTTGTGTGTGTGATTTTCTATATTGTACTAAGTGGTGTCATTATAGATTTCACTTGCCCATAATAATTGATTGTTTTTAAGGTAATAAAATATTTTTAATCTAAAAAATGCCAAAATTAAATTCATTCCTTAATTTAAAAAGAAGAAAATTAGGGATGTGCAGATGGTCCCTAGGTAGTTCTCAACCTCTGGCGAAATATAACTTAAGCCAGTAACGCCAAGCCCACACCTGCCACATCAAGACTAAATAATAGCAGATCAGTTCCAGAGCTGACATGATTTCTAGAGATCTACCTGCTGGATTCCTAAAAGGAAACCATCATCTGCCTTGTTTATTTGATTATAGATGCCTGTTGCAGATATTTGTTATGCCTGCTGTACTCTAGGTACCATGCTAGGCGATAAATCTGTAAGTATCCTGCCCTTGAAGAGAACATAACCTACTAAAGAAGGTAAACTATCCAAATATTTAAACAGAAGGCCCTGGGAAAGTGCCCCAAGAGGTAGGCAAGGCACTTTAGGGATAGCATCCATTGTCTTAATAAACCACAGGTAGGCATGAAGGTGGAGATGTGTTTCACAGGTTAAAAAAAAAAAAAAAAAAATTAAACCTTGCCTGGAAGCCATTTAGTAACTAAGGGGCAGAGCAGGGGAAGTTGAACTCGTCTTCCAACGACACACTCTCTGCTCTCATCACTTCTCACAGCCTCTCCCTACAGACAGTGATCTGGGAGTTCTCTTCACCAGCATCTTCTCTCCAGGTCTTCCTTGTCCTCCTCAAACCCTGAGAAAGCATGTGATGTTCCAGCTCTCAAGAAGAGGCGATGGCTATTCTGCCTTTTAGGGATGTGGGATGCAGCTGCCACTGCCTGTTAGATCAAAGACGAGCAGCAGGGTGTTCCTGGGTCGGTGGAGACCTGGGCACTCAAGAGGCTTGAATCCCTGACGGTCTTAGAAGCGCAGATGGAGCATCTCAGAGACATCTGAGCACAGCTGACTTAGCTCTAAAGTATTTGTTTCTGCTCTGTCTCAGTAGGAGGTTGGAGCAAAGAAGTCTCCTAGACCCTCATCTTCCTCCTTTTACTCCATCCTGATTCCCTCACTCCCCTTTTCCTCCTGCATTTCTTTCGTTTCTCCCTTTCTCAGGAAGATTTCTTCCCCTCTCTTTTTGCCCATTTCTTCTTCTGCTTCTATAAACTCCTTTTTTCCTTGTCCTCGAAGCTTCCGAAGGGTCTGGTCCCTGTCCTCATAATCACAGCTCTCCCACCTCGGCCTCCCTGAGCTTATTAGAATCAGAGATGTCCCGTGGGCGGTGGACATGGAGAACCCATTTCTAAAATCTCATCTTGAGACTCAATAATGCTAACTCCACCACAGTTCGAAACTAACTGAAACTCAGTAAGGGTAAGTCACGCACCTGTTATTGACCTCGAAAGACAGGGAAGATGGCTAACTACCTATGGAGAAAAAAAGACTGTACCTGCTCTAAATGTTTGTTGTGAGTTTTGTTGTTGTTGTTAATTTGTTCCTTGTGAACTCTATTTTCAGGCACCTAAGTCACCAACTTTGAAGGTGGAAATAAGGCCCATTTCTCACAAGTAGATGTTAACAGGAAGCCATGCTAGCTGCAGGCAAAGGTCCTTGTGTTTGGAGCCAGCAGGTAATTAGGCTGTGTTATGGTAACTCGGCACCGACAGCCTGGACAAAGGGCATATTCTAAAAACCAAAGACAAATAAACAATTGACCATCAGGTCTCCTTCTCAGAAACTCCCGTCTGGGTGTCAGGGCAAGAAAGGGCAGGCAAAACAGATAAGACCAGACGAGACCCTAAGGGCCAGGTAACAAAATAAAAACCCACATCTGTATAGCCCTTTGTAATTGAAACACTTCCACACAAATGAGCAATATGATTTTTACAACACCCCAATAAAGGAAGTAGAATAGGTATAATGTTACTTTACAGACGAGAGGGCAGGATCAGAGAAATTATAGGACTTGCATGAGTCCCACAGTAAGAGGCAAAGGTGGGATTTCCAGCCGGGTGCGCCCTTTCCAAATAACCATAATTATGGAAAGTGCTTACCTGGTACTTAGGTGGTAAGACAATGACAGGTTGGGGCTTCTTAATTCCCCTTCAAAGGTCTTTTCACTACCTAAAAATGCCTACGTCATCAAATTATGTAATCAAATTTCTTTTTCTCTGGCTTTTGGTAAAAATTATTCTAATCAGTGCTGCCTCCAGGCAAATAACAGATAAAATTAAAAAGAGGACAAAGACTATAGACCAGTTCAATCCTTATGCTATTACTTCTGTCTTCTGAAACAGTAACTATTGCACTTTATCTGGAGGTTATAGAAGCAGCGTTCTACTTTCGCCTGCAGTGGGCTTTCAGCTAAAGAGGACCTCTAGTCTTCAGAGGTCTGGCCTAGAAGAAGCCCAAGAATCTAAACTTGACCCGCTGGATCAGTGTTAGTATTAGGAGGCAGGCTTATCCCTGAGCGAATTCATGCTCAGCCATTTAGAGACAGTCCAAATCAACCTAGCAGATTCCCTGTACACCCCAGTTATTGCACTTAATCATAAATGCTCATTACCCATCAGTGCCTTCATGCATTGGTAATCCTGCCAAACTTTTTCAACGTGACCTATGGGCAATACCCACCCAAAAAAAAAGTCTGGGAGAAGTGCGTCCCAGAATTCTTCCCTCGTTCCATTCTCTTTTTAAGAAAGTAGTGAGCTATAACATGTCATCCATTTACACACTCAACTCATCCAAGTTATTGCGAAAAATAAAATAAAATCTGATCCCTTGGTTGGATAATTATTGACTTCTGGGTTCCAATACTATAGTTTTAACATAACCTAGACCCTGTGTCTACACCAAATAAGAGAGGTGGCAGGGAAGCTACCAACCACGCAAACAGACAACCAGCTGTAAACACATAGCAAAGGGGCAAAATCCCCGTGGGGATTCTAGACCTGTGTAATGCCCCACAATATCATTCTCTTCCATCTCACTTAGTTTTCTATTAGTGTCCTGGCCTTTTCTGAGAGCAGCTGGGAAAACTTGGGTCCAGAAAGATTGACCAGTCCTGCAAGTTTACAACAGCAAAACAGTGTGATTCCTGACTTAGGATTCACGATGAGCCTATACAGTCTGCTCCAACTGGTGTTTGAAAATTTAGCTATAATACCAAAGGCATTTCCTAAATCTCACTGACAGACATCTATATTCTCTCATTTGAAAATGTCAAGATTATGATCCGGACGCCTAGAAACTTCACCTCACTGTAAGAAAACAGCCTTATAATCTTGGATTCAGGACCATGTGAAACCACCTTGGGGGCAACAAGCCCTTTGTCTGTCATTTATGGAAAAACCTAGCCTGTGAGGTCCTGGAGAGCAGAGGCTTTGCCTTGATGAAGGTTGGATTCGCACAGTCTAGCTCAGTACTTGATACATAAAAGGATTCAATAGATACCTTTTGAATCAGTGAATGGACCTGCACGTTTAATTTTGGGAGATGAGAGAGAGGAGAATCAGCCAACTGACTGCTTATAGTCCTGGCGTTCAGGGGCTCTGAGGTGGCCGGGCATATTTTGAAAAGGTCATTTTACCAGCCTATAACTGCAGGCTAAAGTAGATGGGAAAGGCGATCATTGGTGGTGTGGAAAAACAAGTTCTTATTGCCCCCTGGTGGTCAGGATGATTTCAGATTCCAAAGTCCTCTAGCACTCCTAACACTGAATTTAAGCATCCTGGTAGCCAGAAGTCTGCAGGTTTCCTTTATCCAACCCCTTCACCAAACAACAGAGTTCTCGGCTTAAAGGCCAGAAAGATGCCACCCCAATTCCAAAGTCCTCGAAGGAGGCTTTTCATCTCTATACTGAGAGAAGATGAATATGTCAAGGAGCTGAAATTGAACATTTTAAAGTGAATTGCCTTTCAGTGAATGGTCTGTGGTTTCAAGAGCTCCTAGAAAAAAAGGAAAATATTCAAGGAAAATAATAATTTCCTGTCTGGAACATTCAGATGTCTATCTATTTAAGATTATCAGGTCAGGTCACCCTTCTGAGCAAAAAAGACATTCCGGCACCCTTTCAGACTTTGAATTGTTAGCACTCCATGATTGCATCCCACTTCATTGAAGGAGAAACTGAGGGTCCAAACCAATTTTTGGAAAAATGATAACTATCCTCTCAAGTCTACAGACGGTTTTCAGTTTTATTTTGTTTTATTTTAAATGTATGGTAAGTGAAAAAAAAAAAAAAACAACCATAAACTGCTACAGAGGTTTCTAAGGCAGCATCACACGTGCAGGGATTTTTGTGTTTTATCCCACTTGTTGCCTCTCCAGGACCTAGAGCAGTGTCTGACTCATCAATGCATCTTTGGTGAATGAATGAATGAATGAAGCCTAAAGAGAAAGAGCTGTTTTTTAATGGAAATTATTGCTTATTGGAGCGGATGTCATCTCCTTCCTTGAGAATCTGTAAAAACAGGTTGAATTCTCATTTACCTTAAAAATTATAGAATCTGACGCTGGAAGGAGCCTTTGAAATCATCAGTTTAATCTCCTCATTTGGTTTCATTCATTCACTTCACAGATGAGGAAAATGAAGGTCAGAGAGGTTAAACAACCCACCATAGGTCACACAGCAATTTCATGGCAGACCCTACAGTGACGCCAAGTCTTCATTCCTGACACTTTCTAAAACAGCAATGATGTTCAAAGTTTTTGGCTGTGACTTACAGTAAGAAATACATTGTGACCCAGTACACACCCACACAATTACACACACACAACACTAAAAAGAGTTTCGTGAAACAATACTCACCTTCTCCATGTAATAACGTACCCTGGTCTACTGTCTACTCTATTTCATTTTTTAACTAATATTCTGATCACAACTCACTAAATTAATTTCACAACTTAAAATTTTAAAACATTATAACCTCTCAGGCTGAAGTCCTCCAGAATCTTCTTCCAAGGAGAAAAGAACTAGAGTGATCAGCTTCTTGGGACTCCTTGGCCCAAAGATCCCAGTTTTATGACTCAGTATAGTAGTATCTCCCACCGTCAAGTTTCATTTCACTTCCAAGAACGCGGTCCAAGCAACCCTGCTCTCCAGCCAGGGTGAGTAACCACACTACTGTGTTTCAGGACGCAGACCAGGGCCACTGGTAGCAGCCTTGTCCTTGCCCTTGACTGGCTCTCTAACCCACAAGTTAGCAGGGATTCGCATCCTTACATAAAAGAGCATGTCCTTATCTCTGCTGCCGTCACCCTCCCCTAGCCTGGGAGCCTGGGGGGAGGGGGCGGAGAGGGGAGCAGGAAAAAGAGGCGCAGGGAGGGGGAAGGGCAGGACAAGTAGGTGGGTCCGAGGTCATCAGCTACGTAAGTAGGTGTGAACAGACAGAGTGCTGAACAGTCCCCAGGAGCCAGGCAGCCTCCCCCGCCCCCGCACAGGGTTACACAGAGCCTCCTTCTCCTAACCCCATTTGATCACTTCCCCCCATCTCTTCCCCTGACGCCCTCTACCAAATATTCTCCCTCTCGCTCTCTCTCACACACACACACTAAGATGCTAAGATCGTTAACATGGTGGGGAGATGGCTTCTCAGCTATTTCCCTTCTAACTGACAGGTTGGAACTTTCTCCTCTGACTTCCCACTTTCCCGCTGAGAATCAGCAAGACGGGATTTGGCAGGGGGCTGCTTTGCGGCAGCCAGGGCAGAAAGCCTCCCCATAGCAACCTGGGCACGTTCCCATGACTCCCTGACACAGGTGGAATTTCCAGGGCTGGCAACTCACCCCCTCTCAGAAGCAGTGCACAAGCTGCAGGCTACCCCCCTCCCTTCCCAGTGAGTCTCAACCTGGCTGCGGGGGCCGGCCCAGTAGTGAAGGCAATGAGCCAGGAAGGGAGCTGGACAATGCTTCGAATATTTATTGGCCCTTTCAGTTATCCTCAGACAGCTTTGGAGTCTAGGGCTCCAGGTCTTGGGGTTCTGCTCGTGAAAGGGGAAGATTAGAATGAACTGGGAGGCAGGAGAGCACTACCCAGCTCTGCCATCAATGTGCTGTGTGATGTTAAGTCAGTTACTTAACCTCTCTGGCTCTCAGTTACCTCATTTTTAACATGAGAGATTCAGTTTTTTAAAAAACGACTTCTCAACATTTCTTTATTATATTGCTATGCTTAAATAAAATTGTATCATCACTCTCATAGTATACAAATCCCAGATTCACAATGAAGACATGCATATTTACCAAAATAAGTACAACAGAATTAAAAGTCTGTTCCTGGAATTGGGCATTTTCCCCCATAATGAGATTTTTTTAATTTAACCATTTAAAAAAAATTGAAGTCCAGTTAATTTACAATGTTGTTTAGTTTCAAGTTACAGAAAAGTGATTCAATTATATATATTTATATACACACACACACACACATATATATATGTATATTCTTTTTTTTGATTTTAACATTTACTCTGTATTGTGTTGTATGAAGTACCATGTAATGCAAGTATGTACTGTACTAAAATACCCATATTTCCAAATAACATTATGTGGTGTAGCCCACAGTCTCTGCAGAAGCATTTTGAGTAACCTCTGCCTTTACACTTTACAATCCATTGCTGGCTGCTGTGAAAAGTATGATAACAGATGAAGAAAAAAAAAATAAAGCTAAGTATGAATACATTTTTCCAAACATACACATACACAGCTTACAGTGGAACCCCAATGGAAAGTCAAATGACCATATTTGATGTAGTACCTATAAAATGTAGACTCTGCAATAAAAAGCCAAAGGCACATAAAAATATATTTTAACTTTAAAAATAACTTAGTTACAGTAATACTTTGCTTGTGTCTTACCAACATGTAGCTGACAGTCAAAATTTTGCAATATATATATAATATATAGGGATATCTAAGAGCTACAAGCAAATCCCCGAAACCCATAAAGTTGTTCAAATGTGAAAACAGAGAAAAGTTTTAACACTGAAGAATTTGATATGGTGAGCCCAAACAATATAATATAGAAAACAGTCTAGAAAAAAGGCGTGGATGTTAAATAAATTTTGACTTCCTCGTGCTCAGAAAATGCGAGTACTGTAAAGGTCCTTAAAGTGACCGGCACAGCCCTTCATAAGCAGCGCCAGTCCTGGCCAAGCCAGGTTTCTTACATGTCTGAAGGTCTGAAAACAAAAAATGTGAGCTGTACATCAGCAATGCTCACCGAAAATGGGTTCTGACTCACTTGCTCTCTTTGCCAGGATAGGTTTTTTTGTTTCTTTCACTGTTTTTGCAAACAGAGCCTACCAGGTAAAAAAATATTCTGTAGGAACGTCATTTTAGAAAACCCATCACATGACAGCAAGTATAGCCAGCGAAGCTCTTCTCTTTGACTGTGGTTAGTTTTGTTTTGTTCTGTTTTTTGATACCTTTTATCCCAAAGGAAAAGAGCCCGCGGTGTCCTGTTACTTACTTCTATCCATGACATTCAGCACCTCATCCAGAAATGAGGGCCCAAGATCGAGCTGCAGGGAGAGGAGGGAACCCGTGAGATCAGAGAGGGACTCCTCTGATTTAGTCTTTTCCTTGACGAGCTCGCACGGGGCGGAATGGTCAAACATGTCCTCGGCCGCCCGGTCGGGTACTGTTCGGAGAGGCTGCAGGAGTCGCTGCCCCTGCCCTGGCCGGACTGGGATGCGGACCCGCTGGACCCCCACGAGATGTCCCCCTGGTGGACCGTCCCGTTCTCCAACAGGCCGCTTTCCTCCGGAGCCTTCTCCTCCAAGACCGGCTCACAGCTAAGCCGGGGCAGCCTTCCCCGCCCTAAGGACTCCTGTTTGCAACTGAATGTCACCGGTGACAACAAGGGCAACATGAGTGCTTGGGACCCTCCGATGGTTGGGAGGGAGATGGCGTTTTTGAGCACCTGGGAGGGCATTTCTGTGAACATAGAGTCAGAGGTACTGTTGGCCCGGAAGAACTCGTTATGCCCAGGGAACTGGCCCGTGCGTGCTTTCTCCTGGTTTCCAGGTAGAAGCTCATTTCCTTGAAGAAAGGAAATGTCTCCAAAGATGTCGTGCTGGCCCTCTTTGCCGATGTGAATGGTGTGGCGGAGGTCTCCAAGGGGAGGGCTGATCATATCCGGAGACAGGATGTCCCTCAGTTTAAATTTCTTTCCTTTCTTGTTATTGGCAGCTTTCAGGTAAATTGGGATCTTGGCTGGCATTTTGGAGTTTGAGGATGTCGATTTTGCAAAAGGGAAAAAGGGCCACTTTCTTCACAGATGTTATAGGTTTCCCAACATCCTTGATAGGAGCGGTCACATCATTTTTCTCAAGTAGCTTCAGAAGTGGCTCTGAAACGAGATGGAGGTCTAAGAGGCCTTCCTGGACTTACAGCCAAGCAGGGGTTTCTGGAGAGCCGGTTACATCGGCCAGTCCCTTCCACAGCATGGAGAAACCAGCGGTGCCAAGGATCCCAGCCGCTGACCCCGGGGCCGGGCGCCCGGCACCGACAGTCCCCGAAGGCGCACGCAGTCCCTGCCCGCCACGTGCAGATCCAGCCGGGCCAGCCGGCGCGGCGCCTACTCACAGCATTATGCGCTCCGAGACGGCGTGAAGGCGCCCAAGGCCGGGGTCTCCGGACTCCTATACGTATATTCTTTTTCAGATTTTTTTCCATTATAGGTTGTTACAAGATATTAAGTATAGTTCCCTGTGCTATACAGTAGGTCCTTGCTGTTTATCTGTTTTATATATAATAGTGTGTATATGTTAATCCCAAACTCCTAATTTAGAGAGATTCAATTTTTTTTTAATTTTATTTTATATATTTTTTATACAGCAGGTTCTTATTAGTTATCTATTTTATACATATTAGTGTATATATGTCAATCCCAATCTCCCAATTCATCCCACCACCACCACCCCCTCTGCTGCTTTCCCCCCCTTGGTGTCCATACATTTGTTCTCTACATCTGTGTCTCTATTTCTGCCCTGCAAACTGGTTCATCTGCACCATTTTTCTAGATTCCACATATATGCATTAATATACAGTATTTGTTTTTAGAGAGATTCAATTTTTGAAACAACAAAAATTAATTGGTCACCTTCAATGGTCCCTTCAGTAGTTCAGGGAATTAATTCGTTATCTTGAAAACTAGCAAATAAATGAAACAGTCAACATTTATTGGTTTTTTTTTCCCCTATATCAACTACAACACTAGATAATCAAATCCTTGCCAAGGGGAAGCACCTCCTTTTTAAAGTATTCCAAAAATACATAAAAAATAAATGATGGGACATCACCATTTTGCAACATCTGATGAACTGACGAATCTAGACAACGAGCATCAATGATCACTAAGGTCAATAAAAGAGAGACAGATGTTATGTGCTTCCCACCCATGAACTTGCTGAAAAGATCTACTCAGATCAAACCTAATCAGGTCAAACTTCTGGGTCCAGCAAGAAATTTGCAGGCAAAAAAGTGGACAGAGAACTGTTGAACTGCATTGTGAGTGTGCAGGCAGCACAACCCAGACTGCGAGAAACTCCACAGGCCATGTGCCCCGAGTTCCTCAGAAAATAAAGTGTAAGGAAAAGAAACTGATGAAAAGTGAACCTGGAGAGGAACAGGGACTCAGAAGACATGTCGACTTTTTAAAATGGAAAAGACTACACTAGCATGTCGAGAGAGTTGTGGTCAAATGATAAAACTAAAAGGAAACACCAGAAAATTATGACAACAGGAGTCAGCAGGGCTATTACTTTCAGGGCGGGGAGAGTCTATGGTTGGATCAGGAGACAGAACTGAGGTTGGTGATGGAGTTCTGTTGCTTGGCTGTCCTCCCCTGCATTTGTATTTTAATTCATAATAAGGCGATTGTTTAAAATGAGAGAGTAGAAAAATCACCTTTACTTCCTGACAGAGCTAGAAGGCTTGGTTCTGGAATTCTAAATCTGGAAAGTGCCAGGTGTTGCGATGACGAGGTTGGTTGTGGGACCGCTAAGCGGCAGGAGGTTGGGGGGCAGGAAGGCCAAGGATGTTCTGGCTGCAGAGCTGCGGAGACTTGGCCTTGACTCCTGACTGCCACTTCCTGGCTGGGACACCAGAAAACTCAGCTAACCCCTCTCATCTCATTTTCCTCATCTACTAAGTAGAGATAACAGTTCTTGCCTTGTCATTGTGACAATCACATGAGGTAACTCATTAGAGTTCATAGTGCAGAATCTGGCACACAGTAAGTACTCAATACGATCATCCTATTATTATTATTATTACTAGTACTACTACTACTATTGTTATTATCTATCTGATTATTAGGATGCCCCTAACGTGGATAGAAGTAAACCAGAAGGTGGATGTCTCCTTCAAAAAGGGAATACGAGAACATGGCCCCTTTGGGACACTAGTGACCGGGGCGGTTGTAGAAGGTGCAGCTTCACAAGCCTTCCGCTGGCTCTCCCCAGTGTGACGTGTCCCCACTGGACATGCTCCCTACTTGGTCCACTCATCCTCCTCCCCATTAAGCACTCAACCAGGCTTCCACTCAAAGTCACTCTCATCAGAAGCCACGCTCCTCAGTCTGACGGCTTCCTGTTCTTGGTTCTTCTGCTTGCTCTCCGGGGGGTGCGGAAACCTCAGGGCACCACTCACCGCGTCCACTGGTCACTGGAGCCACTCTGTGTGAGGAAGCCTCCGGGACAAGCAAACACCGTGAGAGGCAGGAGAGCCTGGTGGCTAAGGGCATGAGCTCTGCACAGGGCTGATGACCCACACGCGCCCCCGGATTACCTTAAAGATGAAGTTCTGAGTGGGGACACACAGCCTTTGGAATCGGGAGCACCAGACCCTTGTCAGGAATTGCTGTGATGCCTCTGGCATCAGAATGGCCACATGTCTTCTGCTCTCCTTACTTTAACTTCTTGGGCCAGGAAAGCAACAGACTCCTGTGCCATTTGGGGCTAAGCTTAGTCAGTCTTCCTTCAAGTTATTATTCAGACAATTTCCTCTTATCTGTGAGACCGTGGGCAAGTTATTTAACCTCACTGTGCCCTCATTTCTTCATCTATAAAATCTACGTAAGAGAATCTGCTTCATACGGTTGTCATGGAGATTAACTGAATTAAAAAAGACAAATTGCTTTAAACAATGCCTGGCACGTTGTCCGTTAAAAAAAGGCTCCGTTTCACAGTTTTCTGGATTCAAGTACTAGCTCTTTCCCTTATTAGTTCAATGACACCGGAGAAGTTGCCTCGCTTCTCTACGTCTCTGCTTGTTCACCTATCAAATGGGGATAATAATAGTGCCATGCTTGCTGGATTGGCGTGAATATGAAATAGATAATGCAAAAAAGATCCTGGCTTACACAAAATATTTAATAAACATTAGATATTATTATCCCTATAATACCAGATAATAAGCAAAGTTTTGTTTTTTCCTCGCTATCCAAAGAGAGCAAAATGCACAAAATACCCCAACAAGATACTGGGTAGAGATCCTCCAAAGCAAAGTCCTCATCTCCAGGCACGGAGATATTCTCGCAGACCACAAAGTGGCACCGCTGGGATCAAGGATAGGCAGGTCTCTCAGGATCCATCACATCTTGGGGGACAGCAGAGCAGTGAGACACATGGTGTGGCACCTCTAAGCCACAGGAAAAGGGGATAGATAAAGGGGAACCAGCAAGCAGATTTTTCCATGGAAGGATGGTGAGTAAAGGGAGGAGGAAGGCATGGCAAAGAGGAGAAAGGCTTCCTTTCCACCATATGAGGTGCATTCATCAACCCAGCCTCATTGTTCCAAAGAACGACCAAGACATTATTACTGAGAAACAACAACTAGAGCCTACTGGGGTAACAGGATTCTCAGAGTCTTGATCTCTAGTTGCCTTTTTGTTCTGATACTTCATTTGATTCTCTCAACAGTTCAGCAGGACAGAAAAAAATATGAACGGGAAACCCTATTTCACAGTTGGACTGCAGACAGAAGAGAGAGAGAAACGTTTCCAAGGTCATGAACAACTCGGGTCTCTTCACCGGCTACCCAGCGCTCTCTGGCTGAGCACAAGTGTTCTCATACTGGGCTACTCGTTGGAACCACCTGAGAAGCTCTGAAAAGTACTGGTACCCGGGTCTCCCTGATGGAGATTCTGATAAATTTGGTTGGATGTATTTGGTCTGGACATTGGGATTTCTAGACACTCCTCATTCAGTTCTAATGCACAGCCAAGGTTGAAAATTACTACTTGAACATATTTGATTTCGTGGGTAATAAGTTAAATCCACACTTCACCCAGGGCAGCTCTGATATCTCCTTTGTCCTTTTGCGTAAGGCAGGCAGATAGGGAAAAGAAACAATGTAAAAATTAATTCCTTCCTTGAAAAATGAATCCAGGCATCTTTTGGTTATATACCAAGAGGGGTGGTGTATCTGAAAACTTCAAAGGACGGAAGGGTCCACTGTTTCCCTCTATACATTTCCAAAATTTTACTACTTAATTTCATTTGTGTTTCAGCTGAAAAAGAAAACCACTTTTAATAGAATAGCTCTTCCTTAGTATGAAAATCAAGATTATCTTTCCAGAAACTTTCTTTTCCAGAACCTGTTTGATTTCAATAAACTAAAATTTATTAAGGATCTACAATGTTCAATGGCTCATGCAACATTTATTGAGATTTTGCTAAATGAGTGTGACATAGTTCTACACTCAAGGGATTATAAACTTGTAGGGGGGACAGGAAAGGTACACAGATAACTACCAGCAGAAAGTTATGCCCAGTGCATGGACGTAATTAGGACAGTGTTTATCACACATAAGGTGCTCAGCCATTATATGGGAAAAGAAGAACAGGAGGGGTGGTGGGAGGAATTGGGAGATTGGGATTCACATATATACACTATTGATACTATGTATAAAATAGATAACTAATGAGAACCTACTGTACAGCACAGGGAACTCTACTCAGTGCTCCATGGGGACCTAAATGGGAAGGAAATCCAAAAAAGAGGGGATATTTGTATACGTATAGCTGATTCACTTTGCAGTACAGTAGAAACTAACACAACATTGTAAAGCAACTATACGCCAATAAAAATTAATTTAAAAAAAAGAAGAAGACAAGGAGAAAAGAAGAGAGGTGGGAAGAAGGGCTGGGAGGATGGGAGAAGTGAAAATTTACTATGGAGTTTTTGAGATGAAAGCCCATAATGTGTTGGGAGGGGGTTGCAATGGCAGCTTTGAGAAGAGGTTGGAGTCACGAGGTTTGGAAGTGGAGAGGCAATTCCGTTTGGAGGGAACAGTACACACAAAAGCAGGAATGTGCAAAGGCACAACTATGTTTTTGTTTTTGTTTTAATATTTATTTATTTATTTATTTGGCTGTGCCGGGTCTTAGTTGCGGCACACAGGATCCAGTTCCCTGACCAGTGATCGAACCCAGGCCCCCTGCATTGGGAGCGCGGAATCTTAACCACTGGAATGCCAGGGAAGGAAGGCATGACTATGTTTGGGAAACACAAAACGGTATGACTGGAGACAGCAGAAGGAGTATCAACACTGAGAGTAAGAGAGAAAGTGATGAAAGAGAAAGCTGCTGCCGGTATGAAAGCAATGGACAGAATAAGGTTCTTATTCCTAACTGGGAGGCAACAGGATGACAGCAAGTCCTGGTTTTCTCAAGACAGTATTCATTTACATCTCTGGTTCATGCATAATTACTAAGAACACCTTGCTTCACTCTCAAAAGTGCTATGGTTTGGATAATAAATTATATGATCATCTTAGCAACAAGAAACCTTTAAGCTCCTTTAAAAAACAGAGGGCAGAGAGATTGGTTCAAGATGGCAGAGTGGAGGGGCGTGTACTTGCTCCCTCTTGCAAGAGCACCGGAACCGCAACTGACTGCTGGACAGTCATTGATGGGAAGACACTGGAACTCACCAGAGAGGATACCCCGCATCCAGGGACAAAGGAGAGGCCACGGTGGGATGGTAGGAGGGGCGCAATCACAATAAAATCGAGTCCCACGACTGCTGGGTGGGTGGCTCACAAAGTGGAGAACACTTACACCACAGAAGTCCACCCAGTGGAGTGAAGATTCTGAGCCCCACATGGGGCTGCCCAACCTGGGGGTCTGGCTACAGGAGGAGTTCCTAGAGAGCCAGACTTGGGAGCTGGTGGGATTCGATTGCAGGACTTCGACAGGACTGGGGGGAGGCAGAGACTCCACTCTTGGAGGGCACACACAGGGTAGTGTGCGCATCGGGACCCAGGAGAAGGAGAGGTGACCCTAGGGGAGACTGAGCCAGACCTGCCTGCTGGTGTTGGAGGGTCTCCTGCAGAGGCAGGGGTGGCTGTGGCTCACCGTGGGGACAGGGACACTGGCAGCAGAGGTTCTGGGAAGTACTCCTAGGCAGGAGCCCTCCCAGAGTCCAATTAGCCCCACCAAAGAGCTGGGTAGGCTCCAGTGCTGGGTTGCCTCAGGCCAAACTACCAACGGGAGAGGGAACCCAGCCCCACCTATCAGCACACATGCAGATTAAAGTTTTACTGAGCTCTGCCCACCACAGCAACACCCTTACCCTTCTTTCTCTAGAAGGAAAGTTGGGCATAGAGGGAACCTAACTCAACATAATTAAGACCATATACGACAAACCCACAGCATATATCATTCTCAATGGTGAAAAACTGAAAGCATTTCCTCTAAGATCAGGAACAAGACAAGGATGTCCACTCTTGCCACTATTATTCAACATAGTTTTGGAAGTCCTGGCCACAGCAATCAGAGAAGAAAAAGAAATAAAAGGAATACAAATTGGAAAAGAAGAAGTAAAACGGTCACCGTTTGCAGATGACATGATACTATACACAGAGAATCCTAAAGATGCCACCAGAAAACGACTTGAGCTAATCAATGAATTTGGTAAAGTTGCAAGATACAAAATTAATGCACAGAAATTTCTTGGATTCCTATACACTAACAAGGAAAGATCAGAAAGAGAAATTAAGGAAACAATCCCATTCACCAATGCAAGAAAAAGAATAAAATACCTAGGAATAAACCTACCTAAGGACGTAAAAGACCTGTACTCAGAAAACTATAAGACACTGATGAAAGAAATCAAAGATGACACAAACAGATGGAAAGATATACCATGTTCTTGGATTGGAAGAATCAATATTGTGAAGATGACTATACTACCCAAAGCAATCTACAGATTCAGTGCAATCCCTATCAAATTACCAGTGGCAATTTTTACAGAACTAGAAAAAAAATCTTAAAATTTGTATGGAGACACAAAAGACCCCGAATAGCCAAAGCAGTCTTGAGGGAAAAAAATGGAGCTGGAGGAATCAGACTCCCTGACTTCAGACTATACTACCAGGCTACAGTAATCAAGACAATATGGTATTGGCACAAAAACAGAAATATAGATCAATGGAACAGGATAGAAAGCCCAGAGATAAACCCACACACTTATGGTCAACTAATCTATGACAAAGGAGGCAAGGATATGCAATGGAGAAAAGATAGTCTCTTCAATAGGTGGTGCTGGGAAAACTGGACAGCTACATGTGAAAGAATGAAATTAGAACACTCCCTAACACCATACACAAAAATAAACTCAAAATGGATTAGAGACCTAAATATAAGACCGGACACTATAAAACTCAGAGGAAAACATAGGAAGAACACTCTATGACATAAATCACAGCAAGATCTTTTTTGATCCACCTCCTAGAGTAATGAAAATAAAAACAAAAATAAACAAATGGGACCTAATGAAACTTAAAAGCTTTTGCAAAGCAAAGGAAACTACAAACAAGACGAAAAGACAACCCTCAGACAGGGAGAAAATATTTGCAAACAAATCAACAGGCAAAGGATTAATCTCCAAAATATATAAACAGCTCATGCAGCTCAATATTAAAAAAACAAACAGCCCAATCCAAAAATGGGCAGATGACCTAAACAGACATTTCTCCAAAGAAGACATACAGATGGCCAAGAAGCACGTGGAAAGCTGCTCAACATCACTAATTATTACAGAAATGCAAATCCAAACTACAAGGAGGTAACATCTCCCACCAGTTAGAATGGGCATCATCAGAAAATCTACAAACAACACATGCTGGAGAGGGCATGGAGAAAAGGGAACCCTCTTGTACTGTTGGTGGGAATGTAAATTGATACAGCCACTATGGAGAACAGTATGGAGGGTCCTTAAAAAACTAAAAATAGAATTACCATATGACCCAGCAATCCCACTACTGGGCGTATACCCAGAGAAAACCATAATTCAAAAAGACACATGCATCCCAATGTTCATTGCAGCACTATTTACAATAGTCAGGTCATGGAAGCAACCTAAATGCCCATCGACAGATGAATGGATAAAGAAGATGTGGTACATACATACAATGGAATATTACTCAGCCATAAAAAGGAACGAAATTGGGTCATTTGTAGAAATGTGGATGGATCTAGAGACTGTCATACAGAGTGAAGTAAGTCAGAAAGAGAAAAACAAATATCGTATATTAACGCATATATGTGGAACCTGGAAAAATGGTACAGATGAACCAGTTTGCAGGGCAGAAATAGGGACACAGATGTAGGAAACAAACGTATGGACACCAAGGGGGGACATGGCGGGGGGGCGGGGGGGGCGTGGTGGTGGTGGGATGAATTGGGAGATTGGGATTGACATATATACACTAATATGTATAAAATAGATAACTAATAAGAACCTGTGGTATAAAAAATAAATAAAATAAAATTTAAAAATTAAAAAAAACACAAACAACAACAAAAAACAGAGGGCAAAGGAGTTGAATAGGGATGATATTATCAGAGTTGTATTTTACCAAGACTCATCAGGCACTTCTATGGGATTTATGCTCAGTAGGGAAAGAAATAAGATAGGGATGGGACAATCATTCAGAGGCAATAGCTTTATTCTACGCAAAAGTTAAAAGAGCCTCAACTGAGGTGCTGGCCAAATGTGGAAGGCAGCCTCTGAGCTAGCCCCAGTGAGCCCCATCCTTCTGCCTGAATAGGGCTGACCTGTGTAACTAACAGGGTATCACAGAAATGACCAAGTATGACTTCTGAGGCCAGCTCATAAAAGACACTGTGGCTTCCTCCTTGTTCTCTCCTTCTTGGATCACTTGGTCTGGGAGAAGCCAGCTGCCATGTTGTAAAGACCCTCCAACAGCCCCATGAAAGGTTCATGTGATAAGGAATTGAGATCTGTCACCTCCAGCACAAATTCACAAATCTGCCAGCCCTCTGTGTGAGACAGCTTGGAACTGAACCCTCCAGCCCCAGCCAACACTTCAGATGACTATGGCCCCAGGTGCCATCTAAGTACAAACTCACGAGAGCTCCTCGGCCAAACCACCCTGCCAAGCTTCTCCTGATTTCCCGACCCACAGAAACTGTGAGATAAAAAATGTTTATTACCGTTCTAACCTGCTAGGTTTTGGGTAATTTGTTATGCAGCAACAAACACTAGATCGTAAAAATAAAAAGGAAAGGGTAAACCTGAATTGCATATGGAAACCTAGAGTAACTGGCATGTGAGCCCTCCTCCCAGTTCCTCCTTCAATTAACTGTGTGATGTTGGTGAAATTACTTAACATAGAAGAGTCTTGGTTTCTTCATCTGCAAATTAAGCAGGCCTGACCAATTACCTTCAGTGTCCCTTCCAGCATCCAAATTAAATGATCCCATTATTCTAAAAGCACACTTGTTAGTTGTTGAGCAGGGATTAGAAATTATCCCATTATCTGGAGGGCTCTCCATGTCTCTGACCTCATCCTGTTCAACCATCTTATCAACGACTGAATTGAAAATACAAAAGGCATTCTTGTCAAAATCAAAGATGATGGGAAACTCTGAGGGAAAGCGATCACTCTGCTGAAGCAATATGCTTAAAAATCTTGAAATTCAGGAACAATGAACCAAGCATAACAAGACAAAAAATGTAACAGACTCACAGACAGCCTGTGAAGGTCTGAAAATTCATCCCTAGGAGCATAAGAGTGTGGTAAGAGTGACATTCACTCTCAGTCAATCATGTGAACCGGTTGCCAAGGAATGAATATGCCTTTCTTTTGCTGAATTTATTCAATAATCATCCAGGCACGGTACTAGGCATTAGGGCTACAGCAATGACTAAGACACAAAGTTAGACTACATTTATAGAATTATAGAACCTAAAAATAAGGGAGAAGAGAACCCTATGTTCATCCTTGCTTGGTCAGATCATATTTGATCTATAGAAAAATTAGAGTTTGGTCTGAGAAGAGTTAACCAGAATGGATATGGAACTCAAAGTAATCAGAATCAAACAACCTTTATTCAGTGGCTGCTCTGTGTATCCTGTCCAGGGACAGTCTGTCCAGAGAGAAGAAAGGGTGGCTTAGGATAGAATCTTGCCGAACGCCAATACATAAAGGACACACAGAAGAGGAGGATCTGCAAGGGGCTGAGTAGGAGCAGCAAGAGAAGTAGGAGAAAAATCTGGAAGCTAAAACAAGAATGTGTTTCCAAGGTCACAGGCATGTGACCTGGTACTTGCCTCTTCGTCCAGTCTCCTCTTCTACCCTTGTAACTCATTCATTCTAGCCCAACCACATGGGTCTTCCACTTGGTTCTCAAATACCCGACACTCTTTCCTAACTCTGGGTCACTCGTTGTCTTCGCCGTTCCCACTGTTTGGCATGTTCTTCCCCCAGATCCAAGAATGGTCCAGTCTCTCTCTTCATTCAGATCTCAGCTCAGATGCCACCTCCTCAGAGGGCTGACCCTGATTCTATCTTACCTTGTCTCAGCCTGATTCATTTCTCTTCTCAGCATTTATCACTCACCTCCTAACATTTTATAAATTTGCTTGCTCCTTTATTTATTATCTCCTCATCTCCCCCGGCCCCATATATACACGTTGATTCCACCTGCCGCTTTCCCTGGTGGATCCACACTGCACAGTACATACAGTGTCTGGTACATTGTAGGTGCTTTGCGAACATCTGATAAGAGAATTAAGTAAAATCAAGATGCCAAGGAGGACTCCGGTAATCTTGACAAGAACAATTTCAGTGCAGGAACAAAAGGTCAGATATATAAGGGACAATAGATTAAACAAGGCCTGAGAAAGCAAGAGGAGATGAGATATGAAATACCGATGGTGGAATTAGCCTGAGATGGGAGATGGGAAACTTAAGAGGGGAGGAAAAAAAGGATGAGTACAGTTTCTTGGTATGGGGTTAAGAAGGTGAAGGATTCCTCACTTCATGACTGTTGTTTTGTTTTTAAAGTAGTATTAAGGATTCATCCGCTGAGATAAAGTGGGGCAAGTGGTGGGACCATGGGTTTGAGGAAAGTGGAATAAAGGAAATTTGAAATACTCACTGTGAGAGAAGCCAGGTGGCAAGGTGGGTTCAATAAAAGGGCAATGAGCATGGGAAGACAGTGGCCGAGTAAAGGCTCACAGAATTAAGTGGGGAAGGAGGTGAAGCCAGGAGGGCGTTTATAGATGGGGGCATACAAAGTGGTCAAGAGACTGGCCTCTACGGGGTCAAAGAACAATGGCCACCCTGTCACTAACAACCAGTTGAAGGGACAGGGAGTATCTATCCTGTCAAGAAATGAGTCATGGGGTGGGGGAGAGGAAAAAGCACCTGTCTTGAAAAAATGGAAAAATCACCATGGAAAAACTGTATTTGACATGAATTCTGCATGGGACTAAAGCCAATAGATAGAAATTATAAATAGATTTGACCCAAGGTGAAAAAAAAAAAATGCTGAGAATCATAGCAGTCAGTAAAAAGTCATAAAAAGATACAAGCTGTCTTTCGGGTGGGGGGATACTCATTTCTAGAGCTGTTCAAGGACAGATTAGGGTGTTACGGGGAGGGAGGACCCAAGGAGAGCAGATGGTGCTGTGGAGAGGCTGGCCATCCTCGGGGCTGCCTCAGAGGCGGGCAGGCGGGGAGGAAGCGGGCCCAGCAGGCACCAGCAGGTGAGGGCAGGGCTCACCGCTTCAGCCAGGGCAAATCAACTCTGCTCCACTGCAGCCAGAGCAAAGCAACATGTACTCGTATATAACTGGACATCACCTAATATTCTGTTTAAATAAACTGTTTTGTGTAAATAAGTATTAAAAAGCACTGGACTAGAGGCCTCACTTAGTTTAATGAATTGATTTGAGCATAGCTATTATTTAAATAAACTTTTAAATTTTAGAATAGTTTTACATTTACAGAAAAATTGTAAAGTTAATACAGAGAGTTCTTATAAACTCCATACCCACTTCCTCCCTTTTTTTTTTTTTTCTGGCCTTGCCACAAGGCTTGTGGAATCTTAGTTCCCCAACCAGGGATGGAACCCAGGCCCTCAGCAGTGAAAGTATCGAGTCCTAACCACTGGACCGCCAGGGAATTCCCCCACTCCCCCCCCCCCCCCGATTAACTGCTTACATTCATAGGGTATATTTGTCACAATTACCAATATTGATACATTATTATTATTAACTAAAACCCACACTTCATTCAGGTTTCCTTAGTTTTTATCTCATGTCCTTTTTCCATTCCAGGATCCCATCTAGGACACCACGTTACATTTATTCATCATGTTTCCTTAGGCTCCTCTCGACTGAGAATTTCTTAGAGGTTCCTTATTTTTGATGACCTTGACAGTTTTGAGGAGTTCTGGTCAGGTGCCTCGTAGAGTGTGTCTCAATTGGGATCTTTCACTGATATTCTTCTCATGATTAGACTGGTGTTATGGGTTTGGGGGAGGAAGACCACAGAGGTAAAGCACCATTCTCCACACACCATATCAAGAAGACACACTATCAACATGACTTTTTACTGTTGATATTGCCCTTGATCATCTGATTGAGGTCCTGTTTGTCAGCTTTCTCCACTGTAAAGTTACTGTTTTTCCCCCTTTCCATGCAAACAATAGTTTGTTTTGTTTTGTTTTTATCATGTATAATCTGCATTTGTGAGTCTGGTTATTTCAAAGAAAAAACGTTGCAGATTGTGATGGTTAATTTTTTTTTTTTTTTTTGGCCGCACCTCACAGCATGCAGGATCTTAGTTCCCTGACCAGGGATCGAACTCGTGCCCCCTGCAGTGGAAGCGTGGAGTCAACCACTGGACCGCCAGGGAAGTCCTGTGATAGTTAATTTTTATGTGTCAACTTGACTGGACTAACAGATGCCCAAATAGCTGGTAAAACATTATTTCTGGGTGTGTCTGGGAGGGTGCTTCTGAAGGAGATCAGCATTTGAATGAGTACACTGAGTAAACAAAGATCACCTTCTCCCATGTGAGAGATCATCATCCAATCAGTTGACTGGCTGAATAGAACAAAAAGCAGAAGAAGGGTGAATTTGCTCTCTCCTTGGGACACCCACCTTTCACTGCCCTTGGACATTGGCACTCCTGATTGTTAGGCCTCTTGACTTCAACCAGGAGTTACATCATCGGCTCCCCTGCTTCTCATGCCTTCAGATGAGGACTGAATTACACCACCAGCTTTCCTGGTTCTCCAGCTTGTAGACGGAAGAACCATCTGTAAACCAGGCCTGAGTCTTTTCTTCCTCTGTCAACAGATCATAGGTAACTCCTCACGAGGCCACAGGTTAAGGCTGGGGGAGAGAAGACAGTCTAGCAGGAGTGGGAACCATGGCCCTTTGGGCCACTTCTTCGTGTAACTTACTTGCGCCTTAGGGCCTGCTCTGGCCCAATCACATAAATTCCACTTCCATTTGATGATGGAGAATGGCCACACATGCCCACCTTTACAGCTTGATGGGTCAGATAACACGCATTTTGTGAAGACCAGCCCGGGTCTCATGATAAGTTGGTGGCCCATGGTCAAGTATTCAGTCTCTGCTAAGGACCAGTAGAAAGTGAAGGGCTGTTTCTTAAAAGGAGAGTGGTTATTGGTAGAGGATGGCAGGGCCTTGCCCCAAAATCTCAAGGACGTGCGTTGCAGTTCACCTATAGAAACCTGCCAAAGGCTCCCAGCAGCACCCCTTATCTGCCTCTGACACTTCAGGCACCACTGGATCTGCTGGCTCATAAGGCCCAAGTGGCAGAGCAGCCTGCACAGCAGCCTGGACCTGTTGTAGAACCTTCTCTTGTTCTGGGCTCCACTCAAAACTAGCAGCTTTTCAGGTCACTCAGTCAATGGGCCAGAGCAATAGACTCAGCTGAGCGATATGTTGGCTCTAAAATCCAGAGAGGCCACTAGGCCTTGTGCCTCTGTCTCGTCAGAGGAGGAACTTGAGGCAGCAACTCGTCCTTCATCTTAGAAGGGACATCTCAACATGCCCCATTCCTCCTGCCAATTCGTCTTAATCCATTCGGGCTACTAAAACAAAAATACCATAGACGGGGTGGCTTATGAACAACAGAAATTTATTTCTCATGGTTCTGGGGGCTGGGAAGTTCAAGGTCAAGGCGCCTAAAGGTTCAGTGTCTAGTGAGAGCGTCCTTCCTAGGTCATGGATGGCTGCCTTCTCCCTGTGTGCTCACAAGGTAGAAGGGACACGGGAGCTCTCTGGGGTCTTTCTTATAAGGACACTAATCCCATTCATGAGGGCTTTGCCTTCATGACCTAATCTCCTCCCAAAGATCCCACTTCCAAACACCGTTACACTAGGGATTAGGTTTCAGCATATGAATGGGGGTGGGGGGGAAATGCATGTATTCCATCTACAGCACGAGGCCATATAGGGTACTTTGGGCGTCTGAGCAGACTGATGCTTGTTTGTATGCATACTGAGAGCCAGAAAATAAAACTCTTGAGACCTCTGGGGATTCTAGAGCCTGAATCTAAGAAGTCAAGGACTCTGTCACCCTGTGCTTTGTGGAGCCCTGAGTGGAGAGCGGAAGCTGGCGGGGGTGCTCTGTCCTTCCAAGCCTTCAAAACCCACTCACCTTGGTACAAGACCTCACACCCGGGCTTCCCTGGTGGCGCAGTGGTTGAGAGTCTGCCTGCCAATGCAGGGGACACGGGTTCGAGCCCTGGTCTGGGAAGATCCCACATGCTGCGGAGCAACTGGGCCCGTGAGCCACAACTACTGAGCCTGCGCGTCTGGAGCCTGTGCTCCGCAACAAGAGAGGCCGCGATAGTGAGAGGCCCGCGCACCGCGATGAAGAGTGGCCCCCGCTTGCCACAACTAGAGAAAGCCCTCGCACAGAAATGAAGACCCAACACAGCCATAAATAAATTAATTAAAAAAAAAAAAAAAAAAAAAAAAAAAAAAGACCTCACACCCCTCGAAATGACCATCTTTAATTTGCCATGCAAAGAATGCTAATTCAGTGTCTTCGGGGACTTTCTGGTTCCTCCTTTCCTTCCAAATCGTCTGTCTGTGATGATAAACAGTGGGTCTCATGTGCGTGTGCGTAGGCCTGTGTGTCAGCAAACATGCTGCCTTTCTGAAGGGCGGGGCAGGCCACCGTGAGCCGTGACTCCACCCACCAGAGGACTGTGACAAATCAGTCCTTTTCTGAAAAATCTTCCCGGGGATACTTCGCATCCAGCCATTACTCATGAAACCAGACGATGCCTCCTAAAATGCCAGCATCTTGGTACTCAACAGATTCGCACACCCCAACTGGGGTGACCCATAATTCTTCTGAGAGGCCCAGAGACTGTCTCTGGCAGCCTGCGACTCTCTCATCCCAACTGCCTCCTAAAAGGAACCCAAACACAAACCACGGCCAGAAGGCCCTCTGAGCAAACAAATGCCTACAACCTTGGTCAGCCGGCACTCAGCAAATGCACGGTGCACTCATTCAATGCACGCAAAATGGACTAGGCACCCCTCTCTGCTCCCTTCCCACACATCTAAGGCGGGGGCTGATGCTACCACCTCCACTTACAGATGAGCCAGAGGGCTTAAAAGATCTGCTAGACATCTTGCAGCCGATGCAAGGGGTTCGTCTGGTGAACATTTTCTGGCTAGCTGCTGCTACTTCCCATCCGTCCAGGCCAGGAGACACCTGGCAGCTTTCTGTGTTTTAAGACAGAAGTACATTGTGAGTCACATTCAAAGTGAAATGCTAAGAATCTGGGGTTGGAGGAAGTTGAGTGCCTTGAAAGCACAAAGAGAGGGATTCCCTTTGGGACAGAAGGCCCCTGGATTCCAGTCTCCTGTATAGAATGCTAGAAGTCACCCCTACAAACGAGTCTAAAACTCTTTAGAAATAACAGAGAAAAAAATATGACAGTGGGAAGGCAGATAGCGATAGGGAAAATATGTATATAAAACCTAATTTCATCCTCATAGCAACACTATAAAGTTGGTATTAGGATCTCACTTAACAGATGGGAATACTTAGAAGCAGAGAGGTTTAATAACCTGCCCAAGGTCAACAGCTAGGTCAGAAACTAGAACTCCAAAACTAGGTCAAAAACTAGAATTCCAACTCAGGTCTGTCAAACTTCAAAGCCTATATAATTTTCTGATACTTTAGGATGCTTTCCTTACAGAGGTGGACCAAGAAACCGAGACAGTATTTTCCCAGACCTACTTTGGCCTTGTTACAAAGCATAATGGTGAATCCCAGGAAGAAACCAAAAGAGGCAGATGCAGGAAGAAGTGTAATTGCACAAGGACAGAGTGATACAGTCAAGGACCAAGGATCTCCACCAATCAATGGGACTCATCCCACAACCCCAGTAAAGGGTCTTTTGGTTAAAGATGTATTCAATTCAACAAACAATACCTCCAAGTGCAAGGCCTAAAATTAAATGTGAATCTATAAGGATGAATAGCCCTGCCCTTGAGAAACTTGCCACACTAAGGAATATTGCCAAAAAACTCCTGGGCAGGAATATTGAGATAGGCCACTAGAAAACCAAGAAAGTACACCAGCCCAGAAACCAAAACTAAGGAGGGGAAGAGAGGTGTAAACAACCAACCAACCACACCACAAGGCAGAATGGGAGCAGCAAAACATGTGATTCACTCAGGCTTGGGAGGGTGGGGAGGGCCTCCAAGTAAGTAGGATTTGATCTGGGTCCTAAAGCACAAAGATTTCCGTGGGCAGTGGAGACAGGAAGGGTATTCCAGAATGAAAAGAGAGAAAGAACAAAGGCATGAAGAAATGAATGGAAGCCAAGGAGAGGGTGAAGAGGCTGGAAACACTGTTAAAGGATTTAAGCTGGGGACTTCCCTGGTGGTGCAGTGGTTAAGACTCTGTGCTCCCAATGCAGGGGTCCTGGGTTTGATCACTGGTCAGGGAACTAGATCCCACATGCATGCCACAACTAAGAGTTCACATGCCAAAACTAGGGAGCCCACGAGCCGCAACTAAGGAACCCACGTGTTGCATCTAAGGAGCCAGCAAGCCACAACTAAGAAGCCTGCCTGCTGCAACTAAGACCTGGCGTAACCAAATCAAATCAATCAATCAATCAATCTTTTTAAAAATTTATTTATTTTATTTTATTTTCGGCTGCGTTGGGTCTTCGTTGCTGCACGTGGGCTTTCTCTAGTTGTGGCGAGTGGGGGCTACTCTTTATTGCAGTGCGCGGGCTTCTCATTGTGGTGGCTTCTCTTGTTGCGGAGCTCGGGCTCTAGGCGTGCAGGCTTCAGTAGTTGTGGCACGTGGGCTCCGTAGTTGTGGCTCACGGTCTCTAGAGCACAGGCTCAGTAGTTGTGGCACATGGGCTTAGTTGCTCTGTGGCATGTGGGATCTTCCAGGACCAGGGCTCGAACCCATGTCTCCTGCATTGGTAGGCGGATTCTTAACCACTGCGCCACCAGGGAAGCCCAATAAATATTTTTAAAATTTAAAACTGACAAAAGCACAAGCAAACCTGATAAATTATTTAAAAAAAAAAAAAAGGAATTTAAACTGCAGTTGGCAGGTAACAGCAAACTGGGAAAGGTGTGAGAGGAGTGAGCCAAATGGCTCAGTCAGACCTGTTCAAGAACAACAGGGATAAGTGATTAGGAGGCAATGCAGTCATCAAGGCAGAGTTAAGGAGAGCTTGAGCAACAGCGGTGACTGAGTGAGAAAAATTATAGAAATAAAAGGGTCAGAATTTAGTTGTTGATTGGCTTGGGGGAAAGAAAGGGTAAAGATGAAGCTAACTCGGGTTTCCATCCTGGATGACCAGAAAAGTAGAGATGATAGAAACTGAGCAGAAGTATCACAGCAAGTGGAGGGGCTTTTGGAGAATGAAGAAAGAGAGGGTAATAATTTCAGGTCAGACAAATTGAATTTGAGGTGCCATTAAGTCAATCGTGTGACGATCCCCACTGACTGGACACACGAGCTAGTGAAAGGGTCTGCCAGTTCTGGCCCGGGAGCAACGTGTTTTTTGTAAATAAAGTTTTATTGGAACACAGCCACACCCATAAGTTTATTGCCTGTGGCCACTTTCGCTCTACAACAGCAGAGCTGAGTAGTCATGACAGAGACTGGGTGGCCTGAAAGCCTGAAATGTTTACTGTCAAGCCCTTTAAGAAAAAGTTCGCTGACCTCTGATCTAGAGTTCAAAAAAAAGAGGTCAGAAATGTTTATTTGGGGAGCATGTAGTTGAGAAGAAGGCTAAGAAAGAAACACTGGAGGAATATTATAATCCATGCTCCATTCAAATAGTATTTTTAAAAAACTTTTTATTGGAGTATAGTTGATTTACAATATTATGTTAGTTTCTCTGTACAGCAAAGTGAATCAGTTATACATATACATATATCCACTCTTATTTAGATTCTTTTCCCATATAGGTCATTACAGAGTATTGAGTAGAGTTCCCTGTGCTCTACAGCAGGTCCTTAACAAGTAGTGTTTGTTGATCACTTACTCTAGATCCAGCACTGGGACACTGGGCTAAGGTGATGGGAATAACACAATAAGCAAGACACACAAGGCCCCCACCCCCCTGAACTTCACAAGAGAAGCAACAGGAGGAAACAATCAGATAGCAACCAGTTATTAGTTATTTTAATAACTATATTTTTAATAACCGACATCTATATTTTGCGGGTGACAAAGAAAAAGAGAAGTGAATGGGAGGGAACACATCTGGGCAGGACTACTGAGATAGGCCAACAGGAAACCAAGAACATACACCAACCAGCACAGAAACCAAAGACGAGGCATCTTTCAAGAGGAAAAATGGGACTGGGCATGTCAGATGCTGTAGACCGAGGTCAAGAAAGAGGCCATCGGGGCTTCCCTGGTGGCGCACTGGCTGAGAATTTGCCTGCTAATGCAGGGGACAGGGGTTCGAGCCCTGGTCTGGGAAGATCCCACGTGCCGCGGAGCAACTAAGCCCGTGAGCCACAACTACTGAGCCTGCGCGTCTGGAGCCTGTGCTCCACAACAAGAGAGGCCGCGACAGTGAGAGGCCCGCGCACTGCGATGAAGAGTGGCCCCCGCTTGCCACAACTAGAGGAAGCCCTCGCACAGAAACGAAGACCCAACACAGCCATAAATAAATAAATAAATAAATTAATTAATTAATTTTAAAAAAAAGAGGCCATCGGATTTGGCATTTGGGAGTTAATTAGAGAGTTGTGAGATGATTTTTGGCGCAATGGGGGAAAACAAACAAGTCTGCAAGAAGTTAAGTCAAGGGGGCAGTGAGGGACTTGGGGAAATGAGTGTGTGATGATTTTTAAAGAAAATCAGAATAGAAGGAGAGAATAGTAGCCAAGCTATGGCAGGTTAGAGAGGCATTAAATGTGAGAGAGAGGTTTCTTTGTGAGTATATTTATAAAGAGGAAAGAAGCACTAAAGAGCAAGAGATGGAAGATTTAGGAAATAATTCATTACCCAGAGCACAGGCAGAGGATTTATGAGAAAAACAGCCAGCATTTATTGGACACTTAGCATGAGCCAACCACCACACTGGGAGATCTAGATATTGATACAGATAGTTAAGAGATAAGTAGTCTTTAGATCTCAGATCAACCATGAAAGTTTAGTATTACCCACCTTGTACAGATGAGGAAACTGGAAGTTTAGAAACTCTCCCAAAGCCCACATTTAGTAAGGAGCAGAAATGGGATTTCAAGCTACTATTATTTAGCTCTTGAGCCCATGTACTTTTCACTTCATCGAGATGCCACATTTTGGAAACAAGGTTCCTCCCTGCCATGGGAGGAAAGAAACAGAATGGGTGAAAAGAGAGATTCTGAAATAGAAACACTTTTTTTTTTAATTTTTCTTTTCTATTGGACTATAGTTCAGTAACAATGATGTGTTACAGGTGTACAGCAAAGTGATTCAGTTATACTCATACAAGTATCCATTCTTTTTCAAATTCTTTTCCCATTTAGGTTATTACAGATAATGGAGCCGAGTTCCCTGTGCTATACAGTAGGTCCTTGTTGGTTATCTATTTTACATACAGTAGTGTGTAGATGTCAATCCCAAACTCGCAACCTATTCCTGCCCCCCCTTCCCCCTAGTAACCATAAGTTCACTCTCTAAGTCTATGAGTGTAGAAACACTCCTAAGTGCAAATCCAGGTGAGCCTTGGTGGACACCTCAGTGTTCTCAGAAGACAATCTCACCTTACCTGCAGTTACACATTTGACTCTGGCCAAGTGCTGGAAATTTTCCATGTGCGCTCCAGATCTACTGTCTCTGTCTCACCATCTTGCTCTGTGACCCTGGAGGCTGACTTTTAGGAACAATATAACTGGCTCCCTTGCCTTCTGGCTTCTGATTGGGTCCTGCCAAGGGAGGGCAATGGCTGGAGACAGGAGAACAGGGGATGTGGACATGGATTGGACCCCAGCTTCCTCCTTGCCATGTCACCAGGGATTGATCACATCCTTGTACTAAAGGCCACAGCTCTGGTCAGGCAGCCCTCTCCTATAGCGGTTGCCACCCTTCAGGGTGCTTTGTTATCCTTTGCCAATTTCCCTTAACTCCCCCTACATATCTAAAAGAATCTCTTTATTAAACTCTCTGCCATTACCCTGTCCAAGTGCGCCATCTCTGTCCTGCTGAGCCCTGACAAGCCACCGGGTCACATACACTCCTGGATGTTCCCTCACAGTGGATAATGTAGTCACCCCGACATGCTTAAACATCACGTTCATGTGTACATCAACCAACTGCAAGGCCTTCAGAATGGAAAAATTGAGATATTTTTCACAATATAAGCTGAACCTTGGAGTTCAATATCAGTTTAAAACTCACACCCCAAATGTAAGAACCAATGATGTTTAATCATGGACCCTAGTATTCTCAACACCTCTAAAAATCCCCTAAAGAAACGAATCCTGGATTTGACTGACTCAGGTTCTGAAGCAGAGAGAAATGTACCAGATTTGAAGCTACAATTAGATTCAAGTTCAAAGCTCTTCCCAGTTCTGGCCTTGAAAGGGAGGCTAGTCAATCTTTCTCTTATGATTCACACTCTGTGATAGAAACTTAATTTAAAATATTAATTTGCGTCATGCTGAGTGAAGTTAAGTCAAAGAGAAATATTGTAAGATAATGCTTATGTGCGGAATCTAAAAAGAAATGATACAAATGAACTTATTTACAAAACAGAAACAGACTCACAGACTCAGAGAGCAAATTTATGGTTAGCAGGGGCGAAGGCAGGGGGGAAGAGATAGTTAGGGAGTTTGGGATTGACATGTACACACTGCTATATTTAAAATGGATAACCTGGGACTTCCCTGGTGGTCCAGTGGTTAAGACTCCATGCTCCCAATGCAGGGGGCCCAGGTTCCATCCCTGGCTGGGGAACTAGATCCCACATGCCGCAACTAAGATCCCGCACACGGCAACGAACAACTGCGTGCCGCAACTAAGACCCGGTGCAGCCAAAATAAATAAATAAATAAATAATTTTAAAAATAATAAAAAAATAAAATGGATAACCAACAAGGACCTACTGTATAGCACAGAGAACTCTACTCAATGTTATGTAACAACCTAAATGGGAAAAGCATTTGAAAAAGGATACATGTATAGGTATAACTGAATCACTTTGCTGTACACCTGAAACTATCACAACATTGTTAATCAACTATACTCCAATATAAAACAAAAAGTTTAAAAAGAAAAAAAATATTAATTTGATTTTCAAAAGGGTAACGAAAAACTGGATGCCCTCAGAATTGCTGCTTCTTTGTCCACCCCTCTCTTCCCCCACCACCACCAGCAAAAAAAAAGACCCTTAGGTTTTTTATTGATGTCATTCACTTATTCTGGGAAGGTAAAACCACCCAAGCTTTACTTTTTTTTTTTTAATTTTTTAAATAAATTTATTTATTTATTTTTGACTGCCTTGGGTCTTCGTTGCTGTGCGCGGGCTTTCTCTAGTTGCGGCGAGCGGGGGCTACTCTTCGTTGTGGTGCACGGGCTTCTCATTGCAGTGGCTTCTCTCGTTGCGGAGCACAGGCTCTAGGCGCACGGGCTTCAGTAGTTGTGGCACGCGGGTTCAGTAGTTGTGGCTCACGGGCTCTAGAGCACAGGCTCAGTAGTTGTGGCACACGGGCTTAGTTGCTCCGCGGCATGTGGGATCTTCCCGGACCAGGGCTCGAACCCGTGTCCCCTGCATTGGCAGACGGATTCTTAACCACTGCACCACAAGGGAAGTCCCCAAGCTTTACTTTCCATGTGTCATTTCCTTCTCGGGCTCTGAGCGAGCACTGCCAGGCTGGTCAGAGGAGCCCCCTTTGCACCAGGGACGGCATTTCCCACAGTGTGGGCGTGCAGAGCAGTGGCTCCTGACACCAGCACTGACCCTGCCCCAAGCCTCCAGGTCTAGCTTGTGACTTCAGTCCAGTCACCATCTCACTCTTTCTTTCTCTCTGAGCCCCCGGTACTTCATTTGTAAACTAACAGGTTTACATTAAATCAGTAGTTCACAATTTTTTCAAGTATGGAGGGTTGCTTTCTATCATTAAAGAAATAGAGAGATAGTGGCTGCGTTTATGGGCCTGGTCTGCAGGTACAGCGCGGGCATGGCTTTGTAGTAATTCCACAGCCCTCTAGGAACATTTAATACATGTTTAACACATCTTAGCCACATGTTAGAACCTCTGGACTCCAAAATCTCCTCCAGTTCCAGCACACTGGGTTTTTTGTGAATGCCTAAGAGCCGGCATTCATATAAAGAGCTGGCACTCAAGAATCTCAACATCTTCCCATGCCAGGCTTGGCCCAGGACACTAAAAGGAATGGCCCTAAATCTCAGGGGTGTAAGTCTCTAGTTAGAGGCAGACCTAATCTACTTAAGGATTGGGTCAGGTTTCCCCCAACTCTGGACCTCATATCTAACCAAAGCTTAGATTTGCATCTCCGAGGCAGTCAGAGATTTCAGAGGGAAGCAGTGTAGACATTCTCTAGGGAAGGGCTATTTAATGCCAAGGAGGAGGCCCCACCACAGGCCACAGCCCACACATCTATCTGGATTTGCCCTAGATCTCTGGGAGGACAGTGAGGGTTGACCTATATGGCTCCCACTCAAAATAACCCAATTTAAAAAAAAAATCCCCATTGTATGGGACTAGATTCTTAATCCCAGTTCAAGGTTTGATCAACCCAGGTGTCAGCCTCCATACCCCAAATTCCCCTTAGGATTTCAAGAAGAGCTTAGCCCACATAGAGAGAGGCACCTAGATAAGTTAGCTTAAGCGTCAGATTAAATGCAGTGCCATCAAGAGGCGCAGGAATGGCTGTGATGACTTCCATCTCCGTGCAATAACGTGAACACAATGGTGGTAATCTGGGACCCAATTCTTCTAACCAGGACTTGCCTCATGACACAATAGGGAGAGCTTGGACTGTCACTAAGAACCTGCCCTTTTCCTGTGAAACACACCAGATTCAAGTTTTTCTTTTTTTAAAAAATTTATTTATTTTATTTATTTACTTCTGGCTGCTTTGGTTCTTTGTTGCTGTGCGTGGCTTTCTCTAGTTGTGGCGAGAGGGGGTTACTCTTCGTTGTGGTGTGCGGGTTTCTCATTGCAGTGGCTTCTCTTGTCGTGGAGCACGAGATCTAGGTGCGCGGGCTTCAGTAGCTGAGGCGCATGGGCTCAGCAGTTGTGGCTCGTGGGTTCTAGAGCACAGGCTCAGTAGTTGTGGCGCACAGGTTTAGTTGCTCCGCGGCATGTGGGATCTTCCTGGACCAGGGCTCGAACCCGTGTCCCCTGCATTGGCAGGCAGATTCTTAACCACTGCACCACCAGGGAAGCCCAGATTCAAGTTTTTCTGAAGCTGCCAGATAACCACCAGCAGCAGCCTCCTCCTAGAGCTGCAACTTTCAGGGCCATTGTCACCACCATCTGTTCAGTCCTAAGACACAAGTCTCCGGGCTCCTAGAGCATCATACAAAAACAGATCCAAGAGCTGCCCAGGAAAGAGCTGGGGAGGGAGAGGAGAGAGGAGTGAGGGAAACATTCTCAGAGCCCCACAGAAAGGAGCAAAACTATCATCTCACCCCTGTTCAAAAGTCCCCTACCTCTGGCCAGGAGTTTCCATGGAAACCTCGTAAGTCCTATCTACAGGAAAAGAAAAAAATTAAAAAGAAAAAGCATCCTGAGGTATGTATGAATTAGCTCCAAGGAAGGCAGGCAGAGGAGGAGGGAGTGGGGGGTTCACGTGGGAAGAAGCAGAGCTGATCATTATCCTGATACATAAAAAAGACTCTGTGAAAACCAGGCTGCCTTCAGTCACAGAATCAGGAGGGAGGTGGGGTAGACAAGTAGGTATGAGGCACTAGGAGGTTGAGGTGGGGGAGCACTAGCATGTGAAAGTAACTACAAGGAAAGGAGGGGACTGAGAGTCAACTCATGAACGATCTCAGGCCAAAGGTTCTTTCCAGGGGAGGAAGGACAGGACAGCAGGCGGAGAGCAGAGCCGGTGGTATGTTTAGATGGCGACGGACAGCAGCCTCCTATACTCTTCATCACCTCAGGCCACCTGCAGAGTCAATCAGTCTAGCACCCTAATTTCCATGTTTGAACACCTTAAAACAATAATAAAGTGTCTGGAGATGTCCTGTACAGCTTCGTCTTATAAAATTGCAATGCTTTGGGTCACTTGTAAAAGAAGAACTCTGTTAAACTCTTTTTCTCCTAATCTTGATTTTAAGATGAAATTTGAGTGAGGAGGGAGTCTCTGAGTCTTAAATGTCATGCAATTTGCTTTTTAAAAATAGACCATGAGGAGCAAAGAAATAAATGTAATAGCTAAAACTTTTAAACTCTCAGAAGAAAACATAAATAGGCATAAATCTTTGTGACACTGAACTAGGCAATGGTTTCTTAGACATGACACCAAAAGCACGAGCGATAAAAGACAAATAAATTGGACACCATAAAAATTTAAAACTTTTGTGCTTTAAAGGACACTCTCAAGAAAGTAAAAAGACAACTCAAAGAATTTGAGAAAATTTTTATAAATCGTATGCCTGATAAGGGACTTGTATCTAGAATATATATATAAAGAGCTCCTACAACTCAATAATTTCAAAATAAGCAAAGGATCTGAATAGACATATCTCCAAAGAAGATATACAAAAGGCCAATAATTACATTAAAAAGTATTCAACATCATAAGCCATCAGGGAAATACAAATCAAAAACACAATGAGCAGGACTTCCCTGGTGGCGCAGTGGTTAAGAATACGCCTGCCAATGCCGGGGACATGGGTTTGAGCCCTGGTCCGGGAAGATCCCACATGCTGCGGAGCAACTAAGCCCGTGTGCCACAACTACTGAGCTTGCGCTCTAGAGCCCGCAAGCCACAACTACTGAGCCCAAGTGCCACAACTACTGAAGTCCGTGCACCTAGAGCTCATGCTCTGCAACAAAGAGAAGCCACTGAAATGAGAAGCCCACGCACCACAACGCACTGCAACTAGAGAAAGCCCACGCGCAGCAACGAAGACCCAACACAGCCATAAATAAATAAATAAATAAGTGAATTTATTTTTAAAAAAAACAACACAATGAGGTATCACTTCATACCCACTAGGATGATAGTTATAATAAAAATGATGATAACAAGTATTGGTAAGAATGTGGAGAAATTGGAACCCTCATACATTCTTGGTGGGAACATAAAATGATACAGCCACTTTAGAAAACAGTCTAGCAGTTCATAAAGAGCTTTTACATAGTTACCATATGATCCACCAATTACCCAAGTATACACCTAGAGAAATGAAAACATATCCGCACAAAAACTTCATAACAGCCAAAAAGCAGAAACAACCCAAATGTTTACTAACTGAAGATTAGATAAGTAAAATGTGGCATAACCATACAATAGAACATTATCCAGCCATAAAAAGGAATGAAGTACCGATACACATGCCACAACATGGATGAACCTTGAACACACTATGCCAAGTGAAAGAAGCCAACACAAATGACCACGTATTGTATGATTCCATTTATAAGAAATGCCCAGAATAAGCAAATTCAGTCCATAGAGACAGAAGGTAAACTAGTGGCTGTCTAGGACTGGGGAGATTGGGGGGAAATAGGGAGTGACAGTTAATGGGTACAAGGCTTCTTTTAGGGGTGATGAAACGTTCTAAAATTGATTGTGGTGACGGTTGCACAACTGAGTGAATATACTAAAAACTGGAGTCTACACTTTAAATGGGTGAAGTGTATGGTCTGTGAATTAGAGTTCAACAAAGCTGTTATTAAGAAAAATAGACCAGGAGAAACTGTAATATACTGATCTTGTCATTTAGAGTTTCGATATTCAGGATTTTTTTGCATCATTATTATTTCAAAAAATATATTGCACTAATATTTTATCTTGATAACTGAGTTTTTTTGTTACCTTCTTAGATTTTGTGCTGGAGGCCAGTGCTTCACTTGCATCACCCTAGCGCAGCCCAGAACTGGGTGTGGTAGCAAAGCCAACACCCTTTAAAGAGCCTTTTCTGATCCCCGAAGGGGTCTGTTGGAGGCTTCCTTCCACATTCCTCAGTTTTCTCCCTCTGCCTCCCAACCTGAGTTGTCAGATGCATGCTTCACCATTAACCCTCCTGATGTCCTTTTGCTGCTCCTTCATATACACTTTCTCCCACTGGCTTTATGTGTGCATATGTACGTGTGTGTGTGTGTGTGTGTGTGTGTGTGTGTAATTATGAAGAATAAAAACGATTATGTAAAACTGAAAGTGGGCAACTACCCCAATTTTTAAAAAATGAGAAGAAAAGAAAGCACATTCTACAAAGTATAGACCAGTGAGCATGAACTGGATCTCTAGCAGAATTCCAAAACTAGATTATTTCACAAGACGAGTTTATAAACATTCAGAAAGCGTAGCTGTTTCCAATAGCAGCCAGGAAAGTTTCGCTAAAACCGAGGAATGTCAAATGAACCTCACTGCCTTTTTTGACACAGTTATTAGACTACAATAATAGATTAGGGAATTGCAAAACACAGTGAGTATTTAGACTTTAATAATGCATGCAGGGGCTTCCCTGGTGGCGCAGTGGTTGAGAGTCTGCCTGCCAATGCGGGGGACACGGGTTCAAGCCCAGGTCTGGGAAGATCCCACATGCCGCGGAGCAGCTGGGCCCGTGAGCCGCAATCACTGAGCCTGCGCGTCTGGAGCCTGTGCCCCGCAACAAGAGAGGCCGCGATAATGAGAGGCCCGCGCACCACGATGAAGAGGGGCCCCCACTTGCCACAACTAGAGAAAGCCCTAGCACAGAAACGAAGACCCAACACAGCCAAAAATAAATAAATAAATAAATTTTAAAAATTAAAAAAAATAATAATAATGCATGCAGCAGTATCTTTACATCATTGCTAATAAGATAAAGAAATGTAGGTAAGATGATTGCATATTCGGAAGAGTTGTAGCCATTTGATTGATGGTAGGCAAATTTAGTTCACTATAAGCTCACTATATGTCAAAAGCGTAAAGCAGCCGCAAAAAAAATTTAAGTTGACCTCGGGCTACATCCATGTCCAAATGTCTGAATGCCTGCTCTACTCTCCAACTGATTTCCCAGGAATACTGTGCTCATTTCTGGGGGTTCTACTTTTTAAGGGGACACCAACCAAGTGAAGTGCTTCCAGAGGACAATGAGGCTGGAGTAGAGAATCAAAAGATTACAAAACATGTTTAATAACAAAAATCAAGGTCAGGTCTTCCCTGTGCAGTAGTGAAGCCATAAGTGGAACATGATGGCTACTTTGAAATATTTGAAGGACTCAAATAAAGGAAAACAAAAACAAAAACGGAATCACGTTAATGTAACCCAGAAGGTCCAAATTAAAGCCAGACAACAGAAGTTTTAAAAAAACCCAGCTCAACTGAAAAAAGGCCCCCCCCCCCCCCACAGCCTGAGCTGTCCTGCAGTCAGATGGCCTGCCTTGGGAGGGAGACAGTTACCTGCAAAGAAAGCTTTCAAGTTAGAAAGCCTTACTGGGATGTTGTAAGGCTTGGGATTTAAATAGTTAGATGAGGTCGGAGCTCACGCCTTACTGGGTCCCTTCAAATCAGAGACACTATGAATCTGTGTTTCTTTTCTTCTCTCCTTTCTAGCCTTTCATATGGTTTCTACTGCACTGAGCATTTGAAAGATGTTCTTAAGCCATAACCCATGGTTTTGACCTAATTCCATCCCTCTAACTCTGTTCTCCAGCCCTCCTTCCTCCCTCCCTTCCTCCTTGTCGCCACCTTCCCTCATCCCTCTTGAGGCTGACACAGTACAATGCTTCAAGCTCCTCCGACACCCCCCACTGAAACTGGCTGATGTGAGGAAAAAAAAGAATAGGAAAAAAGAAAAGAATAATAGGGACCAAAGACTGAACTCAGGTGGCATACTGCGCCTGTTGTATCTGCTGTGAAATCTCTAGTGCTTGCTGGCTCTGAGACACATGCAGACGTTCATGGAACTGACTGGATTGAGTTCACATGAATTAGCCTCAGGAGTGTCTACATATGCTGTTATCTTTCTGCATAACATTCAGTGCTTGTAACATACTCCATGTCTGTTTTCCCTGCTCTACTGGTAAGTTCCAAAGGCCAGACCATGCAGCTTGGCCTCTATCCCCAGGGAGGCACTCAATCGCTAGCAATTAAATGAATGAAGAATTTCTCTTATCCTTCCCCCTACATCTAGACTGATCAAGATTATGATGATGCTGATGAAAGTCTTGCTTAAGACTAAACATCAGACAGTGCACAGAACTTGAGAGTTAATAGAGATGTCAGAAAACACCTAGCATAACCCCTCCATTTGACAGATGAATAAACTGAGGGCCAGAGTGAGGAAATACTCAGCTAGGAAGTAGCAGAGCTGGGAATCAAAACTAGCTCTTCTGGTTTCTGAGAGACAGAATGTCACAGGAATAGAAAACACAGCTTTTGGAATCACATGAAACTGGGTTCCAATGCCAAGTCTTCCTCTGACTAATGCCATGATCTTGGGCAAGTTAATCAGGGTCTCCAAGCCTCAGTGTCTTCAGAAGTGAATGGGAAAGATAATACCTTCCACCAAGTCACCAGCACACAGGATACACTCAGTAAGAGGTAGCTTTGATAACTATTACCAAGTCCAGTGCTCTGCCCACTACCACACACAGGCCCTTGGCTTTGTGCCTGTAGGAAAAGCCATATGTCTATGCTAAGTGGAAAAAAAAAGATGGGGACACACCAACCCCGAGTGCCTCCTATATGCTAAGCACTTTTCCATTCTCAATCTAAAACACAGAGGAGCCAGATACAAAGCGGCAGAACAACTGCCATCCACACGGATGCCCTCTTTCAGCTGGGAGCACATGGCCGTGAAGGGAAATCCACTTCATTCAAGTTCAATATCTTTTGTGAGTCTTTTCTTTGGGTATCTGACCTTTCTCTTCAAGTCCCTACGTTAGGACCTCCCATATAGAGAATTAACAGAGAGCCATTGAAACTTTTAAGTATATATTATCTTCCAGCTATTCTGGGTGGTACTTGTGGGCACAGGGCAGGGCGCATGTCCAGTTCAGAGATCTGTCACTGTGGGAGCTTAATAAAAGCCAGGAACAGTTAAACAGGGCACGTTGACAACTCACACCTTCCCTTACAGCTTGCTTCCTTGCCTCCTCATCTGCTGCTTCTGATGTTCCCCAGACCTGGTTCCATCTTCCTTGGTGACAGAGTCTCCTTCTTCTCTTTTTTGATGGCATTACTGCCGAGATGTCACACTCCAGAGACTCTGTGACTCAGTTCTTCCAAGGGAACTTCCCTTTTTCCTGCACCCAGCCCACACTCTGCCCTCTTAGCATTAATGCTTGGTCCACCCAGAACTTCTCATTCAGTTTACACGAGTGAGATAAATTCTGGAATTTGGCTGCCGACGTTTTGAGGCATTTATCTTTAGATTTTCATAACAGCTATCATCCTGGTGCGACATGTATAGACAAGACAGAGGAGGTGCTTCCCAAGATAAATCAGCCTAAAGGAAATGAATGCAATAATCTTGTCTTATTGGATATATTTATTCTACTGTCGGAGGAATTCAGGAGCTGAGAAGAGGAATGGTCAAAGAGAGGTGAGGTTTGTTTGTCAAAGTAGACACTGGTGTTCTTTTAGAGCAGCTCTTGGGAATGATTCAAGAGGTAGGAATGGGTGGGAGGGAAAAGGATGATGCTGATTAATATGATAGGTGGAACCCCATGTAAATTTTGCGGGTGTAAGACTTGCAGAACTGAACTACAAGAATTGTGGACTACAATAATTCCACATGTGTTACTTTAGTTAACCAGCAGTTACTGAGTTTCCAAAATCCCATGGTAATTCTAAAACAGAGCAACTACTGGGATCACAGAGTGAGCAGGGATAGCAACCCAGACACAGTCCCTGTGGGAGGAGAGAATTCCGATCCCAAGAACTTGGTCCAAGTCCCTCACTTCCCGTAACCCAGAAAGTTCCTGTTCCTTGAATAGCCACCAGACAAGAGGGCAAGACTTGGGCAACTAGAAACGAAAAAGAGGATCATGCCCATGGTCACGAATGAGACAGACTGTCTTTGCACTTAAAATGGTTCATCTTAGGGTTGGAGAGGACCACAGTGACCCTTATCTCACTCCCAACCATCAGGGTTCCAATTCTTGTCAAGTCTCCTGATTCCATGCTAAGATATTTCCTATTGTCTGTATCAAAGCTCAAAAGCTACACCTTAGAAGTAGTGTGCCCCAAAATCTGCATAGTCCCCATTGCTAATTAAACAGAGAAAACGGGGGCTTCCCTGGTGGTGCAGTGGTTGAGAATCTGCCTGCTAATGCAGGGGACACGGGTTCGAGCCCTGGTCTGGGAAGATCCCACATGCCGCGGAGCAACTAGGCCCGTGAGCCACAACTACTGAGCCTGCGCGTCTGGAGCCTGTGCTCCGCAACAAGAGAGGCCGCGATAATGAGAGGCCCACACACCACGATGAAGAGTGGCCCCTGCTTGCCGCAACTAGAGAAAGCCCTAGCACAGAAACGAAGACCCAACATAGCAATCAATCAACCAATCAATCAATCAATCAATCAATAAACCTTTAAAAAAAAAACAGAAAACGGAAAACAATTTATAGTAACAACAACGGGAGTGAAGTAGTACACCTTGTTCTTGTGAAGACTATGCATCAATATTCAGTTACTCAATATATTTTTACAAGCTCTAACTCTGTAAATAAGCAGGATGCACAAGAGGGAAGAGAAATGGGAACATATTGTATATGTATAACTGATTCACTTTGTTATAAAGCAGAAGCTAACACACTATTGTAAGGCAATTATACTTCAATAAAGATGTTTAAAAAAAAAAAATAAGCAGGATGCAAAACAGTGCCCACTTTCTGATTACAAGCATGCAAAAAAGCATTATTTCCATGATAAAAACTACATGAGATTACACCTCAGTTATATTAGGGAGGTAGGATTATGGGTGATTGTCCATTTCTTCCAAACATTTCTGTAATGCTGTCATATTGCTTTGATATTTTTTCAAGTTGAGAAAGAAATCAACTGAATGGATATGCCAGAGCTATTCTCTTTCCTTCTGACGTGTTGGCCAGGGAAGAGGGATTGGAGACAGGGTATATTCCAGCAAGTGTGTGTGTATCTGTGAAGGTAAGGCGGGGGGATGGGGAGCTGCTGACCAAACACTGATTCCTGACATGTTTGCATGAGGCAGACCAGCCAGACAACTCTGCAAAGTAGTGCTGAGAGAGGTACAGTGGTGACATCCGACCTTGAATCACTAAAACCCCATCTGTGAGAGACCTGTGGGCCCAGGCTTGGTTGCTGACACTATACCGAGCATTTGCTCCCATCTTCTCTTATACGATTTTTAAATTGTTCCATATAGAGATCATGAGCAACCTGAGGAAGGACATGGTCCTTATTCTTCTGCTGTTATATCCTTAACTCCATCCTGCATATCCTTCAACAGTATCTAGCATCATTCCAGCACCGGAATAAATAATTATTGAAGCCTAGTGAGGCATGCAAAGGGGTAAAAGAGAAGTCAGTTCTAAGGCAGAAAGCTGGATTTTGTCAATTCTCAACAACCAACCTGGGCATGAACCAGATGTGTACTGGTTCAGCAGGGAGAAGGTCATTACCCAGGCCACAACCTATGCTGATGGAACCCAAGCCCCACTGTCCTTCCTTCCTGGCTAAAATAACTGAATGCTTCCTATAAAAACCACACTTTCTTTGGCCCCTATGACTTTGCTTATGTTTTCTCTGCCTAGATGGTTCTCCCCACTTTTCCTTGCCTACTCTGTCTTATCCTTCAAAATATAAATGCTTAAGCATCACCTCCTCCAGGAAATTTTTCTCCATACTCCAGGAAGGGCTGAGTGTCTTCTCTATTACTAGAGCACCTGGACATACTTCTATCTTTGCCCTACTCATGTTAGAGATAAAGTGTCTGTTTACAAATCTTAACTTCTTCCCTAAAGAGTGAATTTCTCTAACAACAGGGCCTATAACGTTACCCTTCTTTGCAACCCTAATACTTAACACAGAGTCTGGGACACAGGAGCTGCTACTGTACTTCAGGTGTGTGTATATACACACATACATACATACATGTTGCTGGGTGGATGAATTTTTGTGCCAAATATTCATTCATTCATTTCTACGAAAGAGAAGAGCTTCAGTAATCCAACAGTCCTAAGTCATGAAGACAGAAGTCTCAAGCAAACAGCCAAATAGACAAAAATTTCTTTAGAGTGTTGTAAACACAGTCAACAAGAAGTTCACCTGCTTGAGAAAAAAGACGGTTCCAAAGGTACATGAACAATCATTGCCATATGGTCCCCATCCAGTAGCAGGCGAGTTTAAGGATAATATGCACTTATGGTTTAAGGGCAGAGAACTGAGTGGGGACATGGGAAGGAGGTAACAGCTGGTACCAATGAAACCAGCCGGTTTTTAAAAGTTCTACTCATCCAGGTATCATTAGAATATAATGCTATACAATCCCAGTGCAGAGACAGGAAGTGTTCCCTTCCATCTTTGTAACAAAAAGTTGTTACATCTTTTGTTTTCAATTTCTTCAGTTTCTTCTTCTGTCTATATCCTACGTCTTCAAATATGCACTGGTTTAGTCCATTTTGAGAAAAAAAAAGTCTTTGATTAATTCTGTGACCCTGTTATTAGTATCTTCACGCTCTCCTGCTTTGGCCGTTGACTTTGTAAAACGGGCAGGCTGTACTACTGTGACCATGTTCTCTCCTTTTGCTCATTATTCCTCTGCAACAGGGCTACTGTCCCCACTGCATTATTGAAACGTGTTCTCCGAGATCGCTGATGAACCAATCATCAAAGTCAATCATCAAACTTCTCTTGGTCTGCAATCTCCTTTTCTTCTCCTTGTTGCATCTTAACACCCATGACCCGCTTCCCTCCACACTTTCTTCAAACTCTCTCCTTCTGAGCTTTGGTGACTTGACAGTAGCCTAATTCCCCAACTGGTCCTTCTTTGACTTTTTAATAGGCTTTCCTTCTTCCCCCACACCTTAAACATGGGCATTCTCCATATAGATAAATGGATGTCTTTGTCAGAGGGACACCCACCCCTCAACGTGAAGTCCAGAAAAACCTAAGGAAGGGGGACATGACGAGGTAACCAGTTTGAAATCTGTCAGAGGAGGTTTTAAAATCCATCTATAACTCCTAGACTACAGACTGAAAACCTTGAGTCTACAAGAGAAAGTCCCAGCTCCTGAGCTTTATATCAGTGAGGCTCTAATCTACATTTTCAACCTTATCTCTCACCTTTCCCCTCCAGAACACCTCCACAGAGTAGACATTCGTTAAATATCTTTGACCAAACAGATGAGTACACAAATATTTCATTCATGGATAACATCATCTACCCCAGCCCCATCATTCTCCACCCTTCAACAATATAACGTGCCTTGTACTTGCTCATCCTTAAGATCTGTTCACATCACCTCCTTTGTATGAAATGCTTTTCCTATTTATTTCTCATCTGTGTAAATCTTGCCCACTGTTCAAGGCCCAGTGTGAATCTCACTTTCTCCAAGACCTCCCCTCCTTATTCATACAATATTTATTATGTTCACCTTTTGGGCATTTAGTGTATTGTTAATTATTTTTAAATGACTTCTTGCCCAACAACTTTTGGAGCCACGTGGGGATGGGGGGTATCTTATGCTCCTTTGTGCCCTCCATAAGCGTAGCTTCGTACTTTTGATGGAGGCAATGCCCAGTAAGTAGTTTCCTAGAGCTTTGTTTCATGTCACACAGCTGTGTTGGAAGCTCAGGCTTGAAATCAGACCTAGATTAGCATCTCAGCTCTGAATGGTAGGCAAATAACCTTGAGGAAGTCACCAAATCTTGGTTTTTCTTATCTGTGAAATTGGGAAATTAATAGTAGTGATTCATGGTGGAGCTGTGAGCTAAGTGAGACCAGGAATGCACTGTGCTTAGTGAAGGGTTTGGCCCGTGATAAAAGTTTCAATAAAAATCGTTGATGATGACGAAAAGGATGGTAATTCTTCAGATATAGATTAGACCTAGATCAATGCCAAGGCCAAATGGATACCTTTTATCAAAACTCTGTGACTACGTTGAGGGAAGCTCACGCACAAAAGAGGAGTACTTTCTTGCTCTACGTGACACTGAGGAAGACAGATGCCATCATGCCCCACCTAAGCTGTGGCAACCAAGCAACAGAGCTTTGAATGATGTTTTATATAGCTCATTCCTAGGGTTGCTTCTCCCACATCTGTCGTTAAGCACTCAGCACAGAGCGACAGCCCATCAGCTCTACACTGGGTGATCTGGAAACAAAAGCAGAGGATCACCGTCAGCTGCTTTGTGACAATTTAACCAAATGGCAGACAAGTGGACCAGGAGGCGGTTACCAAAGTAAGACATGAAGGCTGTCAACCTGTAGGGTCAGTGATCTGAAGGATGCCAAGACTATCTTTAACTTGCCCTTCCTGCATTAGACGTGAGCTAGGCTGCTCTCCGGCTTTTATTCCAAAGATAGTAAATCTCTGGTTGGAAATCTCTAGACCTTAATGATACCCACGTTTGAGAGATGGCTCCTTGAAACTCTGGACTGTGGTTTCAGTTAAGAGTTCAACAGAGACAGTGGTTTATCATAAGAAAGGGGCCTCTAAGTAGTAGAGTAATGTTTACTTTGTGTTCACATTTTCCAGCTCTGAGACTCAAGAGCAAAATGGTCTACCTTGGAAAACTAGATTCAGTTTGACTGGGGCAGGGGGTAATTGGGCAGACAAAACACAAAATTACTGAATGAGTAATTTAAGAACAGATGGAAACAATAACACGGATAACATAGGGACAATCCAGATAATAAACACATACTTCATAACATTTTGGAAGCAGTTAATAGCATTTGAACAAGACCAGGAAAACTGTCAAAGCATAGAGACCATCAATATATTGAAACACCTACCACATCTCACATTTCTCTTCACAGCTAGCATGTCTAAATACACACTCAGTAAAGCTATTAACATGGATGGCTACGTGGCTGTTAACTGATATTTTGTCCAGATGGGATTCTCCCCGGGGAAACCAAATCAGAGAACAAAATAATCAGCAAATAGGAAACAATTGTACAAATGGCCATGAGTTCTGTACAGCTAAACGCTTAGGGACCTCAAGAGCCTGGATGATTTCTTTGAGGGTTCCACAATATAGGTTATTAACTCATGCTCCAAGGAGACAAGGATGGGAGACCAGGAAACTTTCTCAGCAGACTTCCATAATTTTCTTATGAGCAGTTTAATGGGTTTCCATATCTATGGTCAAATGATCTTCTCCAACCTATATATGTAAGAGGTATACCTTGGAGAGTTCCTTCTTTCTAAGCATGTTTTACCCTTTTCCAGCATGCCTTTCCTGGGGAATGACAAAAGTCATTTGCTTAGTACCAGCTTCTGCAGCCCTAAGTATGTAATCCATCAAACTGACTGACAAGGCAGTGATCTGGGAGAATTTCCACTTTTTCTGAAAGGGAAAGCACTCACTCAGATTCCCCTGTGAGGGCAGGTCATACAGGGAGACAATGCCATACTTTAGCAGGGCAGAAGCTGGGTAACTGATGACTAGCCATCCGGGAAATCTGTGCCCACGCTATTGAAAATTCATCCACACCCCCAAACCCTTCCAGCTATAAGACCAGGCAAACTTTACTGCTGCTGTGCCTGGGTCTAGTCTCTCTGCTGTGTAAGAAACTAACAATGTTGTAGGAAGGGTCAGCTCGCAATTATCAACACAAATTATCAACATGAATCTCTGCCTGTTAACAGAGGGTGACGTTATAAATAATCAGGTGATTAATTTTTATTTGCTGCTAGTGGGCATATGATTTTTAAATGTGTGGTGGTAAAACAAAACTTACCTGTTCAAATTGCTCTGCCTTAAACATACACCCACAGACAACGAGGGGAAGAGGAGACAGATTCAGGGAGCGCAGGATGAAAACTTTACAAGATAATCTACATAGAAGGCAAACTGAGGACCAGAATACCGGACAGGTTGCCCCACAGGCTGTCACCTAACTGGGAACACCATTCTACCCTTCTGCAAAATACCCTTCTTCAGCCACGGGAGATTCCATTAATGACTCTAAACTCTGTCTGGAGGTGGGGGCGCTGGTCCAGGGTCTGCCACCAACCAGCTTTATGGACTTGGATGACTGACTTTTCTCTGAGCCTCATTTTCCTCATCTGTAAAAGGCTAAATGAGATGATTCTAGGCTCCTATATTGCCAGGAATACATGAAAGTGAAGCCACAGAAGGCAACTGAGATCCTAATTTTTAATATTTCTTATCCAGAGTTCATCATAAAACTAAGTAATGACTGAGTCATTAGAAGGACACTCTTACAGATTGTTTCCTGGGTAATGTGTCTGCATCTACATTGAAGCCCTACATTTAGTCTCCTACTGGAACAGCAGTGGAAGAAATGAGAAATAACCTGGAAGAAAGGATAACAGACTGACAAAGAAAGGATGTTTTAAAACCTTGCTTCAGTGCTCTGTAATTGAGGTAAACAAATAAACAGGCAGATGAAACAGAGCTGAGACATTTTTTTCCCCTGATTTCTAAAGCTCTTTCTGGATGACATCAGCTGTTTACAGATACCTAGAGACTTGTGTTCTTTTGATTTGCATGTAGAACAAAGACACGCAGTTGCACCAAACTACAGATGTTGTGATGATGCAGCAAACGACACCTAGAAACGGGGAGGGGGAGGGGACGGGGACAGAGAGTTAGGATGGATAAGCCACGGAGAACTCTAACAGAACAAGTCAGCAAGGGCCAGACAGCCCTGCTGGTGCTGTTCCCTGAATGACAGAAAGATCCTTTGTCTGCCTCAGCAGGCCCATCATTTGCTTGGCTTCTGGTGACAACACTTGTAGGAAGCATGTGGCTCAGCGGTGAATCAACCCTACAGAATAGGCCAGCTGGGATGAAAATGGAAACCATTATGCTACCTGGCTGGAATGGAGGTATAGGGAATGGTCTAAAAAATTCACTTCATGAACCTAAAATTTCATGAAGTCAGAGCTAAGAACTGTTCTCTGGAAGGGACAGATTAATTTTAAGGCACTGATGATGTAAAATTAAATTAAATTAAATTTAATTTAATTTAAAAGCCCATTTTAAAAAAAAATGATTCTGTGGCTTGGACTTTCAAAAGCCCAGGCGGAAAAAGCTTGCAATCACGTGTTTTTTAAATTTTTCAAAATACTTGTTAATTGGGCTCTGCAACTGTACATCATCATAAGACTTAGTGGCAGATAGATCATGAGATATCATCCAGCACAGCATTCTGTTTCCAGTGAGGTCCACACCTAACTAATCCCAGATGCATGGGGACTACCCAATGTTGAATTCACAGCCTTTCTTGGTCGCCCACCCAACAGTAGGGAGCTCCGTCTCTTGATAATACAATTAAGGCGACGCTAATTTAAGGGAGATGGTCACTGGCATGCAGCTTGCTGAAACAACCTTTTATGCAGATATCAACCCTAGAATCTCAAACGACCTCTGAGATGTGTCACCAGGATCTCAAACTCAAACCCTTTGAAATTTCTCATTCTACTCCTCCCTTAAGTCTCTTCTTCTGTCTCATCATTCTCCCAGTTTATCAGTCATCTTCTGGCTTCACTTTCCTCTAGGTCACTTTCCTCAAGAATAGTCTCACCAGCACCCTCGATGCCTTGTGGTTTTGCCAAACCTTCCCAGTACATCTCCTACCCAAGAGAAATCCAACCAACTGCTCTCTCTGCCCAGGTATCAGCTCTGTATGGAAATCTTTTTGCTTGCCCACAGTCAATAATCTTGAACTAAAACTGTTCCATTCTTCTTGAACTCACTACCCCACTTCCTACTTTATTCTCAGAAGATGGTTTCACCTCTTCTTCACAGAGGACACAGAAGTTACCTCTTAAATTCACCCCTGAACTTATCTCTTGAAGTGACATCCAATGGTCCTTCACATCTGCACTTCTGAAAGTAGCACTCATCTTTTGCTACTTTCCTATTTTTTCCAAGAAAGGGGCATTCCTTCTCTACCTTTACAGGGTTTTAATGAGAATTAAATCAATCAATCAATAAATGTAAGATACCTAGCACAATGCTTAGCAGGCCGTAAATAATATTGGTTCTTTTTTAAAAATATTTTATTGAAGTATAGCTGATTTCCAATGTTGTGTTTAATTTCTGTTATACAGCAAAGTGATTCAGTTATACATATATATATACGTATATATATATATACGTATATATATATATATTCTTTTTCATATTCTTTTCCATTACGGTTTATCACAGAATATTGAATATAGTTCCCTGTGCTATACAGTAGGACCTTGTTGTTTATAATATTGGGTCTTAGCCATTCTTCCCTCTACAAATTTAATCTCTCCTATCTATCTACCTTTTTTTTTTTAAACTAGATTCTGTTACCTCTTGAGTTCTTAGAGACCCTACTCTCTTAGCTCTCTCTTCTCTTTCCTGTATCTTTAATCTCTCCCTTTCTGTCTAGCTGCCCCCCTTTCACAGACAGACATATTCAAGTGCTTCCCCTCTTTTTAAAAATCTTGTTTCTTAATTCTCTTCTAAAGGCCCTCCTTTCTTTCAAACACTGAGAGCAGTATTCCTAAACTCTCTGCTGCCTTCAGCTCTGGGCAATGGTACCCTCTTGTTCTTGCTCCATCTTCCTTTACAACTTCAATAAAACTGTTTTAGCTGAGTTTATGAACAACGCCCTGCATCTCTACTCCAGTGGCCTCTTTTCTTTTTTTTTTTAATTAATTAATTTATTTTTGGCTGTGTTGGGTCTTCGTTTCTGTGCGAGGGCTTTCTCTAGTTGCGGCAAGCGGGCGCCACTCTTCATCGCCGTGCGCGGGCCTTCGCGGCCTCTCTAGTTGGGAGCACAGGCTCCAGACGCGCAGGCTCAGTAGTTGTGGCTCACGGGCTTAGTTGCTCCGCGGCATGTGGGATCTTCCCAGACCAGGGCTCGAACCCGTGTCCCCCGCATTGGCAGGCAGATTCTCAACCACTGCGCCACCAGGGAAGCTCCAGTGGCCTCTTTTCAATACTCATCCTGTTCAGATTTTGATCTCATTACCCTCCCTTTCAACTCTGCTTCTTTTCTGATACTTCGTATCTCATTTTATGGCTACTGACCTCCTTAGGATAACATCAAGCTAGAACATTAATGCAAGCCGTGGCTCCTCCTCTTCCCTCCCTCAGCCTCTACCATACCTCTGCTACCAAAGTTTGATGACGATTTTTTTAAACTACTTCTCAAATCTGGATAGTCTATTCCAACCTTTCTCGCCAGAGCTTGGACCCCACGTGAGTTCCCCAAACCTCACCTGCACGACTCAGCAGCCGCTTTATGGCAACTGGTGTTCAGACCCTCCCTGCTTTGGTCATCCTCCACATCGCTGCCAGCGTTAGTTTCCTAAACACGTGAAGCTGTTCTTCTCACTCTCCTGCTGGAGAATGTCTGGGGCTCCCACGTGCCTCTCTGAAGTACAGCTAAGTAACTGCACCTTCAGAATCCGACTCCAGTTCACTGCTCCAGGCTCATCACCTCTCCTACAGCTCACCTGACGGTCTGAACACGTCAAACACCTCACACCTCCTGCTTTCTGCACAGGCTATCTGACTGAAATATGAGTTCACCCTTTCCCATCTGGAGCCTGCCTACTCGCCGTTAAAGCCCCCGCTCAAATATAAGCTCTTCTGAAAAAGCCTTGTCAGACTCGCCTGGGCAGCTCTGCTCACTGCTCCAGATCCGGTGTTCCGGTGCCACCTTATCCTTTACCACTTTGTAGCCATTAACACGTTGTCCCTGACTCCTTCACGCTGCTTACCTTCCTCACTAGACCGCGAGCTCTTTGAAGAAAGAATTATCACATGCAACTCGGCATCCCCAATACCCATTTGGTTTCTTGCTTAACAAATGTTTGCTGCAAGAATATAAAGAGAGGATGTGGTTAAAAAAATATGACAGAAATAAACAAGAAGAAAATAAAATTGTGGTGAGAACACGTTACATCCTGTCCACAACTGGTAAAGATAATATACCCTAGTAGAAAAGGACGAGAGAGAAGGATACTTCATCAGTGCTCGGAAAAACCTACATTTCCGTCCGTCAACTCATGTCTTTCCACCGTCGACACAGGAATCAAATCCATAAAAAGTGTTAATGCCTGTATTCTTCTCTCTCTGATTTCAGGCTTGTGGGTACCACTTTTTATCCTCTCCCAAGATCAGTTGTCCAAACTTGATCATGGTAACGCCATCAGTGCAGGTATACAAGATGCCCAAAGGCTGGGGACTTCCCTGGCGGTCCAGGGGTTAAGACTCCGTGCTTCCAATGCAGATGCCTGGGTTCAATCCCTGATTGGGGAACTAGGATCCCACATGCCCTGCAGTGCAGCCAAAAAAAAAAAAAAAAAGATGCCCAAAGGCTCAATGCCTAAATTAAATTTGGCTGTTGCTAAGAGATATCAGGCTCCAGACAGAAGAGTCAAAACCTGGCACTAGCGCTGAACTCAGGTGCAGGAGGCATCCAGATGTGTTAAGAGTGATCATACTTGGGGAGAAAATAAATAGGTAAGATTATTTTAAACCAATTTTATAAATCCTCTCATCTCATCCTCCATTGGGCAAACACTCTAAGAAAATAGACTTGTTGTCCCTGCTTACCTGTTCTTGCTTCATGACAAGCCAAAATATATCATTCAGATTGGGGTAGGCTAACTGCTAAATAAAGCCATCAGCACAGCCTTATTTACCTGGGTTTGCGCTTTCTCAGGCAAATAGCAGGGAGCTCATGCATGAAAAAGAGCAGCCAGGACCAGAAATTAACATTCTCTATTGATTGTTGCCAACTGAATTCAAATGGAAGGAATGGCCTTGGCAAAGATGAAGAAAGACCTCAAAAGGCCAAGTAACAGAGACTTGAATCCTAAGGGCTCTCTTTTGGAAGTGGTAGTTTCCCTCAAGTTCTATCACTTTTTTGCCTTACAGAAATTTATTTAGCCACTGGTTTAGAGCTCTACCATGGGGTAGAGCTCTTCCTTCAGGATAATCTAGGAGGAAAGGAGAGATAACACAGTTATGAGAAGTAGGTATAATGCCAACTTTCATTCAGTATTTTCTTTGACTTAAATGTCAAGAAAACTTGGCAGTGGGTTAACATACCAAAACCTAAAAGAAAGGCAGTAGGTGTCAAGGAAAGTAATACAGTCTGCCTCTCTGTTCTAAATTCATTTAATTAGTTTTGCATGGGTGTCCATATTTTAAGGAATCCCTTGTATACCCCTACCTGCTGAGATATAGAGAACTAATGAAAGCTGATCAGAAAGGCTATGAGAAAAAAAGATGGCATTGAAAATTTAGGGTAGGATCCACAAGCGAAAGAATGATATCATGGTATTTAAGAATGGATTATAGTGTTTAAAAATAGAACATTGGTTTAAGTCCTGGCTCTACCACTTCCTGTCTATGTGATCTCTGGCATCATGTCTTTATGTCCCAGTTTCTGCAACTATAAAATGTGGATAATAATAATTTATTCTACATAAGGTCCTCATGATGATTAAATAAAATAATAAAAAAGCTCTATAATATATGATATAAATGATATTTTAGTTGTAATAAAATAATAAGAATGAGGAGTTCAAGGTACTTTGTTTACTTCCAGACTCATGAGATGGCTATGTCAACCTCACCAGGAAAGGGGAAATTTTTGGATAAAGACTTTGTGTCAGCTCTCTACTTCCAAACAACTTGAGGAACTTGTTCTGAGGATTCAACTGAATAAAGACTTGAGCATGAAAAGCTCAGGGTCCCAGCATAGAAGTCTGGGGAAAACATAAGACAAAGCAATGACGGAGACCGTCATGTTTGGCTACAATGGCTATGGGGCTGACACCGTGGAATTGTGTTCAATTCTGAGCACAACGCAGCTGAGAGGCCTGACTGAGAGACAGGGGATTTATATCTGGGAGGCCGTACTTTAAACCTGATGGTAATAAAAGAAGTCCTGACTTGAGTTCATCTTTTTTCCCTTTTCCCCAAGATGCGTAAAAGCGTCATTGGCTTCAAAACCAGGCCAAGTAAACTGCCCAAACCAGACAGACAAGAAAAAAGAATACAGAGAGAAAACACACATGGACGCCCCATTAGAGAGAAAGGAAGGAAACTGGCTTCTGCTTTTCTCTTAATGGACTGTCAATCCTTCGTTTCCCCAGGTCTTTGAACATACATCCATATGGCGCATGTCAATGCTCTCAATTGCTCTCTGCTTCAGAGACGAAGATACCTTTTTACAGTCACTGCAGGGGGTATTCTCTGACTAGTAAGCCTGTTCAGTTCTGGAGGGAAAGATCAGTCTCTACAAGGCTAGCCGGCAGGAAGAAGAGTTCCTTTCTGAGTCCCACTGTCCCATCCATCCTTCCTTCTGAAGTCAGAACTGACTCAATCGCAGTCTTTACTGTTATCCGGTCTTGACTGCTAGACTTGTCAAAACAGCATTTTAGAGGTTAATAGATGGTGAATCATATAAACATTCAATGCATTTGGCAAAAGAGCTCATAAATACCCTATTAGATACAAACATGTGCATGGGAAGGGACAAGTCTTTTTGAATAGTCTGTCATTTTCACATCTGCCCAACCAACCTTGTCTTATTAACTGGTCCCCTTAAACACGCACTGCTGTTGTTGTTGTTTTTCCTCCAAAAGAATGGTTATGTGCAAAGGGATGTGCGTTTAATTGCTATTCAACCTCCCGGGACTTAAGGAAGTAAGTCTAAATCAACCATGTCTAAGCCAACAAAGCATTATCTGCTCTGTGTTCTAACCAGGAACAAGATGTACAACATTGTTATTCTTGCCACCTAAGCACTGTCACACCAGCAAAGTACACATGAGCTTCCCTGACCTGACCAACAAACAGGGCAAGCACCCAAATTCTAAGCAAGGCTTCCACTCGGGGCAAGTTCAGCCAAAGTGAACCCTTTTCTGCCATCAATGAGATCTCCAAGGAGAACTGGACCAAGTCTCACAAAGGCTGGAATCAAAGCCAGTGCAAAAAAAAAAAAAGGTATAGGAGGGGAAACGCTGGGCTCCTCCAGAATCCAGTTAACTGGAATTTCTCCTGCTAACAAGCCCAAGCGAGCCAGTGGACAAGGTTCCTTTCTGGCTTCTGTCCACCCTCTTCAAAGCAGCTCTTCTGAAAGCCCAAGCTTCTCTTGAGGATGCCTTCTTATCTGATTAAAGGGAATATTATGCGAAATATTCAGCCACCCCGGCACTGGCTGTGTGGGTGTGCTGGATAAAATCTTCATGAAAATGCCATCACAGGTCATTTGTTTAATTTCAATTCTGCACAATGTAAAAATAGAACGAGCTGCCATGAAGGGTTGAGGCTTGACAACTTCAATGAGAAGGCTCCAACAGCACAAAAACCACGCTGTTCTGCTGGATCGCCTGCTTCCTCCCCCTGACAGAGGAAAAAGGGGAAGAGAAAAAACCTGAAAGCGAGGTACAGCTTTCACGATCTTCTGCTCTTTTCCCCCTTTTCACCCTTCCTTGCACTTCTCCACATCTTCCTCTTACTCCATCTGTTCCCTCTCTCTCCTCCCACTTGGCTTGCTTCCTCTCTCTGTCGCCCCACTCGCCTGCCCCTCCTTCATCATTTCTATGTGTCATTTCTTTTTCTCCTTCCTGGGGACTGGTTCTCCTCCCACGCTCCACACCCTCACCTGGGCTGCCCTTGCCTCCCCGGGCTGCCAGGCTCCCGGGGTCTCATAAACTTTTCTAGGAATTGCTCTCCTACCCTGTTCCCCTCTTTATCCCCTACCCCTTCCACCAAGTCCCAGACACTGAAAATGTTTAGAAAGATGGAATTTCAGAGGTCAGTTAGATCAGATGGCAGATGAGCTTCAGGGGCTGCCTTTTTTCATACTCCCTCATCTAGCCAAATATGTTTATTATTCATTGAGCTCAGCAGCTCCTGGCAGGTGGGCAGGCAGGAGGTACCTCACTGGTCTTGCGTTCTAGACAAATCAGTTTCTGTGAAATTTTATGAAGTTTTTAAAAATAAATGCCCAAGTTGCCCTCTCCAATTCTGACCCCTGAAGCCCGCAGCCACCTCCACATCAACCTTAGCACAATCCCGGCTCAGAAAGGGAAACTTCTCTTTAACCAGGGACTCCAGAGCTGCGCCAGAAGTCCACATGGGTGCTGAGAGGGGAGACATGCTTCCTGCTTCATTCACCCCCACTGGGGTCTCAGAATGGTCCCACTATTTGACCTAGTTTCAAACCAAAGGATTAGGCTGTTTCAAGTCTGTGAATACGGCTGATGGAACCAATGCAGTCGAGCTCCTTCTCTGTGCCCAGAACGGGCCCCTCGCCTGTGGAGCCATCTTTCTCTGCTACGGTGGATTGCCAGGAACTTCCTCTCTGACAGAACTTCACAGTTGCTTTGAGGAAAGCCTATCAGAAAAGGTGTAGCGGATCGCTAACTCACAGATTCATCAACGTCAACCCAGTCTAGAAAAGCACTCCTATTTTTATTGCTATCTTCCAGATCTGTACTCGAGTCCAATGCCAAGTGTTCCCCTATCTAAAGAACTTTATTTTCACACACACCAAATGAGGCTTCAGTAAATCAGGGGGACCCTAATAACAGCATATCCCATTTCCTAAAACACCCCGCTCTGTGGTAACACTGTTTCCATCCTCCTGCCTTTTATTGGTCATGTTCATTCGATAGGCAGATGTGCAATGTGTACCCACAAAGCAGAGTGGGTACAAGGGCATCCCTTAGAAGCCAGAGTCTTGTATACACCAAAATAAAGGGTATATGGAACCCTGACATCTCAAAGATACATGTGGTGTTTCTGCTTTGTGCCTGTTAGCGTTCTGGATCAAATCAAGGACATGATGATTTTAGTACAATTTGAAGAATAATCATGCCTAGGCAGAAAATGAAATGTGGTTCCCGATGTACCAATCCACAGGTGCAAAAGGGGGAAAGGAGAGGAAGAAAGAAAGGATCCTGATCAGGGTAAAAGGACCATGAAGGTTAAAACAGAGTATAAACCGCAGCAGGCACCCCAAGAGAAAGAAAGCACCCTCTTGGCCGGGCAATCGGAATGGGTGATAATTCCTAGCAAAATTGTAAATAGCAGCCCCAAACCACAAACGGCTGAAAACGACGTGCCGCCTGTGTGAAAGCAGCAGACAGTGGAAGCAGAGCAGTGGAAACACCTCTGGACGGCACCTGCAGTCCTGGGCCGGTGGTTTCAGTTATAGATGTACACACTACAGATGTGTCTGACCACAGAGCCCTGATGGGGGAGTCAACAGTGAGCTGAACTGCAAAGACATCATGTGACTGTGACGGTCCAAAAGCAAAGACAGGAAGGTGGTGGCAGGGACCCCCTTTATTATGTGGTCTCCTTATACAGACGAGATTTCATTCAAGGCCTATCATCCTTGAAAACAACTGAGCAAGAAACCAAATAAGGCACTCACCTTTGGTGACGATTGCACATCGGGGTATTATAGTAGCACCCCAGTTTGGATAAGTGTTGATCAGTTGCTCATAATGGTTTCTTTCCAACACTAACACCAAAGCCTGGTCCCAAATCTCCAAAACCTAGCAGCCTTTGAGTGTGGACAGGGGAAACCAGAACTTTCCCATGTCCACTGGAGACCCTGGATCTCCTGAACACCAACGATGCCCCGCAGAGCTCTTGGCCCAAGTTGCAAGTTGAGGACAAGGTCTTCTGAGCAAGTTACAAAGTACATGAGTCTAGGGCAGAGGCCTCAGGCAAACACTGGTGACCTCACTATACACCATCAACGGCAGCCAGTTCAAGTTGCAAGAAGCAGTGAAGGTGGCATGGATAGGGACATCTGGTATGGGCAAGAGACCTGATCTTCAAGTAAGAAACAAAGGCAGAGGCGCCGCTGAATAGGCAGAATAAACGTTATCCTCACCCAGAGCACAAGACTGAATTCCTCACACAAGAGATACATGTCTGTACGTTGTCCTCTAACCTTCTAAATGCTGTTTAATGAAAAAAAAAGAGAGAGAGGAACGGGTCACATCAGAACAGTGTGGACACCCTTCCTTGAGTGCACCTGTTCCACAGTGAGCCTCGAGATCAGATTAGGGGCAAAGTGGGACGTTGGGATGGGGGACAGAAATGCAGCATTTCCAACTTGTTTCCAACATTAGTTTCCTGAGCTCAAAGAGACAGCCCCAGCTGAGATACTTCCCTCCTGAAAAGCCCCCAGGCAGAGGGCTCCTCATCGGTAAGACATCCTTTTGTAGCTCCAAAAGGTGATGTGCCCATGTGGGCACTGGCAGGGGAGACAGCGCAGCCCTCTGCATTAATGTCTTCATTCTCACCCAGAGTGGTGGGAATTTTACATCTGTTGCTGTCATGAAAACATTTTATTATTTTTTTTACAAGTTTTTTTTCTCCTTGGATAAAGCTAGGGATCTTCCAAGTATATGTGGTGTGCACAGTCCTCCCATCCTATCCCTCTCCAGTTCTGGGCGTGTGATGGAGCTGCCTCTCACAGCTGCTCTGAGGGAGGTCCACCAGCACTCAGAGCCTGGGAGCACGCTATCAGCTGCTGGTCCACACGAGGCCTTGAAGCCCAGGCACCTGCTAAGGAACTTTTGGGGGAATGAAGTTTCTCCATGCATAAGGCTGGCTGACGGTTGCAAACAAGTTGTTTGGGCTCTATCACCTTCATTCTAATGGCCACACCTTCTCATCCCTCCATCTACTGCGTAAGAGTAACTCTGTTTCTTCTAGGACGGGACTCCATGCATCCCTAGGTCCAAACCAGGAATTCCTCCAATTACTAGACCTCCACCTCCACCCTACGAGGAAATGAGGAAAAGCAGAACCTCTCCCTAGTCTTATTAGGTACCATCAGATAAACCTCATGATGTCTACTTTGTCTTTCTTCCAAATCTCGGACTTTCATCATGTGAGGGGAACAGGCACAGACTGATGGGGGTGGCCAGGTGGGGTCAGAGAGGCACTGCCCAGAACAAGGAACGCCAGCGTCCCCAGTTCAAACTTTTGCCAGAAATCTGGAGAGGAGACACAATCCCGTGCCCACAGCCCTGCCCTCACCACTCGCCTGAGCACGTCTCCAGAACTGAACGGACAATGAAGCCAACTTAGCTATCTCTGGAAATTCATGAAGAAGCAGTCGTTCCCAGTGGTTTCCTGGGGACGCCAAGCCTCAGGCGTGGACACCACAGCCGGGCCACAATCCATGTTAACAGCTTTACTGTGCCCTCCGGTAACTTTGAGGTCGCGCTAAGAAAATTCCGACGAGAACGGCACCCCCGCCCCACCCTATGTTCCCACAGCCTCCCGCTTCCCGGGGATCCCTCAGCCTCTCCCCCAGCATCCAGGTGCGCCCCTCGTGGGGCTCAGGAAGGTCAGGAAGTTCTTACCTGGCTCTGCTGGGCGAGGCGCTCATGTGGCCTGGCGGGCCGGGCGCGCCGGTCGGCGGCGTCCAGGGAACTCGGGCTGCCGGCGACCGCTCAGCGCGTCTCCCCGGGAGCCGGGCTCTGCGGACAGGAGAGCCCGTGCCACCTGGGGGCGGAGGCGGAGGAGCGCGGAGGCCGAGGACGCGGAGCCCGGCGGGGCTGGGGCCGCGGGGCGCCCGGGCGGGCGGCCGTCTGCGCGGGGGGCGGGGGCGCCGGGGGAGGAAGAGGAAGCCCCTCCCCCTCCGCGGGCCGCGACGCTCCCGCTGGCTCGGCGTCTACGTGTTGCCGCGTCGCTTTCCCGCTTTCTATAAATATATATTTGCCCGCTCCCGGCGCTTCTGCGCTGCTCTCCGAGTCGACCCCGACTTTACCTCCGTGCTTTCCGCTCCCCTCAGTCTCTCCCTCCTCCCCTCCCCCTCCCTCCGCGGGTGAAGCCGGCCGCCTGCCTGGATTTTCCCGGTGTTGCCTCGCTCCAGCATTTAGCACTGCAGTGTAACTCGGGGACACGCGACCAGACAGTTCCTTTAAAACCAGACCATCAAATTTAGTGCGGAAACCAAGCCCAGAAGTGCAGCTCCCCGTGGCCGGGAGGAGACGTTAGCCCATCTGAAAGCCAGATAACCGCGTTCCACGCAAAGCTGTGAGCAGGCATGTGAGGAAGGCGAATGGCAGAGATTTGCACGAGTCCACAGGTGACCTGCAGGGTCTCCAGAATGGGGCGGAATCTGGATGGGTGGTGTGGAAATCCGGGTACTGCAAAGCAGGACAGCACCTGAGGAGTCATCGGGTTCAAAGCCCTCATTTTGCAGATGAGAAAACTGAAGCTCAGAGAGTTGCATTGACTGGCTCAGGGTCACACAGCTGGCGAGGGAAGTGGAGACCTTTAGTTAATGCGATTGTCAGGGCATTCACGTTTCCATACCTAAAAAAGAACTGTCTGGGTGTGGAGGGGCCCCAGAGGGACAGTGTCAATCTCTTTCATTCACTCTTGCCCAGGGCACCTGTGTCTCAGGGAGGTCACCTGAGACCAGGAAGAAAACATAATTAGCCAATTTACAGGTTAACACTCCATTCTCACCAGAACCACTTCTAAAGCCACCCCTTCTTCCAGGAAGGCTGTGAAGAAGGAAAAGCACCAAAGGAGCAGCAATGCTTAACCCACAAAAAAGTGAAATGACAAATCCTTCTTCACTGCCGCCTTCCAGAGACCCAGCTAACAAGATCTGCTTTTAAACCCCCATTTTCCACTTATTCTTTTCCACTTTCATCTCCATCCCGCACATCATTCTGATCACTCTCTGACACAGATATTTACACATTACCCACAAAAGAGCACACATTTTCCCCCATCTACTTCTCACGCCTACACTAATACTACCTGGCAGTATCAGCCTATAAATCAAAGGGGCTTTCTCAGTGGAAGACTGGTGAGGGGGTCATAGCATTAATTCCCTTCCCAGGAGATGTTATTATGCCTGGCAGAGTCTTCTCACAAATGTCCTTCCGTTGGGCATTTCAGGACCTCAATGACAGAGCTCCTCTGGAAGGGCTTCTCAGGGCAATGGTATGTGGTACCATTCACACCTCCTTCTGGCCAGGTGGGGTCCAATATTTTGGATGCACTCATATACTCTCTTTGGGGAGGTTATGACAGCTATTTCACAAGTATGTGCACCGAGGTAACTCAGAGAAAAATGAAACCTCCCCAGGAGTTATACTGTAAATCAAGAAGGGGTCCTTTTGTCAAATGCCATTAAGGAGGACGTAACAGTGAGGGAGCGTGAACTCTGAGTAGGTACCCCAGCCCCACCCTTGACCAGATTTGTCAACTTGGACAGTTTACTTAACCTCTCTAAGCCTTAGTTTCCCTAAATGAAAACTGGAGAAAGTAACCAACCTTGCCTCAGGAGTAAATGAGATTCTGAATGCAGACTTCCTGGAATGTGATACGTCTTAGCTGTTATTCATATTGTTCATATGGTTTTTCAGCGACAGACAGTCCTCTTCGAGACCTCATACTTACACTTACATAGCTAGGTAACTCTGACCAAGTTGCTTAATCCCTCCCTGATTCTCTCTTAATCCAAGCTATCTTAATCTCCAAAATGGGGATAATTGCATGTCCTTTGTAGGACTGTTAGAGGATTAGATTAAATAATGCATGTCAAACACCTAGCATGGTACCTGATACATAATGAACATCCAAGATAATATATTCGTTCCAGTCTCTTCATCTCCAGTTACCAAATGTGTAATCCTGCACAAGTTAACTTTTCCAGGCCTCATAGGATAGCAAAGATTAACATAACATGTGCATATTATCTGGCACATAGTAAGTGCTGAATATATGTTAATTACCTCCCTTCCTTTTGAAACTGCTCAAAATTTATTTTTACCTGGAAGCATTCCCACCACATCTCAGTCACTCATGATCTCACGCATTCTTTAGTTATACCAGTTTTGTTTCATTTAAATGTGCTTACATTTTTCTCACATCCCCTCATTTATTTAGCAAAAATTTCTTGAGCACGTATGTGCTGCCAGGCACTGTGCTCTGCTCTGACATGCATGTATTTCTTTTGAATGATTTTCAGTTCCCAGGAGCTGGGAACGTGTTTTAATCTTTCACCACCTCCTACAGGTGTAGCCATAGTCAGAGAGTCATTGAGCTAGAAGGAGACCTAGAGATTATATTGGTCGACATTCTCATTTTACAGCCCAGAGTGGATAATTGACCTATACACATTTTAATGCTAAAGATGGTGGTTTCTTGCCTCCTTAGCCAGTGCTCTTTGAACTATGCAAACTGTTCCATGAACACCAGTTCTTGCCAGCTGTTGCATGAACACTAATTCCTTGGAATGTTAATACGTGGCACTCCAAAAAAGAGTTCTATGGCCAAGTGTGTTTGGGAAATAATGGGTTAAAGAAAGTAAACCAAGTTTTATTTTGTTTGTTTGTTTGTTTTTCCTGCCAGACTTTTCAGAACCTTTATTATGTTTATGAGCACTGTGAATTTCCAAGGGATATAGTGCACCTCACTTGTTCAATGCAATCAATCAGGAAACCCTTTCTCATAAAGCATTTGGGGAACTAGGGATCGAACACACAGATTTAGGGAACACAATGCTGAACACTGGAAATGCGACCCACCAATGTGACTGCTCCGTTTGTGTGACCTCCAGAGAAGAGTCTAATGTTAACACATCCTGGGCGTTCGTCAGTCCCCTTTCGAGGTCTAGGAACTTGTCTTCTAGATGCGATCCTCAGATGAAGGGGGCGTGAGTTACCATGGGTCCCCTCTTCCCTGAGCAACTTGCTTGGCGTGCGGAACAGGACAGACTTATCACAGCTATCAGGACACAGTTCTTCCTTCCCTGCTTTGATTCAGAGCAAGTTTCCAGGCTGCTTGGGCTATAGAGCACACTGGTTTGAACGTGGGCTTTTGAGCTAGACAGTCCTTAGGTATCAATCCCATCTCTGCTTCTCACTAGCTGTTGGATATTTATTAGGCAAGTAGCTGAGCTTCTTAAGCCTCAGTTCTTTCATTTATGAAATTAGCATAATGATGCTGGATGGAAATATTGCACTCAAACCCCTGGCTCAGTGCCTGGCACAGAGGAAGCACCCCAAAACTCTGGCGGTATTACTAAGAATGGCAATGGTGTATAGTAGAGTGGTTGTGGCACTTAGTTGTCAACAGATAGCACAGTGATACAGCTGAGTTTTGCTGAACCCCAAAGCTCACTCAGTCCTTCTCCTCTGCCTTCTCCCCCCTCACAGGGTTTTGCCAATTATGGTCACCCCATCAACTACTCTGCTCCCTCAGATCTGGGAGGAAACGAGTGGTAGATACTCTTTGAGCAAACTCAGAAATGAGCTAAAAAGGATATTAATCACTGACATAATAAAAAGCTTCCTTTAATTGAGCAGCTGCTAAACACCAGACACTGAGCTAAGTGATTTCTATTTCTACTTCTGTTCATTATCTATTTACGTCTCTATCTGTCTGTACTCCTTAACAACCACTTGAAGAGGGAAGCGTCCACCTCCCCGGTGTGAAAATAAAAAAACTGAGGTTCAGAAAGTTTATGGGGCAAGAGGCCAAATTCACCCAAGGGCAAAATGAGTAACTACCAGTTCCCTGTTGCCATTCCCGTCCTCGGGGAACATAAGTACATTGTGTGTTGATGTGCTGTGGACAAGAACACACGTTGTGGGATGTGGCTGAGCTGGGACGATCTCTCTCTCTTATGGACGGGGCAGCTGTGGAACAGATGTTAATTAATGCCCAGTTAAGTAAGAAATGGAGCCAAGAAAATTCCTTTCTCAGTTGCTTCCTCCAAGGGCTCATTGACTGGACTCTCTGCCTGTCAGCCTATTATATGTGAAGGATACAGGACTCCCATTAGCCTACTGGAAGGAGCTATGCTTATTGTGCTAATCTCACAATGTATGTAAGTTGAGTCATTATGCTGTACACCTCAAGCTTACACAGCGCTGTGTGTCAATCATATCTCAGTAAAACTAGAAAAATAAATAAAAGGAACTATGGTGTCAGCGGATCAGAGAGGACATTTTATATAAACAGAGAAATGAAGACACAATTTCTTCCCGCCAGTAGCAAGAACCCAGGCATGTGGAACCAGGACAGTGAATTAATGCTTCCTCTTTCCCTTTCACTCTCACCCACAGTATCCTTTCAGACTCCTCCACCCCCACCTCATCCTTCATCCCTGGCAAGAAAGCCATGCCCAGGGTGAACATGTGACTCCTTCCAGACTAAATCTTCCTAATAACCCGTAGTTCACTCTTCCCGGTCTGTTCCTGATGGAGTCCAGTCAAAGCACCAGACACCCTTCGGCTGCATCCTCAGCTGAGAAAAGGACTGATTCTGCCTCTTCCAGGAGGTCAGAACCCTAAAGGCAGCCATGGCCGGCTCCAACTCCACTCCTGGCAGAAAACATAACCAGGCTATTTTTTTTTCAAGGGGATTTGGAAAGAAACCAAGCTAATAAGAGAGAAAAGGCACAAGAAGAGAGAACAGCTTTGCTACTTCCTCAGGCAAAATATAATGAGAAGCTTCTGCGATAAAAATTGCACCTGCGTGGCTGAGATTGGAGGGTACAGAACCTCCCAAAGTCCACATTCTCTCACCAGAGAATTCTACTGTGTCTGTGGTTCTCAGAAACACCTGCTGCGTGGCTGTGTGGGCTGCATGTATTAAGGGGCTGGGGCGCAGGATGGGCATAACCCTGACATCTTATAATAACTACTACAGCGCATCAGATCTTGTGCTGAATGCTCGCAGTATAAGATTTGCTGGGCTTCCCTGGTGGCGCAGTGGTTAAGAATCTGCCTGCCAATGCAGGGGACACGGGTTCCAGCCCTGGTCCGGGAAGATCCCACATGCCCCAGAGCAACTAAGCCCGTGCGCCACAACTACTGAGCCTGCGCTTTAGTGCCCGCGAGCCACAACTACTGAGCCCGCGTGCCACAACTACTGAGCCTGAGCTCTAGAGCCCACGAGCCACAACTACTGAGCCCACGAGCCACAACTACTGAGCCGGCATGCCTACAGCCCGTGCTCCGCAACAAGAGAGGCCACCACAATGAGAAGCCTGCACACCGCAATGAAGAGTAGCCCCCGCTCACCGCAACTAGAGAAAGCCCGCGCGCAGCCACGAAGACCCAACAGCAGCCAAAAATAAATAAATAAATTAATTAATTAATTTAAAAAAAAAAGATTTGCTGCCATCCTCATTGTAGTCCTATGAAGTTACTTTCATTATCCCCACTTTATAGAAGAGAACGCTGAGTTTATCAAAGTTTAAGCAACTTGGCCAAAGCCATGCAGTATTTGATGTGGGAATCTAATCCTGTATCTGTGGCAAATAATCATCTCAGCTACCTCACATTTCAAACATATTCTTCCTGGATAGCGAACAATCTTGTGAGGTCCGTCACACACTTCTCCCAATGTGCACAGCGAGGAAACTGAGGCTCAGAGAGTGGAAGGAAGACTATTGAATTCAAACAGGTAGAAAATGACATAGTTGAGTCTTGAATTTTAGACTTATTCTACCACTGAGTCACACTAGCAAACAGAGACTTTCCAGGTTTGGGGATCCTGATGCCCCAAGAATCAGAAAACATGTCATTCCTTGAACAATGCCCCTGCTAATATTTGCATGGCCAAGCCAGTCACTGTGAACAACAAATGCTAGAGGGGAAAAAAAAGCCACAGAAGAATCCCTGGGATTTCCAGTCACTGGGCAGGAGGTTCCAGGAGCCGGAGCTTCTTTGTTTCTGTCTCTCACGGACCTTCAGGCCAAATGTTCAGTTTTTCCTGTGTAGACAAAAATATGAAACATTAATGATCACAACAATAAAAGCATACCCTCTTACAAATTTCAGGCACTGTTAAAAGGGATTTACATTTTATTTACTCATTGAATCTGGAGTCATGCTATGATGTAGGGACGTTATTATCTCCATTTTGTAGATGGGGAAAATAAGGCACAGAGAGGTGAGGGAACTTGCCCAATTGCAAACACTGCTAGGAAGGATAGAGATAGGATTTAAACCCAGGAAGTCTGGTGCCAGGTTCCAAGTGCAAAAGAGCTAGTGGCTATCTAGGATATCATTAGCTGCTCTGATGAGGTCCTCTGGGCACGAGTTTACCAGAATAGATAAGGGAGACCCTGGGGGTAAATGCCTGCATCTGAGGGAGGGATGCTCTGGGACCATCTTTCCCCCTCCTGCAGGCTAGTCTTTGCCCACAGGCAGTTGGCTAATTCCTCTGCCCATCTCCCTGCCAGAGTCACCAGCTGCCCCTTGTCAGCCCAGCACAAAGGGAAGCCAGATTGGCTGGGGGTGGGGTAGCGGTGCCTCTCCCTCCTTTTGCTAAGCAGGGGACTTCTCTTCCCCTCCCCCTTCTCCTGGGAGCGCCCATCTGGCCTATATCACCAGCTGATGTGTGCTTTGTAAAGCCTGCTTTCAAGTGAGGGCAATGGGATTCAGTCCCCGGAACCATGTCTGTTAATCCAATCAGGAGCATTTTCCCTGATTGTGAACATCCCGAAACCCTGCAAGCTACTGCTTTGAAACACAACACCACCGGGAGTCCAGCCACAGAGAGGGATCGGGCATCTAAGCCTCTCTTCGTGGGCACATTTGACCTCAGGGATTTTTTTTTTTAACATCTTTATTGGAGTATAATTGCTTTACAATGGTGTGTTAGTTTCTGCTTTATAACAAAGTGAATCAGTTATACATATACATATGTTCCCATATCTCTTCCCTCTTGCATCTCCCTCCCTCCCACCCTCCCTATCCCACCCCTCTAGGTGATCACATAGCACAGAGCTGATCTCCCTGTGTGACCTCAGGGATTTTAAGATCACTTCCTCCACCCTCCCTTTCCCCACTGGGTTTTGTGACACATTGTTGAAAAATAGAGGCAAAAGGATATGGGTGGGGTATGGAAGAGAGGCAGCCTGAGGTGGTGGGTAAATCAGAGCTCAGGAAGCCCAAACTCAAGTCCGAAGTTCGCAGGAAACAAGCTGTTTGAACTTGGTAAAATAATTTCCCTTCTTTAGGCCTCACTTTTCTCACCTATAAAATGGGAGAGTGGGATTAGATAGACTCTATGAGATTGCTTCCATGTTATGTGAAATGGAAAGACTCCTCCAAGGGGCACTTTTTTAAGGAGACGATGGGAAAGGCTGCTCTCCATCCCACGGCTCCTTCTCCCGGGGCATCTCCTAAAACACAGAACTCCTGTCCTCCAGGACTCCACCATTGACAGGACACGGTAGGCGCTGGGCAGCCTGCTGGGCCAAAGTCCTTATTCCTGGAGGAGGGACTACAGGGCTTCACTTTGACTCCAAGCAGCAAGTGCTCGGAATCTGGGTTCTAAGAAATATCCTGTCCCAGGCTCACTGATCCTCTCAGCTGAGCCTCCCTGGCTGCCAATCTTAGAGTTAGGTCTTTATTTGCCTTCTGACTTTGCTTTCCTCTTCTGATCAATACAAAGAAAAAAACCTGATGGGCCCTTACGGGTACAGGCAATTAGCTAATCAGAAATCTGGTTAATAAGCTTTGCAACATGAAGTGTCTCACGGAGAAAATCTATCAGGCTCTTCAGCCACGTCAGGCTCTCTGCCTGACAGGCAGTGGCTACTGAGGACCGCAGCGGGTTAGATGCTTTATTTTTAAAAGGCTTTTTCTGGCTCTAATTTCCTCTAGTCTGAAAGAAATGAGACGAGGCTAAAAAGAAAACCAAGTCAGAGCAAGTGAGGGAAAAGCTGAATTAGGAAACCAACATGGTATCTTGGGTTGTACTATAAATCTCAGGGGTGGGTGCTGAGTCTTGATTGGATGGCTTCGAACCGCACTAAGTATAGCACCAAACACCTACGAGCAATCGATAAAGGCTTTTAGTAGTGAGGACTGGTGATGAAATGCCCTGTCCTTTGTCAAAGTCCCATCACTCATTCTCTGTCCCCAGGTGTTTCGCCTAATGACAGGGGCCACCAGAATTGGAGTTTGGCTGCAGGACATTACAAACAAAGAGTCTAGGACCCAGTAGTTAAGTCTTCTGCCACAGAGGAGGCCTGTGCTTGGGGATAGACATGGCAGCAGATAAAGAGAAAAGCCCATCCAGACAGATGGCACATGACATCTGGAGGGGATGGTGACAGGCACTAGGCAGTGATCCAAGCAGGGAGGTCCCCAAACAGGAGATGCTCTGAAAGGAGGAGAACAGCGACAGCAACAGGAAGGTCTGTGGGGTGCCCAGCTTCTGGATCCCACTCCAGAAAGGGCTGCGGAGGAGAAAAAAGGGTCCTAGCCCAGAAAAGCTGGGTACTGGGAAGGTTACAAAGTCAGGACCATTTACAGATGAGAAAACTGAAGACCAAGGTTACATCACCGGCACGTGGAAGAGCTGGGATGCAAATTCAGGCATCGAGAACCCAGATCCTGGAGACTTCACCCCTCTACCACTGACTCCCAGAGCAAGGCTGGGGCTATGTGTTTAGGGGCCTGACGGGGGAACATGGGAGGTCATTACAGAGTCCATCCTGCAAAATGTTTACCGAATGACTATAAACCATTACGTAAAGAGCCTCTCCTGAGGGTCCTAACGGGATACTACAGGCTCAGAAGGCACACGATAAGAACCAGGAAGTGAAACCTCAATTCAGTGAAGAGACACTAAGGAGAGCCTCTAGTCACTCTAATTCCAGGGTCCAGGCTCAGACAGTTTCATCCCAGAGTGCCGAAATAACATACCAAATGCAACCTTAGACCCAGAGTCAATAATTCTGAGAAATTGCAGGAAAGTGAAGGACAAAATCCCTGAGCTAAATTGTAGTTTCCAGAAAAGTGGAGATTGGAGAATCTCTAATGAGGTGCTAGGAGAGATGATTAAATACATAACTTAATGCTAGCAAAGGAGGGTCAACCTAGAGTCCCTAGGAACCAGTCATGCCAACAAAAGTTAACTTACCATTTGGACAGACTTACTATGGAAGTCAAAATATGCTTGTTAAATCCTGTGTATATCTTTCATTCAACAAACATTAATTGAGAATCTGCCACGTGGGATAACATTAATTAACAAGACAATTAAACATCTTTTTGTGCACTCCTATATTCATCGCAGCACTGTTTACAATAGCCAAGCTATGGAAACAACCTAAGTGTCCATAGATGGATGAATGGGTAAAGGAGATGTGGTGTATATATATATACAATGGGACATTACTCAGCCATAGAAAAGATGAAACCTTGCCATTTGTGACGACATGGATGGACCTTGAGGGCATTATGCTAAGTGAAATAAGTCAGACGGAGAAAAACAAATACTATTTCACTTACATGTGGAATCTAAAAAACAAAACAAATGAACAAACAAAACACAACATAACCAGACTCATAGGTACAGAGAAAAGGTGGTGGTTACCAGAGGGAAGGGGGTTGGGGAGTGGGCAAAATGGGTGAAGGGGATCAAGAGGTATAGACTTAAAAAAAAAAAAAAAAAAGAGGTATAGACTTCCAGTTGTAAAATAAATAAGTCGTTGGGGTGTAATGAACAGCATGGGGGGGGGGGTTAGTCAATAACATTGGATTAACTTTGTACGGTGACAGATGATAGCTAGACTTGCTGTGTGATCATTTTGCAATGTATATAAATGTTGAGTCACTATGTTGGACATCCGAAACTAATATAATAACGTATGTTAATTATACTTCAATTAAAAAAATCTTTTCTCGGGCTTCCCTGGTGGCGCAGTGGTTGAGAATCTGCCTGCTAATGCAGGGGACACGGGTTCGAGCCCTGGCCTGGGAAGATCCCACATGCCGCAGAGCGGCTGGGCCCGTGAGCCACAACTGCTGAGCCTGCGCGTCTGGAGCCTGTGCTCCGCAACGAGAGAGGCCCGCGCATCGCGATGAAGAGTGGCCCCCGCTTGCCACAACTGGAGAAAGCCCTCGCACAGAAACGAAGACCCAACACAGCCAAAATCAATCAATCAATCAATCAATCAAACATACGCATCTGATTCAAGATCCTCATTAAAAAAAAAAAAAAAAAAAAAAAACTTTTCTCTCACTGAGTCTCCTGGGGAGAGTCAGAAAACAAACACATAAACACAATTTCGGATAAGGGTAAGTGCTAAGAAGAAAATTAAGCACAGCCATGGACTAGAGAATGACTGTGAGTGAATTCTTAGCTGGCTAATGATTATTAGCCAGAATGATGGGGAAGTTTCTCTAAAGGTATTTGAGCTGAGGCTGGGGTGATGAGAAGGAGTCAGAGGTGTGGAGATCTGGGGGGAAGTTGTTCCAGGAAGAGGAAACAGTAGGTGCAAAGTTTCAGATACTTGAGTGAGTTTGGCATGTTTCAGAAACCCAAAGAAGGTCATCATGTCTGACCTACAGCGAGGGAAGGGGACGTTGCCCCAGGTGAGTAGGGATTCAAGCAGCTTGGCAAAGCTTTGTAGACTGCAGTCAGGAATTCAGGTTTTGTCCTCAGTGACATGGGAAGCAGTTGAAGAATTTAAGCAGGAGAATGACATGATTGAAATTACTTTTTAAGAGATGGCTCTGGCTGCTCTGTGGAGAGCAGTTTGGAAGTAGAGCAGAGTGGACACAGGAAACCGGTGAGAGACCCAATGCGTTTGCTTAGGGGAGAGAAGTTGGTGGCTTGACCAGGGGTGGTCCCAGTAGAGAAGGTGCAGTGGGTCAGATTCAGGGTATATTTTGGAGAGATAGATAATACCTTCAGCTTTTGAGCAAATACAAATTTAGTTTTAATTTTTATATTTATTTTTTTTAATGAGCTGGAGCTCCCTTGGGCAGAATTCTAAAGGAGTGCTACTAGATTTTGGCCTTGGCCTTCTCCTGTTTGTCAGTACCATGCACCCCCCTTTAGGGTTATGACCTGCACAGTAGCTTCTGGTATGGTGTCTCCCTCATGGCCATCCCAGTAACAGGCCTAATTGGGCTCCCGTATTTGTGAACTGCAGCTCTGATGGGATACAACACACTTGCATTGCAGCCAATCTCTAACCAGCTCTGGCCAGGGTGATGGGGGGTTAGGGGGGCAGTATATAATGTATAGCGTATAATGGCTGTTGCAGAGGGGAATCCAGTACCAGGTGAGCATTTATGAGTCTCTGGCCCGTTTTACCATGTTTACAGTCTAACTGGGTTTCTCGATCATTCCCATGGCTTCTAAGCTACAGATTTGGTTGGCCTACTTCTTCCTAGACTGTGTACCATTTACATACAGTATTTTTTTTTTCCTGCACCACCCACAAAAGCAGCCTGGGTGCATGTGGCTCTTTCATTAGCTGGGCACAGAAAGTTTGGCTCTCACTAGGCCCACAAAGAGTGGAGCCAGTTGCTATAGTGAGAAAAAGGGCTTCCGGAGGATCTGAGGTGTTCCTTTTCCTCTCAATATGCCTGTGAAAGAGAGTTCTAACAGGGGGGAAAAAAATACTTTTATGAAGTTCAAAGATTATATAAATGACCAGTCTTACGCCAAGAAACTAACTTCTGATTTCACTGGAGTTGCAATTACTGAGTCTACACTAGGAACCTATTTCTCTTGCTAAGAATCTGGCATCTTTTATTACCCATCCCCCCGAAAAAAGGAGCAGTTTACTCTGGAGACAGAGAATCATGTAGGATAATAATCCCAGCAGACAAATGGGAGGAGACAGCAATAATAAATATTCCTGCTAAAAGAGCATAAAGGAAGTAAAAGCTTGGAGCAACTTGGGAGCACCAGCTGCTTAATAATAAAGGCAATGATTCCTTGGCCAGGCTGCAGACACAGTTTTTAGTTATAGGTGTCAAAACCCGAGTGTCAGGCCCTTGCTTTATTACTGTCATTTAGTAAGCTGTTGGTGTCTACTCCCAGCACAGACATTTTTCTCTGACACCAGAAACACAAGGCTTTTTCTCTATGAATTCCCAAAGTCTCCCAATCCTGAGGCCCATTTCCTTCTCAATTTTCTCCTAACCCAAGATTGTCTGGTTCTTTTGCTACAGAGAAAGGAAACTTGCTTTCCAGAAAGGCTTAAATGATTGCATCTGTGTTCATTGAACTATTAAGCCCTAGTCTGTCTGAGGGCTGGGGTGGGGTACACAGTTACAAAAATGAGGCTAGTAAACAAAAGCTATTTTCTTTTTAATTAATTCCATTTATTTGTCAATAGTAAAAACAGCAACTGTTTTCTTTTTAACTCAATTCCATTTGTTGATCACAAGCCTCAAGAGTTATAAGAAATGAGACAGCTCCCTCAAGGAATTTGCAATCCAGGAAGAAGGTTGAGATAAGCACAGGATTATAGTATTATTTATTTCTAATTGGGGTATAGTTGTTTTACAATGTTGTGTTAGTTTCTACTGTACAGCGAAGTGGAGTTTCCTGTGCTATACAGCAGGTTCTCATTAGTTTTCTATTTTATACATATTAATGTATATATTGCACAGGATTATAGTATTATAAGTAGGAAATAAATGGAATGAAAATAAGTGATCTTATGGGCTATAGGATGGTAGCATGTGAGGTGAGTCTTAAGAGAGTTGGGATGGAGGTAGGGAGTAGTACAAGGAGGCTGGGGAAATGAACCAGGCCTGGAAGAGAAGAGAAATTGTCTTAGCTCTAGAGCTATTAAGGACAGCTGGGCAGTCCTAGGCCCATGGCTATGGATGAAGAAAACTGAGGTGTAATTCAGAAAAGGATTGATACCAGGAAAGTCTTCTCTTTCCTGGACACAGAAATGTGAAATTCCAGGTGGCCAGGTAAGAATATTGAGAAAAAGGAAGCTTCACTATGATTCTAGGAGATCTGAGTGATACTTCCTGAGAATAACTAGAGTTATAGGAATTAGAATCCCATTCACCAGGGGAGAGGGTTGGCAAGCATGGTATGAGTGCCTGTCAGGTGGGCAGGGTTTAGGGCCAACATTCTAATCTTGAAGAGAGTATGGAGAATTATGCAGGGTAACAGACAGACTTAAGAAAAGGGAGTGAGGTCCAAAGCAAGAGCCCAATTTGGGGACCTGAATCAAATTGAGGAATCCGAAGGGCTATTTCTCAGAGGTGTCCTCGTATCCAAACTCAGCCCGATCGCATCAGATGCTCATTTCTGTGTAGCAATATGACTCAATGCCAAGCCACACCAGATGGTAAAGCTGAGCTGCTGACATTTTTTCTTCCCTGAGCAGGCACTAGGGCTTCTACATCTGCGGGCAATGCCCTGTGTGTGTAGTGTCAGAGATGAGAACAGCAGGGGAAGGGAGACAAGGCAAACTTCTTCCTCTTCTGGCTGTGTCTGACTGTGTGCTCCAAGGGGCTCCTGCTACAGGCCAGCAAAACCTGGTTAGGATACATTATTTGAGACATTATCAGCCTCACAAGAGCAAAGAGGTAAGAAGCAAGAAAGAAAGAGAGAATGAGAGAGAGGTCAAGGCCGACCTATCAGAGGGTGAACACTGGTTTCAGTAGTGGTGCCAGGAGACTGAGCTTTGGGCCAGACTTGAGGGGAGGAATGGAAGTCTGGGACTCCACCATGCACTGAAGCCCTCAAAGGAGAGCAAGGCACGTACAAGGGGTGGGGCAAGGTCACCAACATGGTCCCAAATTGGCTGCACCCCCTCATTACTGGCAAAAGCAAAAGCAAATCTTCTCTGCAAGAAAACTTCTCCGATCCCCACTTTAAGCCCTCAGATGTTCCATCTATTATAACAAACAATGAGCTCACAAAGATCACTAGATATAGAATGCAAGCCACTGTTACTGAGAGTTGGTGGAAATAACGTACAATGGATTTAAAACCTTATGGATTACAGATATGAGATCTGTCAAATATTAGAACATAGAACAGCTATGCAAACACAAGGATGATCAAACCCACCAGAGACTTTTGAGAGTAAAAAGGTGTATTTGTGGGAAAAAATGAAACCGTAAGAAATTAACATTGTAATTGTTGATATAGAAATATTAATGAGTTAATTAGCAGATTAGACACAGCTAAAGACAGAATTAATGATTTGACAGTTATACCTGGACAAATTACCCAGAATGCAATGCAGAGAAGGGGATGAAAAATATGAAGCAGACATTAAGAGACTTGGGAAGTGTAATTACACATCTACTCAGAGTACCAGAAAGAGAGAGTAGATGAACTGGAGAAGAGAATTACATAAAGTGATACTGCCTACAAATTTTCACAACTTGTAAAAAATATGGATTTACAGATTCAAGAAGAGCAGCCTATGCCTAGTAAGTCAACAGTTAAAAATCCAGGCAGAACATCAAAGAAAAAGGCAAGATCTTAAAATCATCCAGAGAGTGAGTGGAGCTGGGGAATTCTTGTGGAAGTCAGAGTGGACGCAGGTACAAATGGGCTGGGAGATGAAGTCCAGCAAAAGAAACACAGCTGCCAAAGTTCTTAAGTCCATTGGCAAGTTCAGCCTGGCCTTAGAATTGAGCAGAAATGGTCAGTGTGAATACTGGCCACAGGGCTGTCACCTTTGTGTGGTTCTGTAAAGTTCAGGACATTGTAGTAGGCAAAATGACTAATTTTCTTATCTCTTGGGAACAGAAGCCAATCATCCTTGACTGCTACGTAATGTACCAGTAATCCCTGGAAAGAAAAATTTATAGAATGTCAATGTCATGCTTTGCATCCTTTTCCAGCCAATTGCCAGAGTTTCCTCACATCTTCATCAACAACAGAGAGAACTAGGTCAAGCATGGGCTTCCATCCATCACTATGGAGATCCTCAAGTGAATGATGGCTTATCTTGATGTCAGAAAACCAACCATGCAGAGACAGCTGGTCCCAGACAGGTGAGCAATGAATTATCCAACATGTCCTTGACACATTTGACCATTGGGATGAAATTTTCAGAGCAGGAAAAAACCAAATAGTGGCACAGCAGAAAGCAGAGGAGGTCAGATTCGTGATAGAAAAGACTAAGAAATAAACAAGGCAGTGTCAACAAAATTCAATTAACAATCAAGTTAAGAAGAAAAAAGGGAATTTTATTCAGGCCAAACTGAGGATTATAACCTAGGAGACAGACTCTCAGAAAGCTCTGAGAACTGTTCTGCCTGTTGGAAGTTAAAGGCACAGCCATACACATTTTTGAGACAAAGGATCACACATCAAAATGACATAATGACATTTTACATAAAGTTCACCAAAGGTGCATAGCCCAGGTAAGCACGTACAAAGCGAGCAGCAAGTCACCGTGATTCCCTATAGAGCTGGGAAAAAACACTAATCTTTTAAGAAGGTACATTGCTAGCATCAGAAGAAAACGAAAAAGTTGATCTTTGCAGTCAAGCAGACATTCCCATCTTTGAGGAGGTCTGGCTAATGTGTGTAATGCAGACGAACACTACATATTACAGAGGGAGAGAGGAGGCCCAAATAGACACAGAAAGAAAGAATTTTATGCTTTCATTTTCTTGTCCTGCCTTAAAATACAAATTTTTATTTCACCAGTAGGTATCATATCTGCCAAGGACGACTTCAAAGCAGCTGAATTGGGCAACAGTCTGAGCTGCATAGGCTGGAAGTTCAGAGGACATTGTGTACCTGCTTTCTTGCTTTTGAAACATTAGCTGCCTGCCTACCTCAGTGAGGTCTGTTCTAATCACAACTCCTCCAGGTGACCAGGCCACAGCTCCATGCTTAACATAGCCTTCCTCCTGCCTTTTCCCCACCAAATCAATGTGAAATTTCATGATTGACTTAAAATAAAGGGGGACAATTATTTTAAGATCTCAGAGGAAAACAAAAACACCCATAAGGAAAAAGAACAGGCTACCTTGAAGGAATAATAATTAGAATGACAGAGCAACTCCCCAGCAGCAACAGTGGAAACCAAGAGACAGCAAAACAATAACATCAGAGGGTTGTTAGAAAAAATATTTTCAACCTAAAGTTGTATACTCAGCTAAATTATCTTTCAAAAATAAAGGTAAAATAAAGACATCTATAAATAAACAACAAATGAGAAGGTTTAGATGAAGAAAACTGCTGTGATAAAACTTCCGAAGGGTGTATTCCAGGAAAAGGGAATATGATTCCAGAAGGACAACCTGAAATACAAAAAGAAATGGTAATAAAGCAGGGAAAATATGCCAAACTATCATAAAAACAAAAAAGACGCAGAGGGGACAAGAAAGGATTTACATAGACAGTAGCTAGAAGAGTGTTGCAAATAGAGTGAGACCAAAAAAAAAAATGCAGAGATAAAATCTGAGGAATGTTGAAGACATGACAGATCTTTGTAAGAGTGGCCAGCTTGCAAGAGATGTCCTCTCTCTTTTTTTTTTTTTAACATCTTTATTGGAATATAATTGCTTTAGAATGGTGTGTTAGTTTCTGCTGTATAACAAAGTGAATCAGCTATACGTATACATATATCCCCATATCTCCTCCCTCTCGAGACACGTCCTTTCTTCTTTCATTATTATCATTAGTGTTGGTCTTAAGTAGATGCCTTCAGGACCTCTCGGCTACTCCTTCCCTTCTCTCTTCTGCCTCCTTCCCAGGAGCGGGTCTGGTTGGTTAGGTTCCAGATAAAACCTTGCTTGCTGGGGTCTTTTTTTTCCTGTTAGTCATCGCATGAGGCTGAAGTAGGGAAGTCGGGGCCAGCTCTTTCATAGAAGCAGACTCTGTGTTGCTCTTTCTTTCACTGGTTGTCACTTTTATGCAACGGTAGTAAGTTTCCACAAATACTCTTCACCCAGGTGACAGCCAGGTAAACCTAGAGCTCCAACAACAGCCCAGATCAATTCAATCCTAAGCTGTTCAGGACAAACACTTTTTTTTTTTTTTTTTTTGACAGCTGTTGCTCTCTGGTTCCACCTGCTAGAATGTGTAGGCTTGTATTGCCCATCTTAAGGGTTAAGATCTGTGGGTCAGGCATAGGACAGAGGGAAGCAGGGTAGGAGGATAGTGAATAGAGTAAAAACCTCATAATCTGTTTTAGACTGGAACTCATGCTATTTAAGCCTAACTAGCATGGGAAAAAAGGACTCTTATTTTATCCAGCAAAGGACATTGGAATTCTATACCCCCACGGGGAAGATCGCCTGTGATCTAGGATTTGGGCATTTAGGGGTCCCTTGTCTATAGCACCTACTTACACTAAGAATTCTAACTATTCACTGAGACCATTGTAATTTTTTTTAATTAATTAATTTATTTATTTTTGGCTGTGTTGGGTCTTCGTTTCTGTGCGAGGGCTTTCTCTAGTTGCGGCAAGTGGGGGCCACTCTTCATCACGGTGCGCAGGCTTCTCACTATCGCGGCCTCTCTTGTTGCGGAGCACAAGCTCCAGACGCGTAGGCTCAGTAATTGTGGCTCACGGGCCTAGTTGCTCCGCGGCATGTGGGATCTTCCCAGACCAGGGCTCGAACCCGTGTCCCCTGCATTGGCAGGCAGACTCTCAACCACTGCGCCACCAGGGAAGCCCCGAGACCATTGTAATTTAAAGGAAGCTTTAAAAAGCAGCTTTATTGAGGTATCATTGACATAAATAAACCATATACATTTAAAATGTACCTTTGAAAATTTTGATATATGATAATATATACATGGAAACTTAATCCGCCATAAACAAAGTGAACTTATCCATCACCTTCAAAAGTTTCCTTGAGCCCCTTTGTAATCCTTTCCTCCCGTCCCTTCCTACCTCCCCCTCCAACTCCATCTCCAGACAACCATGGATCTGCTTCTGTCACTAGAGATTAGTTTTCATTTTCCAGAATTTTGTATCAAAGGAATCATATATACTTACTCTTCTTTTGTCTGGCTTCTTTCATCCTACATAATTATTTTGAGATTCATCCATGTTTTTGTGTACACCAATAATTCGACCTCTTTGTTCCCAACTAGTATTCTATTATATGAACATACCACCCTTTGTTTATCTATTGACCAATTGATGTTCATTTGGGGTTGTTTCCAGTTTGAGGCTATTACAAATAAAGCTACTCTGAGTATTTATTTAAAAGTCTTTGAATGGACAAAAACATTTACCCATTTCTCTTGAGTAAACACATAGGAATGGAAGGCCTGTATCATATAATAGATGTAAGTTTAACTGCTTTGGAAGCTGCTAAACTATTTTCTGAAGTGGTGAGAGTTCTAGCTCCTTCACATCTTCATCAACACTTGGTATGGTAAATCTTTTACATTTCAGCCATTCTTAAAGGTGTGTAGTGATCTCTCATTGTGGTTTTGATTCGATTTCCCTAATGACTAGTGATTTGGCACATTTTTTCATGTGTGTATTTGTCAGATATATATCTTCTTTGATGTGGTGTCTGTTCAGACCTTTAGCTCATTTTTAAATTGGGTTGTTTGCTTTTTTATTATTGAGTTTTAAGATACTACTATTGACTGAATTTTGTCTCCCCCCAAATTCATATGTTGAAGCACTAACCCCTACTTGACTGTATTTGAAGATAGAAGTTTTAGAGGTTAATTAAGGTTAAATGAGGTCATAAGGTTGGAGTCCTAAGAATTAGTGGCCTTACAAGAAGAGAATGCATGTGCATGCCATTTGAGGATACAACAAGCAGGTTGCCGTCTGCAAGCCAGAAATAGAGTCCTCACCAGAACTCAACCCTGCTGGCATTCTGATCTCAGATTTCCAGCCTCCAGAACTGTGAGAAAATTAATTTCTGTTGGTTAAGCCACCCAGTCTATGGGATTTTGGAATCTATGGAAGCCCAAGCAGACTAAGACAGATAACATATATCTGATTTACAAGGATATATAGACATAGATATATACATACACACATGTATATAACATATGTATATTTTCTTGGTACAAGCCCTTTATGAGATATATGCATTGCAATACTTTCTCCCAGTCTGGGGCTTTTCTTTCCATTTTTAAAACTGTTTTTAAAAGAGCAGATGTTTTTAATTTTGATAGAGTTCAATTTATTAATTCTTTCCTTTTTGGATCATGCTTTGTGTGTCAAATATAAGAAATCATCGCCTAACTCAAGGTCACAAAGATTTTCTCCTGTGTTTTCCCTTAGAAGTTTTATAGGTTTATGTTTTACGTTTAGGTCTACGATTCATTTTGAGTTAATATTTGTGTATGCTGCAAAGTATGAATCAAAGTATGGTGGGGTTTTTCTGCATGTGGAAATCCAATTACTAAACTGTCTTCATATTGTAGCTTTATAAAAAATCTTGAAGTCATGTAGTGTTACTCTTCCAACTGTGTTCTTTTTTCAAAGTTGTTTTGGTTGTTCTAGGTCTTCTGCATTTCTAAATGATTTTGGAATCACCTTGTCAATTTCTTTTTTTTTTTTTAAAGTCTGCTGGGACTTTGATAGAGATTTCATTGAATATATACATCACTTGGGGAGAATTAACATTTTAGCAACAGTGTGTATTCTGACCCTTGAACACAGTATGTCTCTCTATTTACTTAGGTATTTATGTTCTCTCACTGATGTTTTCAGTGTGCAGGTCTTATACATCTTTTGCCAGATTTATCCTTCTGTATTTCATTTTTTGAATGTTAATTGTAAATGCTTTTTTAAATTATTTCAGTTCCCAATTATTCATTACTAGTAAACAGAAATACAATTTTTAAACTATTAATCTTGTATCCTGCAAACTTGCTTAATTCACTTACTAGTTCTAACAGCATTTTTTGGCAAATTCCATCAGATTTTCTACCCAGACAATCATGTCATCTGTGAATAAAGACAGTTTTATTTCTTCCTTTCCAACCTAGATGCTTCTTTTTTCTCTGTGCTTCAAGAAACTTTTGATCACACTTAGTATAACTCATAATTGTACAGATGCAACTAAAGCCCAGAGAGGTGATATTTCAAGTCTCCTTGTACGGCATCTAAAAGACAAAAATGAGATTCTAACAAAAGCGACAGAACCTGCCAAAAGTAACACTTCTAGGCTGGTATGTACTGTCATAATAATAGTATGTGGCAAGCAATCTCAAAACCTCAGTAGCATACAGCAATACGCATTTATGTAGCTCATGAGTCTGCGGGGTTTACCTGATCTAGGTTAAGCGTCTGCTACAGGTTGGCTAGGTCACTCTATCTTGTTTGGGCTCACTTTCATGCATGGTGTTGGCTGGCTGGTGGCTGATCTAGGGCACAGTTGGAATGACTGGGGTGAATAAACTGTTCGACATGTCTCTCACCCTGTATCAACTTAGCCAGGTATAATCTTCACATGGTAATAACAGAAGGCAAGAGTAATAAACAGAAATACACAAACATTTTTTCAAGACTCTGAACGTTTTGCTAACATCCCATTGATCAAAGCCATGGCCAAACCCACAGAGTGGGAGGACCCTATGTAGTTACAAGACAAAGGACATGGATATAGGGAGGCATGAAGAATAGGAGTCATTAATGCAATCATTAATGGTTAGAACCAAAGGGTTAGTACAGATGATACCAAGGAAATACCATAAATCTTGGCTCTGAAGCAATTACATTTGCATTTTACCTTCTCTGGTAGAGTGACTACTAACATTTACCATTAATTCTTTCCCAAATTGCTGTGGCGAGATCTGAGGAGTTCATAAGTATAGAGAATAAAGGGTGGGTTCTGAGTGGACAGTTAGATATGTACAGTTTTCAAGAAATCTTCAAAGGCAGAGGAGACCAGGCAATACTGAGGGATTCATTAAATAAATGGATTCCAGTGTCCAGAATATCATATGTTAATTGGAACATTTTTTTCTGCAAGTGACAAAACTCCAAGTGAAGCTGGTTCAAGCAGAAAGGAACTTTATTGCTCCCATAACTGAGAAAATTTAGGAATATATCAAGCTTCAGCTACAGCAGGATCCGAAACCTCAAATAATGACATCGTGACAGATTCTGTCCCTCTCTGGACTTGGAATTTCTCTGCCTTCACTCTCAGGCAAGCTCTCCCCACAGATGGCTGCCAGCAGCTCTAAGCTTACATCCTCCATTTTAACAATTCTATAGGAAAAGAGCTTCATTTCCCTAATAATTCCAATAAAGCTCTAAAATTAATTTCATTGTTCTAATTTCTATTACCTTCCCAATGCTGAATCTGATCTTAACCCAAGGGAATGGAAAATGCTTATTGGCCAGCCCTGCCTCGGACTTGAACTTTAGAGAACCCTGCACATCACAAACACGCATAACACACCACATATTTATTTATGAACATTGTGCCACTCGGGAATTGGTTCTCAACATGGGCACAGCACAACCCATAAAGCTAAACTAAACCTAAACTCGGGTGACTCACCGGTTAGGCCCAAGGGAAATATTCTCACATGTCTTGACCTGTGTCCTCAAAACAAAGGAAAAACTGCATCAAGATGTTATGTTTTGTGGGTTATGCTGCCCCTGACATTGGAGATAGATACTATTGTACTTTGGAGTAAGCAGAGGATTACAGTGGCAGAATTATTTAAGGTAAGAGAATAAGCACTTAGGTAATTTTATATTTTTAATATTTTATTAATGTGCCATGTTCTTCCTCCCACATAGCATGAATGCTATAGATCTTTGCCTAATGAAATATCATTTCCCAGTACTTCTAATTGCCCACGTTCTTATTTCTCTTCATGTTTCATTTTACGGCTCCACAGACACAAATTAGCTTCATAATCACAAGCCGGTGTCTGAGCAATTTTACAATATTAAATTATTCATACTACTCAAACACTTATCTATACATAGATATAGTTATAAAGGCAGTATGTATGAAGTGTGATACTGATTCTTCTTTTTTTCTTTTTTATTGAAGTATAGCTGATTTACAATGTTGTATTAATTTTTGCTGTACAGCAAAGTGATACAGTGATACACAGATATACATTCTTTTTCATATTTTTTTGCATTATGGTTTATCACAGGATATTGAATATGGTTCCCTGTGCTACACAGTAGGACCTTGTTTGACACTGAGCTGTGTTTATTTTTTGGCCGCACAGCTTGCGGGATCCTAATTCCCTGATCAGGGATTGAACCCCTGCCCCCGGCAGTGGAAGCGCCGAGTCCCAACCACTGGACCGCCGGGCAAGTCCCCGATACTGATTCTTTACATAGGCAATTTGATGGTCATTTGTGAATATTTTTATTTTTTGTAAGAAATGCTAATAAGATGTATACACATTCCCACCCCCCCAAACAATATTTCAGCTTTGTTTAAATAATTGCTATTTACAATTATAATTTGTTTGGTCTTTTAATTTGAAGAGAATGTTGAGTATTTCAGAAGAAAATTTAACATTTTTGAAAAAAACATGAAAATAATTTTATATGTTTATATATTTTATTGCTATTTTCTGGATATACATTCAAGTTTTATATGTTTTTATTGCAATCATATTTTCTTTTTAATTCCTTTAGAACAGGGGTTGACGAGCTATACAAACTACTGGCTGACTGCCTGTATTTGTAAAGTTTTATTGGCACACAGCCAGGCCTATTCATTTATTGTTTAGAGCTGCTTTCACATACAATAGCAGGGTACAATTGTTGAGACAGAGACCATATGCAAGACTAAAATGTTTCCTAGCTTGCCCTTTAAGAAAAAGTTTGCTGACCTGGCTTTAGATTACTGTCAACAGAACACAAATTTTATGGAAATATTGATTATTATAACATAATTCATGATTGTGCTAGGATGAAAACAAGACATTTTATAGAAAAAATATATAATAATTCATAAAATGCATTTTACTATGCATCTGGACATTGACAGTCCATCAACATCACACCTGGACATGTGTAAATGTAACTAAATTTGGCTGCATTTGATATTTTTGCTGACTTTTACTCATAAAAAACATAGTTTTACATATAATTTAAAATTTGGGCATTCTGAAAGTAAAATAATAGAGCACAGTTTATGTAATAATTTGTTTGCTCAATTTATAACTTTTAAATGTTAGGCATATGATGGCGGGTGGGGGGCACGCTCCACTTTTAACTCTTGTTCCTGGGTCCTACAAATGTTAGAAGAAGGACTAGGGAGAACTTGCTGGGTTGCTTAAAGAAGAACCAAGACGTTGTTACCAACAGAAGGGAGATTGGATAGATTGTAAACAAGAGATGTCAATTAGAGTTGACAATTTGCCAATAGGAGTAATTCTATCAAATACTGCTGTTCTCTGATTCCAGAAGAAAGATTAATGGGGACAGAGATTAAAGGAGGAAGATATCAGACCCGTGGATGAATAAGCAAGATATCTCATGAAATTCCTTGTCAGTGATGTGTTTGGTCAGAAGCTCAATGGCCACGTCCAGGGTTCTGCAGAAGGGATTCGTGCGTTGGAAAGGAGACTGGATGAGGTTAGTTTAGTCAAAAACAGGTTTGTTGGAACCTGTTACATCTCAGGTTCTGCACAAGGTCCCAAGGTTTGGACAATTTTATGATTCGAATAACCAGCTGAAAATGCTGGGAACACACAGACCAGTTCCCATTCTTGCAAGTGTACACAATTCAGAAACATCTTAGCAGGCAATCCAGCTCTGCTCTTAAGAAAGCTCTGGGTCTATTTATATATCAGAGACACACAAACTCAGAAGCTGTCTCTGTAGGAGATGGTCTAGGAAGTTACCGGAGGCCAGTCTATGGCCTTGACAGTTCAACTTCAGAAGGAAGGATTAAGCAATCTTTGTAACATAGATCCCCCAGATATAATTTTATTTCATCTAATCAGTCCTGCAAAGGCAAAAGGTGAAATTCTAACAAATTAAATTAAAATGCAATATAGGCCACTCTGAGAAGTAAATTTCAAAACTGATGTTTCTCTGATTTCCTCTTTGAACCTGAAAGTTAAAAGGTCTGTAGAGGGAAAAAGACACATCTTCTTTGATCAAAGCTATCAAATCAATTTATTCTGTTTCTAAAGGAATTAATGGAAAGAGAGGAGACACCAGTGTTTCATCTCACAGTAAAGGGAAAGAACAGGGTTTCTTTTTCATTCCTCACAGAATCTCTGGAGCCAGACTTAGGCAAATGGTAATGACCAGCATAGTCTGTAGGATTAGAATACTTTGCTTCCCTCCTTTCTTGCCATGTTCTCCTTTCTATAGCATCATACCTTTGTCTTCAATCAGTCTCGGTCTAAAGCTGTAGAAAAACATCACTCTCAGAGACCATTATGATACACTTGATTCCTCCAAGCCAGTCAAAAGGCAGCTGCCATCTAATTAAAGATGTTTAAAACTGGAAGGGACCTTCGCTATCATCTTGAAAATGTCTTCAGTGCCTCAGCAAGTTAAATAAATGGCTCCCAATTCCACAAACTTTTGGTAACAAAAAAAAAGTCTATAACCCAGATACCTCAACTTTCATTTAAATGTTCTTTCAACTGCACCACTCAGTATGATGGCAATAACGGAGGACTGGAGAAGCTTTCTAGGTAATCCATATATAAAATCCACTCTGGACTCCATTGTCTCTCTCTTTTTTTTTTTTAATATATTTATTTTATTTATTTATTTTTTGGCTGCGGTGGGTCTTCATTGCTGCGCGCAGGCTTTTCTCTAGTGGAGGCAAGCGGGGGCTACTCTTCGTTGCAGTGTGCTGGTTTCTCATTGCAGTGGCTTCTCTTGTTGCGGAGCATGGGCTCAGTAGTTGTGGCTCGAGGGCTCTAGAGTGCAGGCTCAGTAGTTGTGGCGCACGGGCTTAGTTGCTCCGCGGCATGTGGGATGTTCCCGGACCAGGGCTCAAACGTTGGCAGGCGTATTTTTAACCAGTGCACCACCAGGGAAGTCCCTCCATTGTCTCTTGAACTTTGGCTTGTTGGCCAAATCATCCGCGAGTTCTTTGGGCAAAACTTGGTTTTGTGTTCTGAACCTGACACTTCTTGGTTGTTGATCATGGGCTGATCCCTTATCCTTTCAAACCTCAGTTTAATCATTTGTAAATTAGGGATAATCACAAAAGCACCTTGTAGGATCATTTTTAAGGATTTTATGAGAGAACTTATATAAAGCACTTCACAAATTGAAAAGAAGTACGTTTACGTCAGGTGTTATTGCCATTGCTGCTTGGCACATGTTTCTCCAAGATATTTCCTGGATCAATTTTCCACAGTCCATAATCTCTGCTTGTTCCTCTCATTCATTCAATATTTATTGGGTATCTATTGTGTATCAAGCTCCATTCTACATGATGAGCTTAAAGAAGGAATAAGATAAAATGCAGCCCATCAGGAATTCCACAAACTAGTAGCAGCTGTATAAAGAATTACAATATAGAATGAGTATATGGGTACAAAGTGCTATGGAAGCACAAAGGGTGAACTTACTGATGCTGGGGTCCTTAGGAAGGCTGGATAGTGGAAGTGACATTTGGATAGTTTTGAATCAAAAGTAGAAGTTCTCTAGACAGGGCATTCCAGGCAATTGTGATGGATTTTCAGGTTTACACAAAAGGCAAGTAGTCTAGAAGTGGCTGATACATAAGGTATAACAACAACAACAGTAACTACAACTATCTTTTAGAATGACTTCTAAGCTCCAAGCTTTTTAGCAACATGTATAACCTGCACTACTCCCTTCAAGGGAGGTAGCATTACCTAATGATTACAAGTCAGGCAACTCAGGCTCAGAGAGGTTAAGCAACTTGCCTAAGATCACATAGCTGGTAAAGACGGAAGTCAGATACTGAACTTCAATCCTTCTGACTCTCAAATTTGTGCTTTTACTTAATTATCACCCTGCTTCTCATGAACTGGGGGACATTAGGAGAGGACTGGAAATATAGGCAAGGGACAGAGTTTGCAGACCTTGGAATACCAAAGCCAAGGAGCTTGGATTTTATTCCACGGATAGTGGGAGTCACTGAGGGTTTTTTGAGCAGTTGTTTTAGAAAAACCAGTCTGGGGGCAGAGTGTATATTAGATGGAACAAGGAAGAGACTAAAAACAGGAAGATCAGTTAAGAAATTGTTAACAAAAATCCAAGCAAGAGAAAACAAAGACCTCTTAAACTAGGTGTTTATTTGCTCAATCACGTGTGTGTGGGCACAGATTATTGTTTTAGTAAATAAGGATGTTTGTTATCTCACATAACAGAAAGGCCAGAGGTAGGGCAGGCCACAGGACAGGTTGATCAGTGGTCCATCAAAAGCCTTGGTCTCTTTCCATCTCTCTAGTTATTCAAATCTAGTTATTCAAATACGGGTTCCCCTTGTAGACCAAGATTGCTAGCGGTGGCAGTTAGAGAGCTACATGCCCCCTGGTGCACACCCTACCAGACAGAGGAATCTCTCCTCACAGTCAGGAATTCAGTCTTTCCTTCAGTCTGATTGGGTCAACTTGGGTTACATGAATGAATAACTCCTGCCAGTGGAACTGCGTGAATTGGCCTGGATGAATCAGGACGCTCCTCTGGACCTGGATAGGGTAAATCTCACCATGAGTTGTGTGGTAGAGGTCGGTAATTGAACCAAATAACAGCTTTGTTAGGAAAGGGGGAGTGGAGAGCGAATGCCAAATGGGCAAGTAATGGCATCCACTACTGTCACCAAGCTTTGGGCACGGACGCTTGAAGGGAATGAGTTTCCGTACATCTCTTTCCTAAAACTGATCTGCCTGTGGATGTCTCCATGGTCAAGGCCTCAAGCTAGCTTCTTTCCAAGTCCCCTTTCATAATCACCCTTCTCCTACTTTACAAAAGAAAGGCATACCTCTCACCTATTCCAAATATTACCATGGTGCATTGACTCAGAAAAAAATTTTCTTGGGTGCCAAAAAAAAGGAATATTTAAAATATTGCAGTTGGTATTGAGAAAGTGAATGGTTACAATGACTGGGTAACAAATACTTTTGCAAGTCAGGTGGTTTCTAATTTTTTGAAATTTGAAGGAAGACATAACTTAGTTGCCGTCTGATAGATCACTAAATATACTTTTTTTTACGATAGGTCATAATGCTATTTTTTTTTTTAATTTTATACACATCAGTGTATACATGTCAATCACAATCGCCCAATTCAGCACACCACCATCCCCACCCCACCGCAGTTTTCCCCCCTTGGTGTCCATATGTCCATTCTCTACATCTGTGTCTCAACTTCTGCCCTGCAAACTGGCTCATCTGTACCATTTTTCTAGGTTCCACATACATGCCATAATGCTATTTTTGATATAGGATTATAAAAAGTAAAATAGGAATAGAATTAGTGCTGAACCATGTTTTATTCTAATAATACGTTATATTCAACCACAGACACATGAACTGATTGGGAAAAACAATAAAAGTCCCATCTATCTTGTTAAGCAATGTATTTCCAGTAAAATGTATTTTATGTTTAGTAATCAAAAAAATCAACATATTTATGTTTCTGTTGATTGTATATTGGTAACAATTCTCGTATTAATTCTTTTCTAACACACAGATATTTTTGGCATCAAAATAAACTTTTTTTCAACTTCAATTTATATTTTTGTTTCGGAGAAGTAAGAAGAGTGATCAATAAATGATTTCCAAGCATTAAAGTGGGGAAAGTTAAATGGAAATAATAAGTTCAAGGAGAAAATATGTAAAACTTTTAACAATGAAAAAAGAGTTTGTTCATGTATTTTCGAATGAGTGATTCTGAGTATCAAGTCGGTAATTGGTCCCATTGGATACATTTTTTTTAATGCTTTAATAATTTTATTGTTAAATGCTAATACTTATACTATGTTAAAAACTATCTCTTGAAATACATCAACTTATAACAAAAAATTTTAGATGTCAACTTAAAACATGTGAAGGGGGTATATAGTTTTTCCAAATTATTTTAGGAGACATGAATCAGAAGTGTTGATCACCATTAGCTTAAAGGAGAAAACCAAGCTGGGTCAAATCACACCAGACTTGCTGTAGCGCTGGGCAGACTACTCATATAGTTCCATTTTTGTGCTGATTTTGAGGTTCTTATAAAACATCTAAGCCAAAATGATTCCAATTTTAGGCAATTGGAATTCAGCAGAGGAGTCTGGACTAGAGATATATTGTTTGGGGGTCATACAAATACAGAGACTGTCAAATTAAAGACATATTTGCCATCATCAAGAGAGAGTATGACAATGGGGAAAAGCAGCAGAATCATATTTTGGGAAATAACAATGGCAAAGGAAATGGAAGAGGGATCAGAGAAGCAGGAAGAGAGTTAAGGAGAACAAAAAACCAACTGGAAAGTTTCAGGAAGGAAGTTGTGAGCAATAGTGCTAAAAGAGGTCAACTAAGATAAAAACTATAAAGTATCCATCGGATCTGGCAATTAGACAGTTAGGAAATCACCTTAGTGAGGTCAATTTCGGTGGAGTAGTAGGACAGAAGCCTGATGACGCTGGCTGGAGGGCAGGGGCAAGCAAGATAAAGAGGAATTTGAGGTTCTGAGTATGAGTAAAAGAAACCAGAAAGTCAGAAAAGGAGCCAAGTGACTGTTCTCCTGGGTGGGAGATAAAGACAAGAGTGCAGCTTCCCGACAGTTGAACTTATTAAACATGACTAATTTGGTTTTAGAAATTAGGGGGTTGAGAAAATCCAGGTTGAAAGGAGCAGTGAGAATTGAAGGTCTAAAATAAGAAAACGTTAGTGCTCCGTGTGTGAACAAAGGCATTCATTGTCTTTGGCAACTACTGTATATGAAGTATGCATTAGGGTGTGAAGGAACAAGAAAGAAATAAGACGTTCTTTGCTTCAGTGTTGGCTGATGATGTACATAGTGAATGAGATCTGAGCTGGATAAAGAACAGAGGATCGTGGTAGAACCTTGGAGTTCAGCCCTGGCAATGTACTAGAGAAGGGGAGTGATCAGAGAAGTAGCAAAATCAGAAGATTGAAGCCACTCAAAAGCGAAACAAACACGAAGTTTCAAGAAGGTGGTGGAATAGAATGCTGCAGAGGGTTAAAGAACAAGTGGATGGTGGAAAAAGTGGGGGATATTGGGCATGTGCTGCTCACTCAGAGAAGTTTCTTGATGACTATTCTGTCCCAAAGACTCCTTTGGCTACATTTGTGTTACAGTTGGTGTGTGAATGGCAGTTTGGAGATATTGCCCATTTGGTAAATTAGGCACCCAAGAATTTAATATCTTTGAAAATGATAAATGCTTTGCAAGTCATAATCATGTTACAGTTATGGACTCAGTAATAGTGTGAATTTTCCCCTAATAATAGTATCTATGTCACCACTTAAGGCAAAGAGGATATTTTCCAGCTCAGATAACACTTTCTAATCATGGTTTAAGCAAGTCTCCTTTCTGTATGTGCACCTTTTTAAATGGTCCAATTCAGCTTTTATCTTTCCCCTGAAGAGCTAATCAAATATGTGCTAAAACCACTTAGAACCACATTATAAATTTCCTTTCTTCCTTACTTCTCTCTCCTTGGCTATAAAAATTTGTTACCTGTCCAAAATCAAAACATAAAGAACCAAACACACTTCACCAGCAAGAAGAAGGGCTCTGTTTTCATTTTGTTTCATTTCATAAAAACATTAGCCCTACACTCAGAGCACCTACCATGTAGGGTGAGCCTGGAACTCCCCAGAACATGGGCTTGTTTTTATGAAAAAGGCTCAGAAGTTGATGTGGTCCTTCCTGCTACAGATACTTGAGGACTTGAACTTGAGACGAGAAGCACAGACTCTCATGCTTGAAGGACTTCAAATTTTAGCTAGTCAACTACCTGTCCAATATTTGTATCCCTTCCACAACATTTCTGCAAAGTGATGGGGAATTCACTAGCTCCTGAGGACAGCCCTGACTTAGTAGGTTCTGTTACCGAGTAAGGGCTTGCTGTCTGACACACATTTAAGCCAATACTATGGCACTGGCTTTTGAGAAAAGAAGGAGCTTTATTGCGAGGTTGACCGGCAAAGAGACAGAAGGCAAGGCTCTCAAATTTGTCTCCTTGATCCAGGGTTCTGGGTGAAAATTAAGGGATAAGGGGTATTTCAAACTTGGAAGCTGATTGGCTAGTCTTGAATTAGTCCATATAAGCTACTCCTGCTGCTGGAAGCCAGATTTTCCTTATTGAAGGACTTCTTGCTTCGTAAAGGGCTCTGGTGGCAACATTTCTATTCTTTGAGTTTGGTAAACTGAAGATTCTTGATTCTGGGGTCTTGCTGGAGACACAGGTTCCCATCTTGCACATGCACAGTGCTCTCTCCGTAAAATAACTACAGGTTTGATTAGTCAACCTATTTAAGGAGGCAAAACCAGTTTAAGCTGGCCAGTTTTATGTGCTGTTTCATTTCCTTACAAGGAGCCAAAATGTGTCTCCCTATATTGTTATTGGTCCTAGTTGTACCAATTCAGGCCATTCAGGGTAAACGTAGTCCCTCCAAACCATTCAAATATTTGAAGGTAGTTTTGTTCTTGAAGCCCTTAAGTCTTCTCTTTTCCTTCAACTTCTACACCTGAGCTTGCCTTTAAGCTCTCCACTGCCTTAGCTGCTCTCTCTCAATGCACTCAGTTTTTTGTCCTCCTAGAGTATCACCCCAGTACAGAATGCGATCCCGATTCCTGGGCCGTCCTGAGAAGGGCAAGGAGGAGGGGTGTGGTCATCTCTCACATTCGAAATTCAACAACTCTGGACCACCCAGAGAGCATCCTTCCATACACGCTATGTTTGTGCTCTCCATGTCATTCCTGGCTCACATGCCTTCAGTATCTTCCTTTTTCTTACTGACTCACATCTAAGTTTCCCTGCTTGATTTCAAAGGCTTTTCCTCATCTTTGTCTACTGGATTCATTCAACTTTACTTTGTATTCCATGCTAATAGACACCCATCACTGGGTCCATCTGGTTTTATCAATGTATCTCAAACATATCACGCACATTCATCTCCAACTCTGTGCATGCCCTCCTGTTGTCCCCTGTCTGAATTGCTCCTCTTCTTGCCCATCTAAATTCCCTCTATCTTTTTTTTTTGGCTGCGTTGGGTTTTCGATGCTGTGTGCGGGCTTTCTCTAGTTGCAGCGAGCAGGGGCTACTCATCGTTTCGGTGCGCAGGCTTCTCATTGTGGTGGCTTCTCTTGTTGCGGAGCACGGGCTCTAGGCACATGGGCTTCAGGAGTTGTGGCACATAGACTGAGTAGTTGTGGCTCGTGGGCTTCAGTAGTTGTGTCTCGCAGGCTCTAGAGCGCAGGCTCAGTATTTGTGGCACACGGGCTTAATTGCTCCGCGGCATGTGGGATCTTCCCAGACCAGGGCTCGAACCTGTGTCCCCTGCATTGGCAGGCGGATTCTTAACCACTGTGTCACCAGGGAAGTCCCCAAATTCCCTCTATCTTGTAAGACCCAACTCAACTACTACCTCTCCTATGGAGCCCTCCTATGTTATTCCAACCTGTAATTATCTCCCACTTTCCTGAATGTTTTCATCCATCAGAAGCTGATAGAGCAGGATCCACCCACTATCCAAGAGTACAAAGCATCTCAGTCATTCGTCTTGTATTATTTACTATAAACTGTATGTATACATATTACACTCCCAGGAAAACATAAACCACCTTTTAAAATTCACTTTGTTTTGTTCACTGGATGTTATGGACTGAATGTTTCTGTCCCCCCAAATTCAAATGTTGAAATCCTAACCCCTAATGTGATGGTATTAGGAGCAACTAAGTCATGAGGGTTTAGTGCCCTTATAAGAGACCCCAGAGAGCTCTCTAGCCCTCTTTCTACCATGTGAGGATGCAGTGAGAAGAAGGCAGTCTGCAGCTCGGTCCTCTCAAGAACCGAACTGTGCTGGCATGCTGATCTCGGACTTCCACGCTCCAGAACTATGAGAAATAAACGTTTGTTGTTTAAGCCACCCAGTCTACGGTACTTTGTTATAGCAGCCCAAGCTGACTAAAACACTGAAGTATTGCCGGCACCCGGAGAATGTACCAGGCACTCAAAAAATATTTGTCAGATGAATGAATGAAAACTTGAAAAGTGCTTAAGAAATGTTTGTTGATTGGTTGATTGACCTGGATTGGACAGATGATTAACCAGAGCAGAGATTAAATAGCAGAGAAGGACAGAATATCATTCTTAAAAATCAAACAGTCCTCCAGATCCTTGGGTCTGATCCAGATTTGTGGAAGGAGAAGGAAGAGGGGGGCTGTCAGCAAAGTCTCCAAGTCTCAGGGGAGCTCTGACTCATCTCAGGAAATCATCAGCAACACTTCAACACTCCCTAAAAACAGCAGCCTCCAGATGAAGCTTTGAGGCAGTTTGGGATCCTCTCTTGTCTTTCCCCCTTTGACATGAGGGAGCGCAGGTTGCAGCATGACTGCTCAGCCTCCCAGGTGCCGTGGTTATTTAGTATTCCGGATATGGCGGGGGCATCCTGCTGTGTCAGTCACCCACATATTCCCATTCCTTCTGAGCCCAGGAAACTAGCAGAGGCAGGAAAAATGGAGGCAGAAAACATAGGATTCAAAGAGTGACAAACTCTGATGACTTAATTGAATCTATTCTCTCCACCCACCTCTCCCCTCCCCAGTCTTACTCCTCCTATTTAGTTACGGCTCCACCATATCTTCTCAGCCCCAAATGCTACCTTCCATTCCTTCCTCATTCTCATTTTCAATATCCTGGTGGCCAAAAAATGCTGTCAATTCTACTCTGAAATGTCTCTCAAATCTGACCTCCCCTTTGCAGGCTTGCAGCTTCTACCCTTTAGCAAGTTCTTATCCTCTCTCACCCAAATTCTTGCAATAGCTTCCTGTTGTTCTGCCTGCCTCAAATCTCTCCCCCTTCTCCAGAGCAACCTTCACGTTGCCACCAGTAAAATCACGCAGGATCTGAGCATGTCATTCTGTGTTTGAAATAGTCAATGGTTCCTTACTGCCTACAGAATAAAATCTAAAACTCTTGATCTAGCAAAGTCTTCCTTATCAAACCATTACTCACCTTTGCTCTGCCCGTCCTCATAGCATTTCTATTCTGCCCCATTCCTGAACTTTCTCCACCTTAAGCTTTCTACAGCCAAAATTTTAGTTATCTTTCAAAAACTAATTCAGGCTTTACCTTCCCTGGAAATCCTCCATTTTAATGAGTGAAAACCTAGGAGCATTCAGAAATCACTCTATATGGAGCAGTAGGCAAAATTCAAAAGCATCTTGGAGGCAAAAGATGGATTTGAGGAGTAAAGGATAGTTCAGTCACTGTGTGATCATGGTCAAGTGTCAAAAGCCGGACCTGGGGATGTCAAGAAAGTCCAAAGGATAAACCAAGTTCATTGCTAGTTGGGAGATCTAAGAGATAGGACCCAGCATTTGTTGAAGGCCAACAAGATGTATGTTCTACATTAAGCACATGTGCATATATTATCTTGATTAATCCTTCCAACAACCCTGTGAGCTAAGTGTTATTGTCACTATTTTATTAGATGAGGAAATTCAGGCTCAGAGAGCTCTCATAGGTTCAGTGTCACATAATGAGCGATTAGCATAACTAGAATAGTAACTTATATCTGTTCGACTCTCAACTTAGTTCTCTCCCCACCTACCATGCACCCACAGTAAAGTGGAGCAAATCGCAGAGTCAGAATACCAAGCAGGTACAGGGTCGGAAAGCAGCAAAGGACAACAGGATCACAGGTTGACTTCTCAACATGGCATGAGGGTAGGGCTTGCTCCCAGCGGACAGCATCATGCTGAGTTCCCTTTAAGGGGCTGTCTTAAGGACAATTTTTGGAACTTGATATCTTCCCTAATTCCCACATCTCCTCCTCCCACCCACCCTCCACCCAAATTAGTGTCATGCCTTCCTCTGAGCTCCCATATTCCTGGTTTTGACACGTAATATGCCTTACGTATAAGACATAATAATAATAGACACCCCAAAACTTAGTGTCTTAAAACAAGAGCAACCATTTTTTTTGGCTCATGACTCTGTAATTTATGCAGGTCAGCAGGGACAACTTGTCTCTGCTACCATAGTGTTGCCTGGGCAGCTTGACTGGGAGTAGAGGATCTACAACAGTTTTGCTCACGTCTCACGGCCGAGCTGGGGCAACTGGAATGGAATGGCTTGGGGCTGGCAGGGTCTGTCTCAAGCAGAGTGACTGGACTTCTTTACATGGGGGCTGGCTTTAAAGAGAAAAAAAAAAACAAAAACAGAAGCTCCAAGACCTCTTAAGTCTTACACCCAGAAAGTCATACAATGTCACTTCTGCCAGAATCTATTGGTCAAAGCAAATGATGAAACCAGACCAGAATTCAGGGGAGGGGGAAAAAATCCATCTCCCGATGGGAGGGATATCAAAGTCACATTCCAAAGAACAGGAAGGACTGGAGGATTTTTCTGGTCATCTCTGGGGATAATTTACCACAGCGATTTTTATGTCCATCTGTTTTCTCCAATAGATTATCTTCCTAAGGTCATATCCTTGTTTGTATTAATTTTACGTTTCTCACAGTGCCTAGCATAGTAATAGCTAGTCCATAGAAAATACACTAACTGGAAATGAAATTTCCATTCCCCCAATAAGAATTTTACTTTAGTTTTGTCCCTTGCATTCTAAAAATTATAGGTCATAAAATGCCAGAGCTGGTAGGAAATTAAATCATCTAGTCCCATACCCCTCATCAATAAATGTGGAGAAATTGGGGCCAGACGGGTGAAGCAACTTGACCAAGGACTCATAGCTGGAGTTGGACCCTAACACTCCCTCACCTCACAATTATGCCATGTTTCCTACCACATGTGCACTGAGCCAAAATTCCAATATGAAGAAAGGGTGACGGAGAGGGAGTAAAGCAGAGGGGTCATGGAGTCAAATTCTCAGAACGAACCTTGAATCAGAGGACACCAGTCAGCAGAGAGTGGGCAGGCTTGACCTCTCAGGCTGAGTATGTTTTGTTTGGTTCACATAGCGTTTTTTTTTAAAAATTTGAAGAAGTTGCCGACATCAAAAAAAAAAAAAAGTTCATATCAAAATCCAGATTATCAGCTTCTCTTGAAAACAGCTGGGCCATCTAGCCACACTGGGCCTGCCTTCAAGCCTGACAACCATCGGCTGGAGCCATGCGCTGTGATTTCCAGAGTCCTTGGTTTGGGGGAAGCTCAGCCTTCTTCCCTTATTTGTGTTAGCTGCTTGGCCAACATGTAGGCATGTGAGAGTGTGACTCCTGCCTTAAATGAAGGCATTGGAAAATTACACAGACATCTTTTTGTGTGGCAACTATCTGCCTGCATGTTCCATCTCCCTACAAAGTATAAGCTCCCTAAGAGCACTTGCCATGTCTTAGAAAACTTGGAAAGAAGTAACATTTGTTTAGCATTTTATATCTCCCAAATAGCATTTCTGTACATGATCACATAGAATACTCAGTAACTTAGTGATGTAGGTCTTATTGTAACTGAAAGTGGGGTCCGGCTGCTCGACACTCAAGAGCCATTCAAGAGGCAAGGTTGGTGGAAAGGAAAGTTTGCTTTATTTCAGAGGCCGGCAACCGGCGGGAGGGCAGACGCCTGTCCAAGGTTGGACCCCCCCCCCAACCCCCCATTGACAATCAGGGGGCAAGAGCTTTTATAGACGGAGGGAGGGGGCTACATCAGAAACAGCACAGTCAGCTCCGACAGTCATCTTGAAATTGGTCATCGGTGGTCTGACCAGTGTCATCTTGATTGTTTTAAGTACAATTAATCTTCAGTTCCAGGGTCGGTTTGTTCCCACTTCCTTGAGGCCAGTTCTTGGAATTGTGGCAGCTTATGTCATGGCTACAGCCTGGTCATCATGTAGTAACTTCTTCCACCTGGTGGGGGTTTCAGTATCTATAAGACAGCTCACAGGATGTGGTTCAGAATCTTATCTACAGCCCTTGAGGAGGAACCAAAGGCCCTTGACTTTGCTTACTGACTAAACTATTATTATTTGGTCTCCTTTGACTGTTTTCCTTTGTTTCTGCATTTTCTCACTTCTCCGATTAAACTTATTCTTTGGCTAAAGTTTTTCTGCAGACAAAAGGCAGCCTGAGGACATGGTGGGGATGGACCACAGAGTCCTGCTCCATTTCATTATTAATCTAATAATGAATCTAATTTACTTTAAACAAAATTTTTCCTATCAGAGGAGAAAACAGAATCAGAAAGGCTATGATTTGCCAAAGATCAGCCAGCCACTGAATGTGGAGCTGGGTGTGGAGGGCTCCCGCTGTTTGGGGCCGCCCAGTATCTGTTTTCCTTTCTTCTGGATGTAACAACTTAATTTTCCTTTGGGGAACTATTCCTTTTCCTCACAGCCCTTGAGTTTGGGTGAGGCTGACCCCATGGGAGTGCAACTAAGTCCTGTCCAATAAGAGTTCCGATTATCCCTAACCTAAGTGATTGGTTTAATAGTAATCTTTTTAAAATTTATTTTATTTATTTATTTATTTTTATATTTATTTTTGGCTGTGTTGGGTCTTCGTTTCCGTGCGAGGGCTTTCTCTAGTTGCAACGAACGGGGGCCACTCTTCATCGTGGTGCGCGGGCCTCTCACCATCGCGGCCTCTCTTGTTGCGGAGCACAGGCTGCAGACGCGCAGGCTCAGCAGTTGTGGCTCACGGGCCCAGTTGCTCCGCGGCACGTGGGATCCTCCCAGACCAGGGCTCGAACCCGTGTCCCCTGCATTGGCAGGCGGATTCTCAACCACTGCGCCACCAGGAAAGCCCCTCAGTGATTGGTTTAGATGTGAACATGTGACCCAAGCTGGGCCAATCAGAGCTAAGCAGTACCAGTCCTAGGACTTTTGCTGGAACTCTTTTTTCTTGCGTTACGTTGATTGCTCCCAGTTAAGACCAGCCTCCCCTGTCTTCAGACTTATGTGGGAAAGTGACATGGGAGTCCTAGGAGCTCCCCAGCTCTGCAAAACACCACCCCACTCCTGCCCTCCAGAACACCACTGATAGGCATAAAATGGGCTCTGAACTCCGCCTGCTCCTAGAAGAATCCTCTTGCTTCTCGCCTCCCTCCCTTTCAATCCTCACGGACCCACCACCACTCTCTGCCTTGAGACCAACAACACTTATCTCAACATACTCATTATCTGCTTATATCAGTCTCCCCAAAAGTGCAGGACACCCAGGTCATCCCGTATTCCCAGGATGCTAATCTTCATACTGCTTTATGAGCAATGAGGCGCACACACCCCCACCACCACCCCCCGCAGTCCCTTTCCCTGTGTTTTTAGTTTCCATACAATTTGCATTCTGAACATCCACAGTTACTTATTTTTTTTCTTCCCCAACTTTATAAAGATGTAATGGACTCATAGCAATGTGTAAGTTTAAAGTGCACACAGTGTTTATTTGATACACGCATATTGCAAAATGATTACCACCATAGCTTAGCTAACACCTGCATCACATCCCATAATTACCATTTCTTTTTTGTGGTGAGACTAAGATTTACTCTTAGAGAAGTTACTTGTTTCTTTTATGTCTGTTTCTCCCCGCTAGAATGCAAGCCTTATGAGGAAAGGGACCATTCCTGTTTGATACACTGCCATGTATTCCCAGTACTTAGAACAGTGTGTAGGCTAAGGGGGGTTCGGTAATATTGAATTAATGAATAAATATGCCCAGCCTGTTTTTTTTTTTTTTTTACGCATTTCTTTTTCTTTCTTTTTTTTTTTTTAATTATTTATTTATTTATTTATTTATTTATTTATGGCTGTGTTGGGTCTTCGTTTCTGTGCGAGGGCTTTCTCCAGTTGCGGCGAGCGGGGACCACTCTTCATCGCGGTGCGCGGGCCTCTCACTATCGTGGCCTCTCTTGTTGCGGAGCACAGGCTCCAGACGCGCAGGCTCAGTAGTTGTGGCGCACGGACTTAGTTGCTCTGCGGCATGTGGGATCTTCCCAGACCAGGGCTCGAACCCGTGTCCCCTGCATTGGCAGGCGGATTCTTAACCACTGCGCCACCAGGGAAGCCCGCCCAGCCTGTTTTGATGGGGATAAGCCCACTTGAGAAAGAAAGCAATAGAGAAGAAAGCAGATGGATGAAGAGGGAAGAAAAATATTCCCGCATTTTAAAAACCTTGTCTTAGCTTGGGCTGCTATAACAAAACACTATAGACTGGGTGGCTTAAACCACAGAAATCTCTTTTCTCACAGTTCTTGAGGCTGAAAGTCCAAGATCAGGTACCAGCATGGTTGAGCTCTGGTAAGGCTCTCCTCCTGGCTTGCAGATGGCCTCCTTTTCGCTGTGTCCTCACAGGGCCTCTCCTGGATGTGTAAGAGTGTGTGTGTGTGTGTGTGTGTGTGTGTGTGTGTGTAGAGTGCTCTCTCCTCCTCTTCTTAGAAAGCCGCCAATCCTATCAGATTAGGTCTCCACCGTTACGAGCTCATTTAACCCTAAGTACCTCCTAACAGTCCCATTTCCAAATACAGGCACATTGGGCATTAGGGCTTCACTGTATGAATTTTGGGAAGGACACGATTCCGTCCACAGCACCCTGACCCCAGATGTGCCTTAAACTTATCAGTGACGTGAAGCAAAAATTTCTTCTGTTTATTTTCCGCCTTAAACCGGATTGAGTTTGGTTTCTCAAAAACCAAATTTAAAAGAAGCCTAACCACTCCCCAACAACAACAAAAAACAAACAACCCAATTTAAAAAATGGGCTAAGGGTGGTCCAGTGGGTTAAGACTCTGCACTCCCAATGCAGGGGGCCCAGGTTCGATCCCTGGTCAGGGAACTAGCTCCTGCATGCATGCTGCAACTGAGCCCGCATACCACAACTAAGAAGTCCGCATGCTGCAACTAAGAGATCCCACATGCTGCGACTAAGACCCGGCACAGCCTAAAATAAATAAATAAATAAATGATTTAAAAAATGTTTTTAAAAAATGGGCTAAGGATGGAAGAGACAGTTCTCCAAAGAAGATATACAAATGGCCAATAAGCACACAGCATGACTCGTCATGGAGAAATGCAAATCAAAACCACAGTGAGATACTACTTCATTTCTATTAGGATGGCTAATATCCACACCAAAAAATGTTTTCATCGTAGTAGCATTGTAACACTGTTGACCAGGTTGTATAGAAATGGGAACACTTGTGCATTGCTGGTGGGAATATAAAATAGTGCAGCTGCTGTGAAAACGGTATGATAATTCCTCAAAAAATTAAACACAGAATTGCCATATAATCCAGCCGTTCCACTTCCAGGTGTACAGCCGAAAGAAATGAAAGCAGGACCCCAAATGGATATTTGTACACCAGTGTCCATATCAGCATTATTCGCAATAGCCAAAAGGTGAAAATAATCCACATGTCCCTTAACAGATGAATGGATAGGAACTTCCCTGGCGGTCCAGTGATTGGGACTCAGCGCTTTCACTGCGGTGGCCCCGGGTTCAATCCCTGGTTGGGAAACTAAAATTCTGCAAGCTGCGCGGCTCGGCCAAAATAACCCCAAACAAATGAATAAATAAACAAAATGTATATACATATGATGAAACATTTTTCAGCCTTAAAAAAGACAGAGCTCCCTCTGTCCGGGCCTGGGAGAGCGCATCTCCTCCGCGGCCTTCGTCCCGCGGCCACGTACCGGTGCCCGGGCGAAGCGCTGCTGCTGTCCCGCGTCGGGCCCGCAGCCCTAGGCTCGGCGGCGGCCCACTCGGCCGCACTGCTGGGCCGGGCCCGCGGGCAGCCCGCCGCCGCCGCCGCCGCCGCCGCCCGGCCGGCGACACTACAGCAAGGCGGCGGCCGACCGCGAGGACGACCCCAACTTCTTCAACACGGTGGACGGTTTCTTCGACCGCGGCGCTAGCATCGTGGAGGACAAGCTGGTGGAGGACCTCAAGACCCGGGAGAGCGAGGAGCAGAAGCGGAACCGGGTGCGTGGCGTCCTGCGGGTCATCAAGCCCTGCAACCACGTGCTGCGCCTGTCCTTCTGCATCCGGCGCGACGGCGGCTCCTGGGAGGTCATCGAGGGCTACCGGGCCCAGCACAGCCTGCACCGCACGCCCTGCAAGGGAGGTATCCGTTACAGCACTGATGTGAGTGTAGATGAAGTAAAAGCTCTGGCTTCTCTGATGGCATATAAGTGTGCAGTGGTCGATATGCCATTTGGGGGTGCCAAAGCTCGTGTCAAGATCAATCCCAAGAACTATACCGATAATGAATTGGAAAACGTCACAAGGAGGTTCACCATGGAGCTGGCAAAGAAGGGCTTTATTGGTCCTGGCATTGATGTACCTGCCCCAGACACGAGCACGGGCGAGCGGGAGATGTCCTGGATTGCTGACACCTATGCTAGCACCATAGGGCACTATGATATTAATGCCCATGCCTGTGTTACCGGTAAGCCCATCAGACAGGGTGGAATCCACGGATGAATCTTTGCTGCTGGTCGGGGAGTTTTCCATGGGATTGAAAACTTCATCAATGAAGCTTCTTACATGAGTATTTTAGAAATGACACCAGGATTTTGAGATAAAACATTTGTTGTCTGGGATTTGGTAATGTGGGCCTGCACTCTATGAGATATTTACATCGTTTTGGTGCTAAGTGTGTTGGTGTTGGTGAATCCGATGGGAGCATATGGAATCCAGATGGTATTGACCCAAAGGAACTGGAAGACTTCACATTGCAACATGGAACCATCCTGGGCTTCCCCAAAGCAAAGATCTACGAAAGGAGCGTCTTGGAGGCAGACTATGACATATTGATCCTTGCTGCCAGCAAGAAGCAGCTGACCAAGTCCAGTGCACCCAGAGTCAAAGCCAAGATCATTGCTGAAGGTGCCAACGGACCGACAACTCCAGAAGCTGGTAAGATTTTCCTAGAGAGGAACGTCATGGTTATTCCAGATCTCTACTTGAATGCTGGAGGAGTGACAGTATCTTACTTTGAGTGGCTGAAGAATCTAAATCATGTCAGCTATGGCCGTTTGACCTTCAAATATGAATGGGATTCTAACCACCGCTTCCTCATGTCTGTTCAAGAGAGTTTGGGAAGGAAATTTGGAAAGCATGGTGGAACTATTCCCATTGTACCCACAGCAGAGTTCCAAGACAGGATATCGGGTGCCTCTGAGAAAGACGTCGTGCACTCTGGCTTAGCTTACACCATGGAGTGCTCTGCCAGGCAAATTATGCGCACAGCCATGAGGTATAACCTAAGATTGGACCCGAGAACAACTGCCTATGTCAACGCCATCGAGAAAGTCTTCAAGGTGTACAATGAAGCTGGTGTGACCTTCACATAGACCGGACCGGACTGCAGCTGACTTCTTCACTACCCTCTTCACCTCTTCATCTGCAGACCCATCACAAGTTTACGTGTAACCACAGAAATCTCTCTCTCATGACTTAATAGATAATGGACACCATTCTCAACAAGTCAATCCAAATCAGCCCCTTAAGAAAAAAAGTTAGGGGATCATATATAAGCTAATAAGTAATAGTAGAAATTAGTTATGTCAGAGAGCCATTTGGGCATTTTACCTTTAAATAAAGTCTTTTCCCTCTGCCTGTGCTGCCTTGCTCCATGGCTGTTTCCCAGCACAGTCAGCTGTAGCCCTGGGAAAGCTCCTTTTGTCCAAGAGCAGTCAGTCGCTTGCCACTTCAGCTCTGGACAGATCTATCAGGTGCTTTGACACATTTAAGAAGCAGGTATATGGTATTTTCAGGAGGCGGCATGGTCCTCAAGTGAGTTATTGGTATTTTACATCAGCAAAATAACTCAATTTTACAGGTTATAAACAAAAAAACCTTTCTCTTTATGCATTTTATTCTTTCAGAATAAAATAAGTACATGCTGCTGTAATAAAATTGCCTTTAGTCACTTAACAAGCCTAAACTTGACTCAAGCAGTGAATGTCTCTAAACATAGTAAATGAAAAAAGCTAGTATTTTTATAACATAAAACACTATCATTTATAACTTGTCAATTGCATATTGTCATCCAGCAAAAATAAAAAGCCCGGTAGACAATTAAGTTATCTTCATACCTGCAAATGATGGAGGCTATTTTTGTTAAGACTGTCGGAATTTACTAACCACAATTATGACATATAGTCCAAAGAATGCAGTAACCTCCTTATAATGTTAATTAATTGTCCTCTTTTGAAGATCTATTGTGTTGACTCATTGAACAATAATTCAAGTAGAGTGCCCCAGAGAAAAACCACTTGGGCTCCCTCTTTGCAGTCTGGCTGGCGGCTCTGAGCATTGCCAATGGCCCCGACTCGCCCTGACTTTGTGTCCTCATTTAGAGGCCTCATCTTCTGCACACGGCTTCATTCCCAGTGGGCTGGAAGCAAGCTGGGGTTGTGTTTTCTTTGGGAGTTGTTTGGCCAGGGCCTTTTGAACAGTAGTGTCCCAATGAAGTACTAGATATTATTTATATAAGAATGAGCTTCTTTTTTTAACAATAATATCCTTTCAGAAATTTCTAACTACTTTGTAACTGCAGGACTTAACCTGGTGACAAAAGCAGTTATTAAAAAGCCTACCTTTTCCAAAACAAACAAAAAAAGGAGATTCTGGCATATGCTATGACATGGGTGAACCACGAGGACATCATGCTAGTGAAATAAGCCAGTTGCAAAATGACAAATATTGTATGATTCCCCTTATATGAGGTTCCTAGGGTAATGAAATTCATAGAGACAGAAAGTAGAATGGTGATTGCCAGAGGCTGGGGGAAGGGGGAAATGGACAGCTATTGTTTAATGGGTACAGAGTTTCAGTTCGGGAAAATGACAAGGTTCTGAAGATGGTTATACAGCAGTGTGGATGTACTTAATGCCACTGAACTTAAGAAAAAGTTAAGTGGTAAACTTTTTAACAGGAAAGTTTATTTTAAATTTGACAGTCACACATTTGAAAAGGTAAACTTCATGTTATGCATATTTTACCATAATAACAAAAAGAAACCTAACCAGTACACTAGTTCTCAAACCCAAAACTTTAGACTCCAAACCCTGTGTCTCCTTCCATCACTTATGCTCTCCAGCTCAAAGGCCCTGCACATATTTGTGCTTAATAAAAATCAGGTGAACAAGTGAATTAATACATAAACGAATGAATGCATTAATGTTTATTTTTAGTTGACCTGAGGGCTTTTCATCTCCCGGCAAAAAGCAAACGTTTTAATTTGTAGTCCTTAACAGTCTGGAAAGTATCATGAAAGTTCAACCCAGTTTCTTACTTCAGGAAACCTAGAGGCATGTCCCTACCACATACGTGAAGTTCACACTGACATGTCCACGTTTAGCACAGGAGAGTTTGTTTGCCTGTGTATGTATATTTCGAGTGTGACCTTGGTGTAGAAACACCTTGAAGGCAGACACACTTTTCTTTGTATCATTCACAATAGCTAGTTCAGGGAGTTTATATACTCAGCTGCTACCCCAGAGCCCTGGTAAATATGGTAGCTGGGCAAAAGTAACTTTGAGACAAGCTCTGGGCTTTAATTCCCTCCCTCACCAAGCCCTGGTGACGTTTACATTCTAGATTTTTAGATGTCATCCTCATTGCCACCACTCTGATTAAGGCCATTATCTGTCACCTGACCCCTTGCAGGAGCCTCCTAACGGGTCTCCTTCTTTCTCTCTTGCACCCTCCCCTACATCCTTCCGTTCCCCACAGAGCAGCAAGGCTATGAATCTGATTATGTTCTACCCTGGCTTAAAACCTTGAATGACTTCTTACTGTGGAAGGATACAGACAAAATCTCCTAACTTGGCCTAGTTGGTCCTCATATGTTCTATCATCCCATGTAAACAGTCAAGCCTCCTACAGAACCACCTCCTATATCTTCTCTGGGCTGCAGCCGGATGCTCTGGGCCTGATACTGACCAGGGTTCTTGGCCTTCCCCAGTCAATAGAAATTGACTAGAGACCAGGCAAGAAATTCAGGAAAGGCTTTATTGGGGCCCCTGCTACAGCAGGGGGGGGGGCGAGAACAAACAACAGGTTCCCTTGCTTGCTTGCTCCCTGAGGTGGGGGCAGGGGCGAGCTTGCTCCTTATATAGGGTGAGGGTAGGGGTGGGTCCAGGGGTCGGGCCAGAGGGATGGTTTAGGTGGTCTGCCCACCCCTTAGGTGGTGTTGAGTGAAGGGGGCATGAGCAGTACCCTGCTTTTGCTCCAGGCTCTTCAAAAGTGGCAGTTGCGTTTTTTGGTCTCTTTTTATCTTTTGTCCACAATTTTGCCCCAACTGCACATGCACACAGTTATTTTTAGTCCCATATAGTTTTTTTTAATATTCTGTTGCTGGAGGAGAGGTGTGTCCAGGTGCAAGCATTGCAGCACTGCAGCAAAGGGTCCCGGGTCCCAGCCTGTCTCAGGGTCTTCCATTCCTGAAATGCACAAGTCTTCCCACTACAAAATCTTTGTGCTCACTGTTACCTCTCCTCCCTCCCTTCCCTCTCCCTCTGCCTGTTCAGTACTTATTTCTCCTTCAGCTCTCACAATAAGCATCAATTCCTCAGCAAAATCTTCCCTGGCCTCCTCCCGCATCCCACTCAGGCTTGGTCAGCTTCTTTTGGAACAAGCTGTCATAGATCAGTGTTCCTTTCCTGCAGGGCACCACCCTCAGTTAGTAAGTACACATTACTTCCCAGCACTATTTGATCAATGATTATCTCCCGCACTGAGCAGACTCTAAGCTCCATAAGGACAAAGGCCCATCACTGAATCACCATTGCCTAACACAATGCATGGTGTATAATAGTTGCTCAATAAACATGTGTGGGAAGAAAAAAAGGAAAGGAGAGAAAGAAACAAAACAATAGGGGCCCCTTGTGGAATGTTAGGAATCCATACAGCACCATATTCACACAGCACCAGCACTGTTTGACATAATAGCTAAAATTCAGCAGACACATTTCCAAGTTTCATCTTGGTTTTGCAGGCTTGGTCAAATGGCCAAAATTCTCTAATTTTTTGTTTGTTCGATTTATTTCTGCAGACACATGTAGATTCCTACTAAGCGGAAGGCATGTATTATTGGAAGGATGCTTCTCAACTAGAAGGTAGCCTTCCAGAGAGGGATATATTAGAATTTCAAGGGGGATTCCTACTCAGAGTGCAAATAAACCCACAACCAATGGGATGGTACTAGAGTGAGCTAGCAGGCAGAAAGTGATGCAGAGATGAATCAGACAGTCCATGACATCAAAGAAGTTACTCTTGTATGTGGGAAAGACATGAGGCTAGAACTATACTATGAGGCAATTCGCTAAAACAAAGAGAAAGGGGGAATTCCCTGGCGGTCCAGTGGTTAGGACTCCACGCTTTCACTGATGAGGGCCCGGGTTCAAACCCTGGTCAGGGAACTAAGATCCCACAAGCCACGTGGCACGGCCAAAAAAAAAAAAAAAAAAAAAGAATACAGAGAAATGTGCCCACAGAGCACAAAGGAGGAGTGACTAGTTTCAACCGGGGGAGGAGAGGAGAGGGTTCGTTCGTAACTTTGGAGCTGGACCCGGAAGGGTAGTCAGGACCTCACGGATAGCCATGAGGGACAGCCATCTGGACCTCTCTCCAAGAAAGATGGTGAAGGCTAACTATCAAAGAGCTTCACCAGAGGCTCTGTGAGTATCCAGTACTGCCTCTTGACAGCAGATAACTCTAACATATTCCACTACACAGCAATTGTGCTCAGCTGACCAATAATATTACTTCTGTGAACTGAATGTATCTAAGCTTTTTCCTTCACTACCCAAGAAGATCTTGATTTACCAGCATCATCCGTGTGTGGGAGAAATGATTCTAGCCACCAATAGGAGATTAGCTGAGGAGGAGTTGACTCATATCTAGAACTAACTGATGATTTCTGCCCCATCTCTGTTCTTACTGGTCTGCCAAATGCCTGGCACTCTCTGTGACTTGATCGATTCAGTTTGACCCCTGGAGAAACACATAAACAAGGCATGTCTTTCCAGAACAAGATATGAGGAAACAGAAAACAGAGATGGTTCTAAACAAAACTGACATCAGCCACGTCTAGATGGGCACGCCTGGGCTCCCTGGCTGGTGTAGAGCACGCTGCTCATAATTGTTAGTACTTCCTGGGTTCTGGGCATTATTCTAAAATGCTTTGTATGTGTTAAGTCATTGAATCCTCACTGCAACCTGAGATAGGCAGAGTCATTGCCATGCACTTTAATAGGGGAGAGAGCTGAAGCCCAGAGGGGCTAAGTAACCTGTCCAAGGTCACACAGCAGTGGGATTTGAACTCACAGCCCAAGCCCTTCACCACCCTGTTAGACTGCCTCTCATCCTCAGAGCTGAAAGCAAGGACACTGGAGTCAGGCAAAGCTGGCTTTAATAAGGGCTTCCTCACTTTCCAGCTGTGTGATCTTGGCCCCATTATCTAACTTTTCAGGGCCATTTGCATTGTAATAAGCCCCAAAGCCTTAAACTTGGGGAACAACTCTCAGCTGGAGGAATTTGATATCTCAGCCTGCCCGCTGGCTGCCCTCCCCCTGTCCCTGGCCCTCACCCCCAGCTGAGACTCTGATTTCATCTCCTGCTGCTCAGCCCCAGCCTTCCCGTTCTGAAAAAGGATGTCCTGAAACAGGCTGAGCTGTGCCAAACGGAGGCCAAGTCTTGGAGTACTTGGCCTCTTGGTCTCATCCGGGCCCCAGAGCTCTAACGTGAGCCCCTGAGCTCCGGTGCGGCTATGCCCACGTTTCCCCTCGTGTGGTTCCTCTGTCCCGTTAATAGGTCCCCAGGCCTTGCGTCTTTACCCAGATTCCCGCATGCACTCTGGTTTATATGCTGGGCTCTGCTCTGACACCTCCATCCAAATCCCAGTTCTAGAAACCTATCTCGCGCCCAGTCCTGGTGTACGGGTCAGTCCTGGCCTTGCACTTGCCAATCCCTCTCCCCAGTTCAAGAAGAGCACTGCTCCTTAGATGACCCTCAGAGCTGGGCCTCTGCAATGATGGACTGGCCTTTCAGTTGACTGATTACCTGACCACTCGCCACACCTGCACTCCCCAAACTGCTCTATCCACAGGCAGATAAGCCAAGTAATTCTTTTTTTTTTTGAGATATAATCTATATAACATAAAATTCACCATTTTAATCATTTAAAGTTTACCTGGTTGTACAATCCTCACCACTATCTAATTCCAGAATATTTTCATCTCCCCATAAAGAAACTCCATACTTTTTACCAATCATTCTCCATTTCCCTGCCTGCCAACCCCTGGCAATCACTAAACTACTTTCTGTCACCATGGATTTGCCTATTCCGGACATTTCTTATGAATGTAATTGTATCTATTTGTCCTTTTTTGGTCTGGTTTCTTTCACTTAGCATAACGTTTTGAAAGTTCATTCATGTTATAACATGAATCAGTACATCATTCCTTTTTATGGCTGAATAATATTCCATTGTGTGGCTAAACCATGTTTTGTTTATCCATTCATCAGTTGATGAACATCTGGGCTGTTCTTACTTTTTGGCTGTCATGAATAATACTCTTATGAACATATGTATACAAGTTTTTCTGTGAATATGTTTTCAGTTATCTTGGGTACGTACCAAGGAGTAGAACTGCTGAATCGTAGGGTTGTTTAACTTTTTGAGGAATTTCCAAACTGTTTGCACTGTTTTATATTCTCAACAGCAATGTATGAGACTTCCAATTTCTCTATATCCTGGTCAATACTTGTTAATGTCCTACCTGGTATTTCTCGGATCCCCTTGCATTGGGTGTTTCCTGAACTTGGTGATTCTTAAACAAAATAGTCAAAAGTGTTTGACTCTGATGACAGAATCCTACTTTTGGGTCAGCTCTACCATGCAGGGCCCTAAGGCAGATATATTTCTTGGGTGAGTTTTTTTTTTTTTAAATTTTCCTAACCATCAGTTTTCTCATCTGTTAAATGGGAATAACAATAGGATTGTTGGGTTAACTAAATGAGACAATGCATGTCAAATCCTTAGCATGATGCCTGTACAGACAATACCTTGACAAATGATGGCTCTCATTATGACCATCTTTCTTTGCCTACACACCTAGACCTCTGATCAGTTGGTCATTGCATCAGTCATGCAGCCAGTTAACAAACACAGAGAGCCCACCGTGTGCCAGGTACGATCTTAGGAACTAGGACTATGGTGCCAAAGAAGAAGAGACTTCACAGTTAGGGAGCTAATATTCTACGAGGGCAAGAGCCATCATAAACATGCACATTTAAAAATAAAGAAGATAATTCTAGGAACTAGAAGAGCCTTAATAAAATAAAACAGGGTGATACGTAGTGAGGAAGGTGAGGCTGCTCAGCTGGCCCAGCCAACACAAGCCTCTTGGAGGAGGAACATTGGAGCAAAGACCAGACTGGAGATGGGGAGGCAACCCATTAGAGGTCTGGGGAATAGCGTTCACACAGAAGGAAACTCAGAGTCCCTGCGACAGGAAGAGCTCAGGCGGTGGGCATGGAGCCGGAAGAAGAAGTGAGGGGAAGAGAGAAGGGAAAAGCAGTAGCTCCCCGCAAGCCTGGGGTCATGAGAAGAGCCAGCAGGAGCCAAAGTGCTGCTGAGGTGCCGTGGTGAGACAGCAACAAGGAAACGGAACCGACAGTGGGGCCCGCAGAAGGGCATCCGTGAAACTGGGCCAGACCCTGAGCGTGATATTTGGCAGGAGTTCTGGGTACTAAATGTTCTCTATAATTGGCAGGAATCAAAGGAAGCTCACCAGAGAGCCTCAGCCTGAACACCACTGTCACTTGCTCGGGGGAAGTTCTGTCCTCACTCAGATTGCTTTAGTCTGATACAGAGCACGGATCACAGCCCCGGGAGAACGGTGTGTATTGATCTAAGTGCTTGCACTTTGAAGAGTTGCTAGAAAGAAGCCTGGACCCTCTCTTCCCTTCAGGGGATATCCCGGATGGTGTTGGTGGAGTTGAGCACTCGTCCTGTGATACCACAATGTCTAAACACAAGCACCCAGCAGGCATCACAGAAAGGCCAGTCACAGCCCATGAGCTGGCCTGAGTGCTGCGCTGACCCCCTGTGACGACGCAAACGGCCGTGGAGGGCCCCAGGAGTGTTCGAAGAACGTGTGGTTAAGGGCGAGGATTTTAGACCGGGCACTCGTGGGTTTTGCCTGTGCTCTGGGTTCCACCACTTTCTAGCGATCTGGCTATCAGCAAGTTTCCTCAACAGTTTACGCTTCCCTTTCCCCATCTGTGAAATGGAGATAATAGCTAAATCATAGGGGTAGCAAGTACACTGCACAAAAAGAGCTGAGCGTGGAGCCTGCCACTTAGTAAGCCCTCAATAAATGTCACTTGTCATCATTTATTATTATTTTTATTCCTCCTCCCGCTACTACTATTTTAAGAGCTTCCACATATGAAGGGTCACCATGCTTTGAAAAGGAAGCACAGGGACTTCCCTGGCGGTCCAGTGGTTAAGACTCCTAGCTCCCAATGCAGGGGGCACAGGTTCAATCCCTGGTTGGGGAACTAAGATCCTGCGTGCTGCATGGCATGGCCAAAAATAAATACACAAACAAATAAATAAATAAATTTGTTTAAAAAAAAAGAAAAGTTACTTAGAACTTAAAAAAAAGAAAAAGAAACGGAAGTGCAGAGGTTGAAGGGTGTCCCAAGAAGGGCAGTGATCAAAACAATACTAAGAATCTGAAGACTGGAAGAAAAGGTTGGCACAGGAGGGGTGAGGGTAGAACCGGCATGAAAGAATGTTATTAACCAGCTTTTCAAGTATGAAAATCAAAGAGCTATAAGATGGAAAGGGGGAAAAACTCATATTTTCTTGGCATAACCTACCATATGCCAAATGCCGGACTCAGGTCTTTATATTTATTACATGTATTTAACCCCATTACAGTCCTCTGAGACAATGATGATGAGGAGGAGGATGGTGATTCCCATTTTACAGATAAGGAAACTGAGGCCAAGAGACCAAAGTCAAATACTAAGTGATATGCTGCTGTCTGCCTGACTCCAATACTCATGGTCTTTTCTCTATAACCTAAACCAATAAAGCCCTAGCAAAACCTATGTCATTAATTACAGAGATTGTGAACTCCACAGATCCAAGTATATGTCCCCAAATGTTACAGCTGCACAGTGGAGCTGTAACTGTAGCTCGGGGCAACTAATCCAGCCCAGGGAGACAGATGTGAGCATCTAAGTAGAATATTGCAATGATAAAGTCTCTTTATGTAACAAAAACAAACTTCCAGCAGAGCACAGAGGATGAAGGATTCTTTCTGCAAGGGCTGAGAAAGAGTCATTAAGGAACAGGAAAAAAAAGTCTGAGGCCTTTTACAGAAGCAAGAGTTTCAGATGAGGCTCTCTGGGTTGTCAGGTAGAAAGGCATGGGGAGGGCATTCTTTGCAGCTGGGGCAAATGAAGCTCTGGTATGGAGGTGGGAAGGCACATGGCTTGTTCAGGAAAAGACTCAGACCACCTGGACAGGAGCATGAAACAGGGTTCCCAGGGGCAGAGGGGCTGGAAAAGTAGGGTGTCACCTGATGGCAAGATGCCTTGCATGACAAGCTGTGGATTTTAGACTCTGTCCTACAGGCTTGTGACCAGCACTGCCACTTTCACAGTCATCCTGGTCTCCCCCTCCCTCACCCCTACATCCAACTGGTACCCAAGGAAGGCCTGTTGATTTCAGTTTGTAAGTAGCTCATGGATCTCTCCCTGCTGCCCGTGCCCTAAGCAAGGCTCTCATGGTTCCCTACATGGACCATTGCCATGGCTTCCATTTATTTACTTATTTTTTAAACTAGAGGAATCACTTTATTTCTAATAGGTTAATTTAATCTTTCTAGAAGATCCTTTTGAGTTAAGGAGTGGTTGCTAAACAGAGTAGAAAAAAAGAATGTTCTAGGTATGGGGCATGGCTTGTGCGAAATCTTGAAGTTGGCAGAGGATAGGATAAAACACCATTCCTCTGTGCCTGGAATTGTGTTAAGTGCTCTATGTAGGTTATTTAATTTTGCCATGGCTTCCCTTTTGTCCTCTCTGCCTCCTGCTTAGTTATCCTTCCCCACTGCCTCCCAACCCCACCCCACGCATCCTCCATGAAGCTGACAAAATGTTCCTTTTTATCCATAAATCTGATCCCAGCACCCCGCCACTCAACATTCCTCCATAGCCTCTCAATCACTAACAAGACACAATCTGTCCCACTTGCTTGGCTACCAGAGTTGTTCATAATTGGGCTCCTGCTGAGCTGTCCCACATCATCTTCCGTGGCTCCGCCTCCAGAACTGTGTGCTCTGGTAATACTCAGTTATTTATAGCTCTCAGGACATGTTACTATATTCTCCCGTGCTTTCAGATTTTGCACATTCCATTCCATCGGCCCTACATATGAGCCCCACTTGCCACACCTTGCCCCGACGGAGCCCACTCTAGAGCCACTAAGCACTCCTTCCTCCGTGAGATCATCCCTCACACCTCTGCATAGCCCGGGTGATCCTTTCCTTAACCTCTTTCTATACTTCGCACGACATACCATGAAATTAATTATACAATTATACTGAACTAAATGTATGAGACTATTTAATCTCCCCAGTTGACAATAAGCTCTCTCTAAAGGAAACCACTGTCTATTTTTTGACTTTATTTTTTTCGAGCAGTGTTGGTTCACAGCAAAATTGAGGGGAAGGTACAGTGATTTTCCATTTACTCCCTGCCCCTCCCCCACACGCAGAGCCTCCTCCATTGTCAATATCCCCCACCAGAGTGGGACATTGGTTACAATCAATGGATCTACACTGACACATCATTATCACTCAAAGCCCCTAGTTTACATTAGGGATCACTCTTGGTGTTGTACAACCTACGGTTTGAACAAACACATAATGACGTAGATCTACCAATACAGCATCGTACAAAGTATTTTCACTGCCCTAACAGTCCTCTGAGCTCTGCCTATTCATCCCTCCCCTGCCACTAATTCCTGGCAAACACTGATCCTCTTTATTCTCTCCACGGTTTGCCTTTTCCAGAATGTTATACAGTTGGAATCATACAGTCTTTTCAGAAACATTGTTGTTTGATGATTATATCCAGTGCCTATCACGTTACCTAGTACATAGTAGGTGCAAACTATTTACAGAATTAATTATTGATTTAGTCGATGTGTTTAGGGAAAGGATATCCAGTGATCGGAGGCATGGTGTAAATAATTAGGCTCTAAGCTCCAAAAGAAGCTCTGCTCTGAGCTGTTTTGAAGCTAGCAGACTAAGAATGATTCATTCCATCTGCAGACCCCATCCCCAGGGCTAGCACGGTATTTTCTGTATGACAGAGGCTCAGTAAATACAGAATAAGGACATAATCTCTGCCCTCAGAAAGTATGCAGTGGACCAAGGAGTGTTTCTGCAACCACGCTATTCCTGTCCTGCTTCTTCAATTGTCCCCAGGAGGCCCTAGGACTACAATCACTTGTTCTTTCATTGATTTATTCAACAAAGCTATCCTAGGTCAAGCTCTGTGTTGTGCTTTGTAACTGGAAACCTCTGGAAGGGCAAGGCTGTGGTCGGATGTTTGGTGCTGTATTGCCTAGGCTGAGCATCCCACAGAAACAGACCTTCTCCCTCAAAGCATTCCATGCCCAGTACCTTGGGGCCCCAGAGAGTTTTTCCTGCCCCTGCCTGGCTGACTACTCCAGCTCATCAGGCTTTCTCCACATTCTGGAGTCCTGTTGTACTCCAGCTGGAACCGGACAGTTTGGCGTTAATTGCACTCTAATTGTTTCAAGTGTGCTATTTTTATCTACCCAGTGCCCCACACTCTCCTTGCAAATGAGCCTGGTCTTTTAGTTTCACATTGCCACTGTGCCCCCCAGCACTCAGTAAAAGCTTGCTGATTGATTTTTTTGGTGAGCTGTAATATGGATCTGTCCTGAAACTCTGTTGCTACTTCTACCCCTGGCAGTCCCCCTCCCCACTTCCAACACCCCCCACTAACTGTGTCTTCTGTTGGTGTTACCAACTTTTTGCTCTTCTCTCCAAGAGAGCAAACCTTATTTAACTGACCATCGAAGCTACTGAGGCTCTCTTTCTTTTTGCTACTCCTCCTTCTGCATAAGGGCTGTCTTAGCAAGAAATGTTATTCTTATCGGCTGCCTCATGATCTATTTTTATCTCTCCATGTAACTTATTAAATACTTCTGGAATCTGTTCGGATGAATGAAGCCTTCACTTTGATTGAATTTCTATGTTTTCAGTTTTATTATCTCCCTTTGCAGTGCTGCCTTGGGTGGTGGGAATTCCCCTGGCCTTTTCTGTGAATACAGTCCAACCCTAACCAACGACACATCCATGCCATAAAATATTTCCCCCTCTTTGCCAATCAGTATGATGATCCAGGTCACTTATTGCATGTCTGATGACAAACAAATAAATGTATTAGCTGTTTGGTGACAGCTAATGTAGTACAGATGTAAAGAGCAAATGATCTGAAGATGGAAATCCCTGCATTCAAATGATGTCTCCATATTTACCATTATATGGCCTTAGGCTAGTTATTCAACATTGCTAAGAGAGCTTTGGTTTCCTCATCTGCAAATGGGGTAATAAAAATACGTGATTAAGAGACCAGGTATGACACCCCGGTGAGAGGCCCGCGCACTGCAGCGAGGAGTGGCCCCCGCTCGCCGCCACTAGAGGGAGCCCGCGCGCAGCAATGAAGACCCAACACATGGGGCTTCCCTGGTGGAGCAGTGGTTGAGAATCCGCCTGCCAATGCAGGGGACACGGGTTCGAGCCCTGGTCTGGGAAGATCCCACATGCCGCGGAGCGACTGGGCCCGTGAGCCACGACTGCTGAGCCTGCGCGTCTGGAGCCTGTGCTCCGCAACAGGAGAGGCCGCGACAGTGAGAGGCCTGCACGCCGCGATGAAGAGTGGCCCCCGCTTGCCACAACTAGAGAAAGCCCTCGCACAGAAACAAAGAGCCAACACAGCCATAAATAAATAAATAACTAAAAAAAAAAAAAAAAAAAGACCCAACACAGCCAAGGATAAATAAATAAATAAAAAAAAAAAAAAAAAAAAAAAGAGACCAGTCATGAAAAACACTCAACACAGCTCCTGGCACATAGCAATGGTTCAGTAGATGGCGGGGTCTGTCATAGGTAAAGGGTGGAGGTAACTGGTGATATGGCTCCCCCACCAGGACACCTGTTGCCTTTTGCCCCTTCCTTGCAGGTGTCTGGTGCTCTTTTGCACACGCAGCACTTGAATCTCAGTTCATGCCAACCTAGACTTGAACCCAAATGAGTCTGCAAACAACCTCATCGGAGCACTTCAGCTTCCTGAGTCTTCATCAGCAAAGCTGGGCTCAGACGTGCTCAAGAAGCTGGCAAAGCTCCATCTGGCTGACTTGGCACCACAGGAGAACAACAGTGCCAAGCGCTTCTTTCCCGCAAAGGCTGCAGACGCTGCCTTTCAGGATGCAGAGCAGATACCACACACCCAGACAAGTTCCTAATTAACGATGCATAATCAGTGTCTTTCAGATGTGCATATGCTATTCTCTGCCCGGCTCATTAACTGCACTAAACCTTCCATGGCTGGAGATGGAGCATGGCTTATCAGAAAAACCTGTTAGAACCAGCCCAGGTTCAGAGCTCAGAAGATGCAGAAGTTCTGATCCAGGTTACCCCAGAGCTGAGGGAGTCCTAACACAGTTGCTCTCCCGCTCTGAGCCTCTCTGTGAGCAGGGCTACAGAGACCTTCTTCCTCTTAATGTTCTTACAACGGGGGCAGTCATGACCATCTCTGGGAAAGTGCTCTGACAGGTGTAGGGACCCACACAGACGCACGTGACAATTACTCCTGGCCTTGGCCGTGACGTTGTTTTCTAAGCAGGAAGAGTGGTCAAGCTTAGGCAAAAATGATGTATGATTGTGCCTTCTAAGGTTTGGGCTTTACACACATCACCTGTACCCGTGAGGAAAAGAAATCTCCTCCGAGGAGCTCCCAAGGGGCTCACCCAGATTGTGAACGGCTGTGAATCCAGGTTGATCCGATTCAGAAAACCCAGGATTCATTCTCCTTCCTTTCCCAGGCAAAATAGAATCCTCCTTGTAGAGCTCCCCTCAGACAGCTCCACCCTTTCTTTTCTGTTTCCCTCTCCTCCCTCCCCTGCCCGTCTGCTTCACACCCCTCGCCCCTGTTAAACTACACTCCCCTCAATCACATCCTCTGAGGCCCCTCAGCTTCCCTTCTTCAGGGAGGTCTAGTTAGCCTGGTGGAATATTCCTTGCCTGTTTGCCAGCTTAATACCTTAATACCATTCTCCTCCCTTCCCCCACCCCCAGGTAATTTAGTCATTTTAATAGGAGGCTTCTGGAAAGAATATGATACTCTCAAATCACACCGGAGATTACCTGCTTGGCCCACCTCCACTGGGAGTTGCCCGGAGCAACTGTGCTGATGGGAGCTTGAGTGATCACGGGAGCAAAGCCAGAAGTTTCACTGGGTGCACAATTCCTCACAGAGATGAACACAGAACAGGGTTATATGCTGGGGGTTGTAGTCAGCAGAGACCGGGAGATGACATGGGTAGAGACAAAATCACGCAAGTTCTCACGTGTTGGAGCTGGAGAGCTGGCTTGACTTGGACAGAACAGAGGGACCAGGGGAAAACAGAAGTCCCTTCTTTTGGAAAGGCTGCATTCTGTTCTTCCCCCTTATGCTCTGTACGAAGCCTTTCTGGCCACAGAGGCGGCTCTTGCGGCAGCGAGTCGCAGCTGGCTGTTAAGCGGTAATTTTTTATTTCCCACCAAGTTCCAGGCAGGGAAGGGGCAGCTGACAGGGTCTCATCTGAGACTTTGGCCACGGAACTAATTGCATGAGAATGTTTATTCCACATTATAACACTCAGGAGTCATCTTCCAAGACCGCGAAATAGTGCCTGGAAGGTACTTGTTTCAGCATATGAAGGATGCCCATCATCTAAGGGGCACCTTACTTTGCATTCTGCCTCTCTCTCTCTCTCTCTCTCTCTCTCACACACACACACACACACACACACACACACTCCCTTGACTACAGAAATTGGGAGCAGGTAGACAGTGGTCCATTGTCGTTAGACGCCACAGAGAGAGACAAAGATCCAGAGAAAAAGACTTTATGCTTTATAAATTTAGCAGGACGTCCTGTCTCCACTTCCCGTCTGTCTGCTGCAGCTGTGGCTCAGCCCCTCTCTGCCCCCTTCTCACTCACACCTGAGGTCTGCGGTGGGCCCTTCCAGAGATGGCTGCTCTGGGATGCTGAGTCGGGAAGCATTCGTCTGGGGAAACGTTCTGAACCATTGCCTGGATGCTCAAGTCCTCCCGCTTACTGGGGTTGCCGTTACCTGGAAGATTTCATTAAAACAGGGTCCCAAATCTCCATTCCCTCTGCAGCCGAAAAGCAAGCATTCCTGCGATATCACTAAAGATTCTCTGGGTCCCTGCATCCTGCTTGTGCTGAAGTTTTCATCATCCCTGTCTCCCTCCTGAGCATGTTGTCACCTTTCCTTAAGGACTCACCCCCACTGGACACCCCAGGTCTCGCCATCGCTTCACTCTCCAAAGGCTGCCACATCCAGGCGCTGTGTTGAGCAGGCGTTTCTGAAGAGTTAGGGCAACAGAGAGAAGTAACACTACAGGGAGGACAGTATATGACTTAAGACTGAATATTAGCTATTCCACTTTTCAGAGCTCCCTCGAGCCATTTCTACCACCAGAAGGGTTTTATTTATTTATTTATTATTTATTTATTTATTTATTTATTTATGGCTGCGTTGGTTCTTCATTGCTGTGCGCGGGCCCTCTCTAGTTGCAGCGAGCGGGGGCTACTCTTTGCTGTGGTGCACGGGCTTCTCATTGTGGTGGCCTCTCTTGTTGCAGAACATGGGTTCCCAGCACGCAGGCTCAGTTGTTGCAGCACGTGGGCTCAGCAGTTGTGGATCGCGGGCTCTAGAGCGCAGGCTCAGCAGCTGTGGGGCACGGGCTCAGTTGCTCCACGGCACATGGGATCTTCCCGTTCCAGGGCTTGAACCCGTGTCCCCTGCATTGGCAGGCGGATTCCCAACCACGGCGCCACCAGGGAAGTCCCCACCAGAAGGGTTTTACTGATGCCTTTTTTTTTTTTTGTCCTCACTGCGCGGCATGCGGGATCTTAGTTCTCCAACGAGGGATCGACCCCATGGCCCCCGCAGCGGGAGCGTTGAGTCCTAACCACTGGACTGCCAGGGGACACCCGCCTGATGCCTTTGGCATTTGCTTGTCGTCAGCCCCTTGCAGTGCAGCTGGACCTTTCCCCCTTCAACCTCTCACCTTTCCTTCCAGTTAGATTGCCTCACCATGCCCTCACATTTTTATACATTTTTGGGCAGAACAGTTTAGCTACTCTTACCACTCTCAGCCGTATCCTAAGGCCCAAGGGACACCTTTTCACAGCCTAAAGTGATGCAGCAAGGTGTTCTTCTAAACCTGTGCTGTCCAATATTTGAATTTAAACTCATTAAAATGAAATAAAATGTAAAATTCAGTTCTTTACTTGCTCCAGCCACTTTTCAAGGGCTTGATAGCCACGTTTGGCTAGTGGCTACTGTGCCTGACAGTATAGACAACAGAAAGTTCTATTGGACGGCAGTCTAGCCAAACCGAGACCAACTTCTCCCCTAAGGGACTGTATCACTAGCTGTTTGGATATCCCTTTTTCCTGCCTACCTCATTAACGTTTACTGAGTCCTTTTTGCTGTGTAAGGCACTTTTCATGTGTTGTTTCATTTAATCCACATGACAGTTCTTTAAAGTGGGTAGTGTTTTTCTCGTTGCACACAGGAGCCTGAAGTTTGGACAGCAAATGCATCCGGTCCATATTTTTACCCCAAGCCACATGCTTAGGGTTAGTGATGGAAAGATAATACTGGGAAGGTACATAGGGACCAGGCCGGGAGAGAAAAGAAGGAAGGAAAGGGCTTTGTCAACCACGTATGATGTTTTTATTAAACTGTAGGAAGAATTTTCTTACACTTAAGCCTTCAGTCCCAAGATGGGGTTACTGAAAAGGAAACAAAGACTATTTTTCGAGGGGATAATTTTTACTTTGCTGTGATGGATGCCATTGCTTCTGGCGGCCGGCCAGGCAGAAACACGTACGGAGGGAGAGATCAGAGCCCTCCTTTGAGGGAAACCAGCAGTGAAAGGAGACCGAGGTGGTTAAAGAACTACCGATTGTCCCTCACACCAGCTGCTCCCAATCCCGCCAGGCCAGAATCGCCCGCTCCTGCTTCGGACAACCGATGTTTCAGCAGGTTAAGCCCGGAACGGACCCATTTCCATCAGCTCCCAGGGGAGGGCTGATGGTCGCGCCATCTGCTGGTCGTTTCTCATGTTGCAGCCTGCTGCTGGGTTCCTTCTCAAATCTTATGCAGTTTGGTCCCTAGATCATCAACATCACCTGGCGCTTGTTACAGGTGCAAATTCAGACTCCATCCTAGTCTTGAATCAAAAAGTAGCGTGGGTCCTAGCTGTTCGTGTGTTAACAAGCCCCTTCAAGTGATCCTTGAAGCTTGGGAATCACTGATCTAGAAGGTCCAACTCCACCATTTATTCATTCATCAAGTCAACAATCATTTTTTTTTATTGAGGTATAGTTGATTTACAATGTTGTGTTAGTTTCTGGTGTACAGCAAAGTGATTCAGATATATATATATATATATATATATATATATATATATATATATATCATGATTTTTCATATTCTTTTCCATTATGGTTTATTAGGATGTTGAGTATAGTTCCCTGTGCTACAGTAGGACCTTGTTGTTTATCTATTTTACATATATGGCAGTTTGTGTCTGCTAATTCCAAACTCCTAATTTATCCCTCCCCTACTCCCTTTCCCCTTTGGTAACCATAAGTTTGTTTTCTATGTCTGTGAGTCTGTTTCTGTTTTGTAAATAATTTCATTTGTGTCATATTTTAGATTCCGCATATAAGTGATATCACCTGGCATTTGTCTTTCTGTCAAGTCAACAATCATTAATGAGCATCTTCTAGATAAATATCACTCCCATGCACACACAGAGAATGTAGAATTTCTTTCTGTATCCTCCCATCTCTGTTCATTTGGGAAGAGAAGCATTAAGATTACCCTTATTTTACAGACAAGGACAAAGAGAGAACAGGAGGCCCAGGACCACACACCTAGTAAATAGCAAGGTGGGCCCCCCTGCTCCTGTCTTTGTACGTTAAAGCTTGGGATTATTCACCAAACCACAGTTCACCAACTTTTCTAGGTTGGCTTGTGGTTTGTTTTGGGGTGGAGGATGTGGGAGGGGAGAAACCTCCCCAAATCACACTCAACTGAAACTTGTCACACTGCCTGCGATTGCTGGCAACACTCAGTAGGGTAGACGTTCATTTTAGAAGGTGACAAACAGGCTGCCTGTCTAACTATTGCTCGACTATAACCTTGTATCTAGTGTTCCCTCCCCTCTTCCATTGACGATGTGTGGCTTTATTGGGTGGGCTGTGATGGGGAAGGAAGGGAAGAGTTCAATGTGCTGCGTGGGTGCCGTCTAAGGGCACAGCTTAGGGACTCTCAGGAAGGCAGGAATTTATCTCCAACTGTCTAATTGGGGGTTGAGAGGGAAAGACAGTGGGACTAGACAGAAGCAGAAAAATGTTGAAGGGAAGGAAGAAGAACAGAAGACCAACTCCGTCTCCACTTTCACAATTTGGCAGCCTCTGAAGCAGCCCTCCCAGCACAAGGCAGGCTGCTCACCAACAGCAAACAGTCGAGAGCACGTGTTTATGTGCAGGGCACTGCACTGTCAGCTCCCTGCCTTCAAGGGAAGGGATGCTTTGCAGGGAAGTAGAGACACAGGGCTTAAAAACGTATAGACATTCCCATGGTTAAAATTCCCTTGGCCATAAACATATTTTAACAAATTGCAATACTTTTGTTATGATAATAACTCTATGGAACATTTAACTAAATGCTAGGCAATGTTCCAGGCTGGAAATGGGACCACCACCCAGGCCCTCAGCAGTGAAAGCTCAGCGTTCTAACCACTGGACCGCCAGGGAATTCCCCCATCACCTTGAAAAGTCCCATTTCTGGTCTTCAGCTTTTCAGGCCTGGAAATTGGCTTTTATGAGTTCCCTCTCAACTCATCTGGCTCATACCTCTCAGACTCACAAGAAAATGTGTTAACCAGAGTGGCAAGATGTCCATTTACAGTCAAATCTATTACTGCCAAGTGGTTGCTGGTCATACTCATGAGTCAGCCAGCATATCCTCTGTCCTTGTGAAAATCTGTAGGTGAAACCACCTTCAGTTACTTGGTAGGTGTGGAATCAGAGCGAGAGGCATCGGATGAAGGTATTGGGGCAGGTCAGAGGGACGTGCGGCCTGATGCTTTCTCATCTTCGGCATTGAAAACACACCTGAGATGGCTCACAACATGGCCTGATGGCTCCCATGAAGGATTCAGGGCATCTTCAGTCTGGGTGGGGGGCTAGAGACACACATATGACCGCCCACCCCACTTCTGCCTCCTTGAATGAGTTCACCCAGGCTGCAATGCAAGGCATCAGGTTTCAGCTTTACCGTCAAAGTTCTCTGGTCCCTTTGATTGGCCTTGCCTTGCCCAGTCCCAGGATTATATTTTCAACTATCTCTCAAGGTAGTTTCATCAGTGGATAGGTCAGTCTCAGCTCCTCAGCTCTGCTGTGCAATTTTTAAGTTGCCCTGTCAGGGAGGTGGCTTTCTCCTGACCACATTCCCCAGTCCCAAGGCTGCCCTCGGTGCTGATTGGCCCACAAGACGGAGCAGGCACCTGCTCTCAACTTCCTCTTCTCAATCTCTTGTGTTCTCCCCCATCCTTACCTTCACCTCAGCCAGAGCCCAGGAGATCTGGAACAAAACTCTCACAGGGCGAGCCTTTGAACCATTTGTTTGCTTCTCTGTCCCTCCCAAGAGATTCTTTCTTATTCATCTTGTTCTAAGACTCAAGAAGAGTTTCTAATTCTTGTTACAAATTAATAACTCAATAAATGTCTGCTGGAGGAGTGGAAAGAGTTCTGGTCTGCAGATTAATACATTTAGAGTCTAAAATTGTTTCAATACCGTCACTAACTTACTTTGGGACATTTGACTGATCATTTGATAAATTTGCTCTCCATTTCCCAGTCGTTAAGTAGGAGATCATCCCTCCTCCCTTTCCACCTCAAGAGGACTTTAGACAGGTGTCTGTGACCACTGCCGGGGTTGGAATTCTGTCAAGAAAGTTGTAGATTACTCTTTCTCATCTATTCTCCATCCTAAGAAAGATAATAAAGCATACAAGCTCCTAGGCACTGAAAGATCTGTTTTTCAGTTCCATCATGTCAGTGTTTCAGTGTTTCAAAACACAGGAAGAAGCATCTCGTCCCACCAATCTCTCGGAAATAATAAGATAATGCCTGTAAAGTATTTTGATGGCCCCTAAATCTTCTGTTGATCAATCTGCACCATTATTTTGGCTAGCAAGTCATTGCGTGTGTATAGTTTTAATACTCAGAGAAGACTTTTCAAAATATAGGAATTAGGACTGGAAAACAGATATGAAATGAAATGGTTGTTTCTCTGCTAGAGTTTAGGGATTCCTGGCTCTTGGTCAAGGAAGTCCTGGTGCTCATGAGATTGTGGGTTCCCCCCTGATGACCAGGTCAAACTTTGTGATGCCAGGCCTCCCTGGACAAAGTGTGTAAGGACTCTGCCACTGCCCTTCTTACCCAGTGGATAAGCCACTCCCAGGGCATCGTCTTCTAGGGGACACTGATTGGTCAGACCTGTATATTGCAGATGAGATCCTGGCTGTGTCTGCACTCTGCCCTCTGGCCAGCCACGCTTACTCTTTCTCCTTTGCGCTGGGCATCTGGGTTCCTAAGAACTCTAAAAGTATAATCAGTTGTTCAGATTTTCAAAGGATGGACGTAACAGTCAAAAATCCATTTTGAAGGCTGGGGCTCAAGTGAATACCAGTAAGAACATAAGGACAGTTTCTAATCACTAATCCTCTCCTCAAAATATTTCTTGATAGTCTCTCTTGATAATCTCCCTTTCCCCCTCTGTACCCTGCCTTTATTTTTCCCGCCTCCTCCATCTTCCTTGACTAAAATACCTAATTGAAATAGTTTTTCTTATTAAAAATTTTTTTGAAGAAAATTGTATACTCTCCTTTCTTAATTTTATTTTTTATTTATTTTAAAATTTCTATTGAAGTATAACTGACTTACGATATTGTGTTTCAGGTACACAACGTAGAGGTTTGATATTTTTATGCATTACGAAACGATCACCATGATAAATCCATCTGTAACATGCAGAGTTGTTACAAGTTTATTGACTAAATTCCCTATGTGCACGTTTGATTCCCATGACTTATTTATTTTATAACCGGAAGTGTACCTCTTAATCCCCTTCACCTATTTTGTTCATCCTCACACCCCCATCCCCTCTTACGACCACCAGTTGGTTCTCTGTATCTATGGGTCTGCTTCTGTTTTGTTAATTTTAAAAGCAGGACAGTTGTGCGTTTTGGATCACCTAAAGGAAAAACAAGTGTGTAGATAAAAAAATGATCCCCAAGACTGGATTTGAGTCTAAACTTTTCTTTTGGACTTCCAAACTTTTTCCTAATTTGGTGCTGTAGAAGCAACCGTATTTCCCATCCTCCCCCGGTGTGGAGGCTGGCCTCTGGCCAGGGGAGTCTCCCTAAGAACCTTGACTTTCTGTCTGGGTGGCCTCCTGAAGGACAGGCATGGTTTCTAATACCAGCTGGGCCACTTGCCAGCTCTAGCAAATCTTTCAGTCTCTCTGGATTTCAGTTCTCTCATCAGTAGCTTAATGCCTGGCCAGCCTAACTCATAGTCAGAGGGAGGATACAATTACAAAATGAAGCAGTGGTTATGAGGAATGGTCAGGGTTATAGAAGTTCTGTGTGAATGACCATGTTTGTTTCCTGACCTCCAGAATGAGTTTCCCCTTTTCCTTGGTCAACCAGGTCCAATTCATCTTTCAGTGATCACTATCATTCCCCACTCTTTTTCTTTTTTCCTTTTTATTAAGAAAATAATTGAACATATACAAAAGCAGAGAGAATAGCATAACCAATTCCCAGCTTCAATGATTGCAACATATACACAATCTTGTTTCATTGATTCTACCTGCCCCCCTGGATTATTTTGAAAAAAAAAAAATCTCAGAAAGATTCCCGCATGCACTGCACCCTCTGGTATTCATGCCTTGGTTGAATTCTCTCCCTTCACAAATGCTACATGTAGTCCCGCAGACTTGTTCTCTGTTCCTTGTTCCCTGCTCTGCTCAATCTCATCTTCTAACTTTTGTTCTCTGTTCCCTTGGCTGGAGCCTGCCCCAACCCCTGCTTACCCACATTTTAGATAGCAGAGGCCCTTTTAATGCCATCTCTTCCATGAAGCCTTTTCTGATCCCTCCACCTCAATGCCCACTGTTGGAAGTCATCTTTTCTTTCCCTGCATTTCATAGCAAGTATTTCTATCTTTCTTATGCCATCTGTATTTTTACATTGTATTATATCAATTTTTATCATGTCTGATCTCCTAGAATGCTCAAATTGTAGATTTGAAAAGTTAATGTCCCATCCATCTTTGTGACCCTATGATATGCTAGGGCATGATGACTTATAATAATGGTGCTTAGTAAACATTGGTTGAGATATTGCTGTGAGAAAGTGTTTGAATGAATAAATAGATGATCATGAAAATAATGAAATTTATGTTCCGATTTCCTTCTTCTTGAATGATGACATTTTCCCTTGCCTTCAATATATCCTTCTTAAGTCATCTTTCCAGGATTCTAACATTCATTAGCGAATTCATGAGTAACTTACCTCAAAGAAAATTCCAAATCAGCAAAAAGGAGCATTTCTATCCTATTAGCAGGATAGTATTATTATGACTATAATGTTAAGGCAGTTCACAATTTGTATTAATTATTTATCCTTTCAGTCAGTCAGTCATTTAACAAGAAATGTGTTTATCACCTGAAAAGAGCACTATGGAGGAGGATAAAAACAACATAATGTGTGATTTCTGCCCTTACAGCCCACCTAGGAAAACCACAAACTAGTGAGAAGTTTACTAAGGCAAGGCATTGGAGGACATTGGATCTCTGCAGAGACAGGAGTCAAGGAAGACTTTGAGAGGTACTGACCAAAATATTTCAAGCAAATGTACGAAGGAATTAAAATCCATTATGATTTGAAGATTTAAAATTATTTCAGGCACCGCCCTGAATTAGTGCTCATTTGAAGTTTTCTGGATTTGACAAAAGTCTTCTCTCCTAGGAGGAGATAGAGAATAATTAAAATGTCAGTGGAACTGCTTTTCTTTTGCTTTTCTTTTTTTTAAACTTTGGGTTTATTTATTTATTTATTTATTTTTGGCTGTGTTGGGTCTTCTTTTCTGTGCGAGAGCTTTCTCTAGTTGTGGCAAGTGGGGGCCACTCTTCATCGCGGTGCGCAGGCCTCTCACTATCGCGGCCTCTCTTGTTGCGGAGCACAGGCTCCAGACGCGCAGGCTCAGTAGCTGTGGCTCACGGGCCTAGTTGCTCTGCGGCATGTGGGATCCTCCCAGACCAGGGCTCAAACCCGTGTCCCCTGCATTGGCAGGCGGATGCTCAACCACTGCGCCACCGGGGAAGCCCCTGCTTTTCTTTGGGATTTCCATCACATTAATACCTGTGGGTCTATATTTTCCTTGCCCACCTGTCCAGGTAAATCTGAGAAACCGTTCAAAAACTATTCATCCTCTAATAATGCAGGTGTTATCCAGGTGCCCAGCACATGCGTATTGTGGTGAAGGGATTTAACCCTGGAAGAAAGCAAACCCATACGACCCATCTCAGACACTGGGTTCTGCTGTTGAGTGGACCAGTTCCATCTCTTCCACTTCTCAGTCATCTGGAGGTTTCAGGGTACCAACCCCAAGTTGGAGAGAGACAATAATCATGGTATGTCACATGCTACAACCTGGATGAACCTCGAGGACATTGTACTGCGTGAAATAAGCCAGTTGCAAAAATGCAAATACTGTATGATTCCAGTTATATGAGGTACCTAGAATAGTGAAATTTATAGAGACAAAAAGTAGAATGGTGGTTTCCAGCGCTGGGGGGAGGGAGGAATGGGAAATTGTTACTTAATGGGTACAGAGCTTCTGTTTTGCAAGATGAAGAAGTTCTGGAGATTTGTTGCCCAACAGAGTGAATGTACTTACTGTTGTACACTTAAAAATAGATAAAATGGTAAATTTTATGTTATGTGTTTTTTACCACAATTTAAAAAAATCATTTTAACACCTCCTCTGCCTTCAAACTGGACAAAACTTTAATGTGCCCCAAACAGATGGGAATTTTTTGTGTGCATAAAGATTTTGAGAAAATATTCCACTGTCTGCTTCCTGCAATCGTGCTGCAGTGCTCTGAGTCCTCACTATGAGGAGTTTCTTATGCAAATACACAAGAATAACTTCCGGGCAGTGCAAGCCTTTTTCCAAACTTTGCCAAAAAAACCACCCAAAAACTAAATTGGCCAATTTTTGGCACATTAGAAGGCATATTTGCAAACCATTGAGTGAAACCAGTGTTTCCTTTCTCTCTTCCTTTTGCCAAGCAAAAACTGGAATGGGACATCATTGACTACTGTGATCATACCAGGTCAAGCAATCGTTAAGAAAAGGGATCTGTGGGGCTTCCCTGGTGGCGCAGTGGTTGAGCATCCGCCTGCCAATGCAGGGGACACGGGTTCGAGCCCTGGTCTGGGAAGATCCCACATGCCGCGGAGCAACTGGGCCCGTGAGCCACAACTACTGAGCCTGCGCGTCTGGAGCCTGTGCTCCGCAACAAGAGAGGCCGCGATAGTGAGGGGCCCGCGCACCGCGATGAGGAGTGGCCCCCGCTTGCCGCAACTAGAGAAAGCCCTCGCACAGAAACGAAGACCCAACATAGCCAAAAATAAATAAATAAATAAATAAGTTTATAAGGAAAAAAACAAAAAAAAGGGATCTGTGAATGATAGTTAACCCTTACAGAGTTCTCTTTGTTGTCAGGCATTTGTAAGTGCTTTTACATATATTAACTCATTAAGTCCTTACAACAACCCTACGAGGTAAATACTCTTACCTATTTCACAGATGGGGAAACTCTGACACAGAGATGTTAATTACCCAAGACCACACTCCGCAAAGTGAGGAGGCCAGGATTTGATCCCAGGTAGTCCAGCTCTTACGACAATGCTCTAAAACACCAGCCAGCACAGCCCTTAGACCTAGTCAGGAAGGACCCCCGTTCTGTACCCTGTGCCCTAGAGGACCCCTCACCTCTTGGTACCTCTTCCCATGGGGAGAGGAGTCTATGGGCCAAGAAGCCATGACCACCCGAATCCTGTGCCAGGTGACCTAGTCCCAGCCTTCTCTTCCTAAATAGTCCCAAGCCTGCCTCTAGGGCCTGCACAGCCTTCCACCTTAAGTCCGTCCCTCTAGGGCACTACTGCAGCCCTGGTATAGGCACTTTGAGAACCTAGAGCGCCCTAAAGGGTGACCATCTGTGGGGAACTTGGATGGAGCCTGGATGTGTGGGCTGAGGTATCGTCACAGAACCAGAAGAGGAAGAGAAGGGGGAAGGCCCCATACTACCATGTTCTGCACAGAACTCCAAGGAGTCTGAGAATTCTGAATGTGAACTGGGCCTTCCAGGTCATCATAGAAGTCTGTTTGTTAAGGTAGGAGAATAGAACATATTTTGTGTAACAGTTTGTTGGCTTGTTCAAAACTTGAAACATTCAGAGGCAAGTGAGCCTGCCTTCGAGGTCTCGCCTGGGGTCCGCGGATGTTGGGGTTGAGCCCGCTGCCTGTTCATCTGCTTCTCAGTAGTAACTGACCTGACGAAGCCCGCCCTACGTGTCAGGCACAGCTGGGAGCACGTGACATATACTCCCCTTTTGTCCTCACACAACACTGTGAGACAGAAATCTCCATTTCCACGGGCAGTTATGATCAGACGCTGTCCTACGGTGGGATTTTCTTCACGTCCCTTATCCCACAACAAGACTGTTTAATAATAATAATAATAGCAGCTCGCCTTTTGTGATTCTAAAATCCTTTAAAAACGCCAAATAAGGAGACTTGTAGGCATATTTAGATGATTTTCAGAACATCCCACTGCATTATTTTCCTATCTTGACAAAATGAACAACAACCAGGGCCGATTTTAAGCCACCCTGATGGAGGATACAGAACCACCCTGGACGGCTCCTTGAGAAGATGGCAAGAAGTCACATCCCCTCCAGAGGGTCTAATTCTGGAGCCCTGCTCCCTCAACACCCAAGTGACACACAGTGGGCCTACAGAAGAGTTATTTCCAGAATGATCTCCTCTTAGCCTCAGACTGTCCTTGTGATCAAGAATGTTCAGGGATACTTTGCTCATGTGGCAGAAAAGGAAATGGACTCCAAGAGCCCTCAAGCGACTTGCCCGGGAGATTTGAATCTGTCACCCACAAAACCAGGCCTGGCTTCCAGGAAAGCCTCTTATTCCCAAGTCACCACGCTCATACTTAGAAGAAAACCCTGGGCCATTACCAACCTGAAGGCGATAGATAATAATTTCACCTATCAGGATGCCTTAACTCTTCCAAATATACTGAATTGAAATGCTGCTGTCCTTTTCCGCAGGCGTATATCAAAAAGGTAGTTGCCAGTATCCAGTCCTATCGCCATATCAATGCAGAGGAGAGCGCTGCTAGGGGACTGGGAATCCTTCCCACCAGTTCAAACATGCTGTCAATAGGCAACAAACCCAGCTGAGCTATGACACAGAGGACCAAATCTACCACACAATTATTAGCACCATTGCTTTCTTCTGCCTGTAACTGTCACGACGCATAATCACCTTATAAAATGAGAGGGATGTCTTCCCATACATCTCCAGTTTCTCTCCAGTGCCCCAGGCATGGTCATTATGGAGATGGAGAGAGGGGAGCAGCCAGAATTCAGCACTCAGGATATTCTAGCTCTCTTCTAATTGGCTTTATTTTAGATGCAAAGCCATAAATGGAGTGAGGGTAGGTGGGTGGTACCTTTGCAGGCCCATTATTATTTTTTTTTTTAATTTTTATTTATTTATTTATTTATTTATTTATTTATTTATTTATTTATTTATTTATTTATTTATTTATTTTTGGCTGTTCTGGGTCTTTGGTTCGTGCGAGGGCTTTCTCCAGTTGCGGCAAGTGGGGACCGCTCTTCATCGCGGTGCGCGGGCCTTTCACTATCGCGGCCCCTCCCGTCGTGGGGCACAGGCTCCAGAAGCACAGGCTCAGCAGCCGTGGCTCACGGGCACAGCCGCTCCGCGGCATGTGGGATCCTCCCAGACCAGGGCTCGAACCCGTGTCTCCTGCATTAGCAGGCAGATTCTCAACCACTGCGCCACCAGGGAAGCCCTGCAGGCCCATTATTAATAACCACTTGCCAAGGCCAGCTGCTTTGTCCTCTCATTTAAAAATAGTAAGAGGAGGAGGAGAGCTTGGGGGAGGGTGGGCAAAGAATACTGGCTTTTTTTGTATGTTCCTTAAGCTTGAATCTGAGAATTTCCCTCTGGCTTTCTCTTTCCAACCAAGCAAAATATCTTAAAAGTGAAGTGAAAAGACTGCCCAATGACTTTAGTCAAATATTTCTAATTTGAAAATGATTCAGAGGCTGGGAAGGGACATAAGATTAGATAGATTATAACTGGGGCAAAATTATTTTTTGTTCTGTTTTTGGGCGTATGGTTTCTCATCACCAGGTTGTGCCGAGGCTTCACCTGAGATATCAAGACTGCGTCCACCTGGTCCTTACCTGGCCCTAACATACCCCATATTTGTATTCTCATGCTTACACTTTGTACAGTAATTTGGTTAGCATCTTAGGTCGGGTTCCCCAGGAAATAGACTCTGAGAGGACGATTTGAGTGCAGGAGGTTAATGCAGGTGTGATCTCAGAAACAACACTTGTAAGAGAATGAGGGAAGCAGTTACACTAGGGGCCATAGGCAGCTCCAGAGCTGAGATGGCCCTTTCAAGTTTTCCTAAACTGGGATGAGGGCTCAGGCTTCTGTAGCTCCGTATAGACTGGTCCCTGGATGAGGGCTGCCTGCAGTCGGCTAGATAGAACCTTGGAGCAGGCAGTTCCCTGCAGCCAAGAGCAATTCCCAGAGAAGGATGGAGGTGTGAACCAGAAACTGTGGGGGATGAGTGTCTTGGTCCTGAAGGGGGAATCTGACTAGCCTACCACATTACTCACCGTGGTTGCTTTTTTTCTCCTCCTCGGAATACAAATTGATGAAGGCAGGCATCTGGTATGCTTGTGCTCCATTTGTATCCCCAGTGCCTACAACAGTAGTTGCCACATAATAGGTGCTCAGTGTATGGTTGTTGAAGCAACATTGAATGAATTAACACTTTTGCTCTACATAATTCTTCATTGTTTTAAACATACAGGTAAGGGTAGTCATGTAACACTTTTTTTCTCCCTGGAAATATTTAAACATTCTTCTAAGACCTAAGGAAGTTCTCCTATGCAACCATATTAAAATGATCACTTTTAAGAAATTTACATTGGGACTTCCCTGGTGGTCCAGTGGGTAAGACTCTGGGCTCCCAATGCAGGGGGCCCGGGGTTCGATTCCTGGTCAGGGAACTAGATCCACACGCATGCTGCAACTAAGAGTTCACGTGCCACAGTTAAAGATCCCATGTGTCACAACTAAGACCTATCACAGCCAAAAAATAATAATAATAAAAACTAAATAATAAATATTTTTTGGAAAAGAAATTTACATTGATGGAATGATGTGATCCAGTATACAGTCTATATTCAAAGGTTTTCAATTGTCCTAATAATGTACTTTCAGCTTTTCCTTTCTTTCTTTTTAAGTCCAAAATCCAGTCTAGAATCACACATTTAGTGGTCATGTCTCTGGTATTTTTTAATCTGGAAATCTCCTCTGCTTCTTTATGTCTTTCATGGCATTGATGTTTTGAAGTACTTGGTCTAGTTGTTTTGTACAATCTCCCTAAGTTTGGATTTGTCTGACTGTTTCCTCATTTTACATTCAGGATAAACATTTTTAACAGGAACATGTTACATGGGATGCTGTGTTCTCGTGAGTGGCAGCAGGCGGTGGATGACGCTCTTTGTCTCATTATTGGTGATGTGAAATTGAATCATTTGGTTAAGGCAATGTCTGCCAGACTTATCCAAATCAAAAATGTCCTTTTCCCTTCGTACCTATAACCTGTGATGCGATTCTCTGAGACTGCCTGAGTATCCTGTCTCCCACCCCCAAATTGTTCTCTCTATGATTTTAGCATCCACTGATGATTCTTGCCTAAATCAAGTACTATTGTGATGGTTACAAAATAATGTAAAACACTTCTGGAAGTAAAATATCTCATGTTGGCAAACATTAGTTGTGGAATCTCTGTAACTAGAAATTCTACATATTATAAAACCATTATAATGATATACTGTATATCATAGGATGCCTCATTAGAAATACAACTCTGGAGCCCTCATGAATGGGATTACTGGCCATCTACAAGAAGATAGCCATCTACAAACCAGGAAGGAGATTCTCACCAGACAGCAGATCTGGAGGCACCTTGTCCTTGGACTTCCCAGCCTCTAGAACAGTAAGAAATAAATGTTTGTTGTTTAAGCCATCCAAAAAAAAAGAAGAAGTACAACTCTGAACAAGAAATACTTCACTAAACTGCAGAGTTACCTTCCAAAGTTTTTATTGAATGAACTGGAAGTGAGAAATAGAAACCCATGTTATTCCCGAGGTCAAACCAGAATTAGGCTCTAGTCAAAATGGGATCAAAGAATTCCATGTGTTAAGCCTTAGATGTGAGTGTGGAGAGGCTGGGAGGACATCCAGGATTGCTTGGACCACCCATTATCTACGATAGATGAAAAAGTTCATTAGTAGAAATATAGATGAGGAGACAAGTTTTCTCACCTCAATTTTTTCCTAATTTAAATTCATTTTTCTAATTACAATAGTAATTGTGGTATAAAATTTCAAACAACAAAGAAATGCATGCTGTAGAAAGTAAAAAAATCCCACTGGGCTGTCAACTAGTAGCAGCATGGAGGTATATTCACCCTGATTTTTCCTTATGCTTTTTCTAATTATCTATTAATCTATGCATTTATCTATCTAGTGATATTTACATGTATACATAAATATTCATGTTTACACATTCTTAAAAGGTTTATATTACATATACTTATATATTACCTATGTATAACCGATATACAATGTGGTATGTAAGTAAACATATAAAGCCAGGTAGACTTGTTAATTCAATATTTTTAATTTAATTATATTTTGATTAATTTTTTGGCTTTTAACTTAAATTTTTAACATTTTAGTCAATTATTTGTAGCTTAAACAGTCACATTGTTCTACAAGGCTTGTAATGGAAACCAGCAGTGTCCTGCCTCACTTCCCTCCACTCCCCAGTTCCCACTTCCCAAAGCCATTCACTTTACGTTCTTTTAGCTATTTGTTTCCATGTACCTAGATAACTTACTTGCACTATTGCTTTTTGTTTTCTGGTTTTCAATACTTTCTACTGGCTTTCCACAGTGGAAATGAGCATTTGGTTATCTTACACTCTTCCCACCCCCACCCCCAATGTATACTTCCTTTCTCTTTGTTCTATAGCTAAACAAAATATAATCTTGGTTAGATTACAATATGATGTTCATGTTGAAATGACCATGGAGTTATTGCTCACATAGCTGTGCAGGACGCTGTGCTTTCATTTCTTTTCTTGTATTCAATACATTTTTTGTTTTGCTCACTCTCAATAGTGTTGTTTCTTCCTCGGCATAGTTTTCTAACTACCTTGTACTAATTCATCCCCAGTCTCTTAGCCAGCATTATAAATCTCTTCTCACTCTATTCACTTCTGTCACATAATGCATCAGTTGCCTGGACCTCTTGGTGACGTACCTTCGTGCCCCTCCATCCTGGTTGCTCTCTAGATCTGCTGCAGGGCCAGCATGATGGAATCTGAAATCTCCTTTCACCACAATCCTGGAAACACCTTTCTCCTCTCTATGTTGTATCCCCTGTTTACTAGAGTCCATGTCTCTCTCTTTCTTGGTTTATTCCCTTATTTTGATGGAGAACATCCTCTAGTAGCTTTCCAAGAGAGGTGCACATGATAAAAAATATTGGAGGTCTTGTACAACTGGAACTTGCACAACTTTTTCCAACCTCCACCTCCATCATATGACTGATAGTTTTCCTAAAGATAGAATTATAATTGGAAATAATTTTCCTTTTTTATTTTTAAAGCATCACCCTAATGTCTTCTTACTACCAGTGTTACTATTGAGAATTCCAGTGCCAGTCCGATTTCTTAGCCTTTGCATGTGACCTGCTTTTTCCATCAGGGAACTTTTACGAAGTGACCTGGAAGTTTACTCTGTCATACCTTGGTGTGGGTCTTCTTTCACTGATTACACCAGACACTGTGGGCCCCCTCAGTATAGAGACTCATGGCCTGCATTTCTGGAGAATTTTTTTGACTTATGCCTTTGATCATTCCTTTCTCTCAGCTTTTTCTTTCTACAATGCCTGTTATTTGGATATGGTACTTCTAGAATGAATTTTCTATTATTTTCCCCATCTTTTCACTGCTGTTTTCTACCTTTTGATTTGTTTTTATTGTTATTCTACTTTTTTTTTTCTTTGCTAGTTTCTGATGTACAGCAAAGTGGTTCAGTTACTGTTATTCTACTTTCTGAGGCTGTTCTTCAAGTTTATCTTTTAATCCTTCTACTAAACTGTTTAATTCTGCTATCATATTCCTAATTTCCAATAGCTCTTTTTTCTTTGGACACATTTTCTTTTAAAGTCCCTGGGGTACATTTTTACTTATTCCTTGGAAGTTAATAACTAGTTTTTTGGGTTTTTTTTCAAATTTTATTCTGCTCCTGTGTTGTTTCGGTTTCCTCCAAGTTCTTCCTCTTCTTGTTTGTACCAGTTAGCTATTGGCATCAAGGTACCACACAATGGGTCAGTCCCAAACTCATTGGTTTATAGTAATAAGAATTTATTTCTCACTCATGAGTCTTCCTGTGGCAGGCCTGTGGGTTGTGTCCCTGCCATATATGCTTCCCACTCTTCTGGGACCAACCAGCTCTCTGGGTATATGTCCTCCTGTTGACAGCAAATCTCAAGAGCCCCCACTCCCCCAGGATAAAATCTCATTTCACTCCTTTGCTCATGTCACATCTGCAAACATCTCATTGGTGCAAGCAAATCACATGACCAAATCCAGCACATTGGAACTGGGTTGTACATTTGTTTGCAGTGGATGGGAGAAAGGGTAGATCTTCGCTGAACAATGAACCAACCAACCTTTTACATCATCCTCCCACGGTTTGTTTTGGTTTCTGTCTTTCATGTTAGAAGCTTTCCTAAAATGTTTGGTGAGCCTTGCCAGGGCTGCTCACCCTTAAAAGTGAAACACAGAGAAACTGATTGGGAAGCTTTATGGGAAGGGGCTGGACTTGCTGACTCTGTAGGATACTCTGGTTGGGCGGTTACACTGGGGGACCACCACCAGTAAGTATCGGTGGGTCTTGGCCCTTGAGCAGCTCCGTTTCTGAGAGAAGACTCTTCCGATATCCCGCGTCAAGGTATATAACACCGGCTTTCAGAAGTCTGGGGACCAGGTGAAAGAAGGGGGCCAGGGAACCTCACTGTGTTGGTAAATCCCTGTTCTCAGGGTGATTCCCTTGCCTCAGCTATGCCTTGTACCCCTGATTCCAGAATGTCCCTGGTTTAACCTCTTCAGAAATGAAACCTTTAGGCTTCTGCTGGTTGGGAGAGGGGAAGTCACTGGCAGAGTGGAGTTGAGGTGAGAATCTGGGGTCCAACTGCTTCTTATTATAGACTTTCAACAAATATTCTGCTTTCTAGATCACCCTGGACACCCCCCCTCAGAGGTACCATGTGCCACCCATTTCTGAACCATTCTGGAGCTCCATGGCATGAACGGACTTCTGGGCTTCTCCCACTGCAAATTTAACATTTAGCTTGACCTGGTATATGAAATCGGCCCTCAACTTTCCAGTTTCCAAAATTTTATTCTGTCATTTCCTTTTCTATTCTCTTTCATACTGTCATCTTGTGCATTTTCATACACTCACTGTTACTTTAGTTCAGGACAGAGTGGCACTAGCATAAGTATTTAATCTATCATATTTTACCAGAAATCTCCCAACCTATTACTTCTTAACTAACCTGTGTATCTAGAATATCCTTCCATAGCAGTGTGGAAATAATTTTTTGCTTATTTTTATTATTGTTGTACATAACTCATTTAAGCAATCTCCTATTTATGGACACTTGTATGATTTCCAACCCTTTGCTATTAAAATAACACATGGCGAACATCTCTGTGAACATTGGTGATATTTTTCAACAGTGAGTCTGCTAGTGTAATTGCCGGTGTGGCTTTCCAGGCTTGTTGCTTTCAGAAATGTGCAGGCAGCAGCAGGTGCCTTGGCTCCTGCAGGTTCTGCCTGCACAGATCTGGTGTCCTGAGGGGTTTTCCAGCTGGTTCTCACTGAAACCTGACGCTGGGAAACAGCAGCCTTTATTCAGGATGCAGATGGAGCCCTTGGATCATTTTTAGAGCAGAGTACTGATCCCAAGGGTGTGCTCAAAGCAGTCAGTGATGTACAGCTGAAGATGAGGCAGGGTCTACACTGCAGGAGTTTAAAATCTTTTGTGCTGATAAGAGAAACAGTGGCCCTGAAGAGGAACCAGCTGTACTTTCCTTTTCTCTGAAGTTGGGCGAGGGTGATCACATGACAACGAATGTTTGTTCCGACTGTCTTTGTAGGCACCTCTGAACATACTTACTGCAGAATAAATGGAAGAGAAGAGAGATAGTACCAACTACCGGAGCCCCGATGAAGCCACGACTGCACGTCTCAAGTTTGGTGACAACTCCCTGGTTGTCGGAAATGACTGCCAGTCTCTCCTTGCTGCCCAGTAATACACACCTCACACGGCCGTAATCTAGTTCACAAACAGTCCCTTCCGGGCCTGTGCCCTCCCCCGTCAACTGTGCAGCCGTCTGGCTGATCCCTGAACATCTACCATTTGGGAAGTAAAGTAGATGAGATTAAATTCTTTAAATCCGTACTTCATACAGTGGGGACAGGAAAAGAGCTAAGAGTCCCAGCTAAGGCACTGAGTAAGAATTTCTTTTTTTTTCTTTTTTTTGGTATTGTATTTATTTCACTCCCAGACTTGGTCACATGTCAAGTAGGGTTAAAATGCAAGGACAAAACGGAAACAAAGCCACAAAGGCAACACAGAGAACCCAGCACCTCACATTTTCTTCTCAATATTTTGTTTAATTCCACTTGGGTCTATTTAACTTCATTACAGAGAATGATGATATATCACCTGTGCATTTTTTAAAATATTGAGGCAATCTACTTATAATATATTTAAAGTAGAAATCACCCATATAATAGCCATCATTTATTGAGCATTTATCTCATTTGGATGCTCTCAAATCCTTGTGGTCGGGGTTTTTATTACACCCATTTGTTACTCCCATTTTGTAGATAAGGAACTGAAGCTAAGAGAAGTTAAGACATTACCCAAAGTATGACAGGCTAGTAAGTCATGGGATCTGAGCCCAGCATTCTGACTGCTGGGCCCATGCTATTTACTGTAACAGCTACTTTCATTTCTTCCAATTACCTTCCAGGCTTTATTCACATGCATGCGCATATTCAGTTATATTACATTATACACAGTGCTTGGTACTCTGCTCTCCCTACTCCCACTTACCATATCAAACATGTTTACATGTTTCCCCCATCAGTATCATTGCAATTTGCATTTTAATAGGCTCATGATATTTCATTGAATCGTCATAGCATCCATTTACCAAACCACATTTCCTTCCGTAGAACTTTTATGTTTTCCCTATTTCTGATTAGCATAGACAACACTGTAATGAACTTCTCTGGGCTCTCAGCTTTTGCTTTAAAAATATGCATTTCCTTAGGATAAATTCCCAGCAGTGGGATTTGCACACATTATCACATTGCTTTCCAAAGTGTTGTACTAACTTAGAGTACTACCAGGAGTGAATTAACAGAACAATTTCACTCTATCCTCCTTAAAGTTAGCCTAATGGAGCACTTTCAAACAGGAATATAAAATAAATGGAGTACTATTATGATTATGGTTGCAACAAAAATTATTACCAGAAATCAAAATGTCCTTGGAGTGTTTACCCTTCATTTCTTTGTGGTTCCCTTCACGGTGGCTGTAATATCCTCACCTGAAGTCACTAGTGAGGAGTTTGGCTCCATTACAGGACACCAGCAACGTGGATACAAACTGGAAAAGGCAATCCGTTATTCAGATACCAACAGCTGGCACTGAAAATTCTTCTTCTCCTGCCTTCCCAATTTCTATCTCCCTCTCATTGATGGGAACAAAGAAATTGGGGGCATTTTGGTTCCCAACTCCCCATTTCCTCATCAGTTTCCATAACAGTCTCCCTTTCAATGTTGGCCCACCCTCTCCTTTCCCAAAGCCACTAGGCTGCTTCTGATCTTCGTCATCACTGGTCTGGATGCAGTATTATAACAGGACTCCCTTCTTACCCGAATCCATCCTACATATAGCTCCCTTCTAATCCTCCTGAGGCACAGCCTCTGATCAAGTCATTTCTCTGCCTCAGAATTGGCACCGGCTTTCAGTCGCCTCAGAGTGGCATCCAGCCTGGGGATCTAGTGCATCCAGAACGTGCAGCCTCCTGCTGCCCAGCCTGGCTTCCCTCCACCTCCTCCACTCAGCCCCCTGAACCCCTCATCAGTCCTTGGAATGTGGCCTTTGCAGGTCTAACAAGGCACCTCAGCTGGGCAGGAGCTACCCACAAAGCTTGGGCACAATCCTCTCATCTGTGTTTATTTATGTTGACTGCTTTGAATCACTCTTGGGCTGGGTGGGTATCTAGCAAGATCTCTTACGCATCTTGAAAGCCACCGATGAGTATTATGACACAGACTTTAAGCAGCTTTTCTGCCTGAAATCTCGCCAGCTCCCTTTCCTGATCTACCCTCTACACGGCTGCTAGAGTGATCTCTCTAACTTTGGGCTGGGTCACGTCCCTCCCCCAGCTTCACTCATCTCTGTAGGGTACCATCTCAGGCCCTTTGGGAGCTGGCCCCTCTCCATCCTTGAAGGCTCATCATCCCAGAGCTCCATCCTCCTCACCCTGTCTCCAGCCCTCTGCCCCAGGTTACACACCTCCTTAGAGCCCTCCAAACAGAGATGCTCTTGTGTACCTCCTCCAAGCCATCCATAGGCGCTGGCCTCTGCCCAGAGTGCCCTCTCATTCCTTCACCCTCTGGGCAGACTTCTATTCCATGGCTCAAGTCAAATGCCACCTCCTCTGGAAAGTCTTCTGAGACCTTCAGAGACAGAGTTAGGCATTAGTGATTCCATGACACCACTGACTTACATTTATGTTCGTGTTATGTTATACTGACTGGTTAGAATCTCTCTCCACCAGATATGAACTCCTCTGGGGGAGGGACCATATTTGATTCATTTCGGTGTTCCAGATGCCTGGTACTGTTTCTGGTAATTGCTTCTGGATGAAAGTATAGCCAGAGCCCTGTCTCCCCTAAGTGGAACAGGCTAAATCTCCATCCCAATAATCTCATGGAAGAGTCCAACTTTGTAGACTGGAAACATCTCGCTTGGAACAGAAGTAGACTCTAACGCCTGTGCTCCCCTCTCCCCTGACCCTGTTAAGGAAAGGAACGGGAACTTCTCCAGGAGCTTCTTGGTTCTGGATTGAAAAAAGAGGAGAGGAATCAGAGGCGGCCTCACTCCCCTTCTCGTTCGCCCACCAGTAGCACTACGAGCATGCTTCTTCACCCTGCAGTTGCAATTCGTTGTGGAAACTACGGGTTCCAGTTTCCAGGACTCTTCCGCTCTCCCTGAATCAGCCTCATGGTGACCCCGCAGGCGTGCCTGCACCAGTCTGCTGCTCGGCCGTCTGCGTCCCATTCCTTCAGCCCCTCCTCGGGGCTCCTGAGGCGCCAGCACCAGGTGGGCAGCAGCGCAGCCCTCGCGGGAGGTCTGGGGCCCACCTCGTGGGAGGTCTGGGGCCCACTCAGAGAAGCTCAGCCTCTGGGCTTCTGAGTTCCAGTAGCCTCAATCTCTTCTTGTTCCTCCAGCCTGAAGGGTGGCAGTTGCTTCCTGCAGTAGCTATGTCTGTATTACCACATTGTCTCCCTTTAACTTTCCCCATCTTCCAATTCCTGTAACCAGTTTCCCATATTAAGTTATCTCTGTTCAAATAGCTGGTACGGTTTCTGTTTTCCCGGGCTGACCGACTGGTACAGAGAGAACAGCTGCTGGGGAGTGACCACCAAAGTCCAGCTCAGTTAGAGCTTCAGAGTCACTTCTGTCCAAGGTGAATTATAATAATAATGATCACCATTTACTGGATATCTGTGCATGTCATACACCACGTGAGCAGCGTTAGGAGAGACTGAATATACAGGACAGTGGCCAGATCACATGTGACAGCAGAACTCTGACCCACAACCTCTGTGGCAACCAGCACAGGAAGCCAAACCACAGCCTCTGCAGTGATGGACCCAGAATGGTCAGGACTCGGTCATTGACTGCCAGCTTCCCTAACTTTTGCCTCTGCTTCCCACTCAGGACCAATCCAAGAAAGCCAAATAGGCCCCTGAACTCATCACATAAGATGCCCCTGCTTCAAAGTAGCCTCCAGCTTCCCCATGTCAACAGCCTCCAGCCAGAGCACATGGGAGCCTTCCCCCTTCTCCATTGTAAAGCTTTCCCACTCCCTGCCTGCTAATGAGTCTCTCCAAACTCAGTGATGGTGTCTGGCCCCCTGCCGCAGCAAGCTCTGTTTGTTCTCATTTGGGTGATCTTCATTTATTTCCACAGTTAGGTTTATTTCTTACTATTATCCAGCAAAGCAAACATAATTATGTCATTTATTTCCACAGTTAGGTTTATTTCTTACTACCATCCAGCAAAGCAAACATAATTATGTCCATTTTACAGATGGGAAAACTGACACTCAGAGAGGCCAAATAATTTCCCCCAGTGTGTAACAATTAAGTGACAGATCCAGGATCCACACCCAGGTAAATCTGACTCCAAATCTTGAACCGGCCCAATTATACCTCTGTCGTGATGTTTATTGCCTTCTACTGTGATGTTATCTTAACAAGGCTCTCTCTCTGACCAGCTTGTGCCTTCCTCAAAGTTAGGAAGTGTAACCTACAAACTTTGTATTCTCAGTGCTTACTCAAAGCATGACACACGGTTGATGCTCCTAAACATTATTCAGGAATAGTGCGGAGCAAACATCTCTGATTTTATTCGCCAGGCAGGTGGCTGAGAAACGCCTTGAGAAGGAAATAAAATCAGCTGCGTAAATGGTCTGGGATTCACCGAACTCTCTCATTTTCTTCCTGGGCTGTGGTACAGATTGTGGATGTGAATATGAAGAAAGTGCCACCACCTGGGCGTTGATGGGGCTTACATCCAGGTATCAGTGGGACCAGGGATCTGAAAGAATGAAAGAAGCAGGGGCCAACGCATTCCTGTGCTCTACCTGCATGAGGTCAAAACGAACACGACTGTCCACGTCCAAGAATCAGTCATCACAGTCACTTAGAATTTTGCCGTTATATTAGTAGGTGGCTGCCTCATTCACCCCCTCCCCACACACAAGTGTCTCTTGTGCTATTGTGAAAACACCTGTCTGAGGACCTGGAGAAGGCAGAGACCAAAAGTCCTACGCCACCACCTTGTAATCTGAAATGCCAGGAGGACCCGCAGACACGGGCCGGCCACCAGGTGGCACTAGTGCTGAGCTAATGCGTGCTGGGGCCTTCTGCCCACCCTGCCAGATAGGCCACCACATTTATCATCAGAGGCCAGTAAGAGGAGGTAAAATAAAAACTGGAGCTGGAAATAGGGCTGCTCTTATAATCCCACAGCGAGCCTTTTATGTGATTGAGACTTTTCTCATTAATAGGGTGTTTGTTCTGCACCAGAGGCCTGAATTAGCAGTGAGTTAAGAACTGAAACCAGCCTAATGTTTAGACTAGGAGAGGCAAGGTCAGGAGGGCTTTCAGAGAAATGACCTGAGCAATCTCCCAGCAGGATTAATGTAAATGAAGCTTTTCTTTGGTTAGCTTTGTTCTGCTGGCCTGGGCTTTCAAAATTTCAGGTTTTCTGAGGATCACAGTTTAATTACCTAACTGTACAAAAATAATCCTTAAGAAGGTAGCAAGCAAACAAAAATGATGGCAACATTTTCCCAGCTATTACCAGCTACTGGAGGCAGCCTGGCATAGGCAAAAGAATGGGTCTTGGAATTGAATTGGGGTTTGAATCATAGCTTTGCCTCTTCCTAACTGCGTATCTTTGGGTGAGTCCTTTAATCTCTTAGAGCCTGTTTCGCTAACAATTAAATTAGGATGGGAAGGTATACTTCATAGAATTGTAAGGTTTAAATGATGTGTGATGTCTGTAGATGCCTAGTACATTGCATGGCATGTAGTAGGTGTGTAGTAAGTGAATACCCCTTTCCAGGTTCACTGAATGGCAGAGCTTTGCATTGATAATTAAAGTGGATACATTGCCCTTTGCAGCCTGCATGCCCTGGAATTTACTCCTTTGAAATAATTTCTCATCCACCATTCCATTTTGGCTTGCAGATTTTGGAATACAGCTCCCTAGGGCAGAGAGCTGTGTGGGATGGAGGGTTTTTGTTTAAAATGCAGATTAAGGATAAATGCAGACCTCCGCAGCAGCTGTTGTCTGTACTAGCACCTCCTGTGTGGCTTGCTTTCAAAAGCCCTGCGCTGTCCTGAAGACAAGCTCTCTCCTGGGGCAGGAGAGCTGTAGGGTGAGTGCCAGCATCCTTCCTGCTTCAGCTTTGTCACCTTAGAAACGTGGAGGTTGGATTATGGGTTTGGTCTGGTTTCAGGTGGGCAAAACGGGGTGTTTCTGAAATATCTGTGGCCTCTCTCCAGGTCTTTGGGAAGTCAGAATACAACACGATTTCTTACTCTTTCCTAAATGCACAGCCAGAAAGCCAGGTGGGGGCCAGGTGCTGGGGGTCTGGTGTGGGGCAGTGGGGAAAGCATTGGACCTGTATTCTGCAGACATGGGGTCAAGACCCGGCTCTGCTACTGTTGTCTAATAAAGAATTTGTCTGGTTTTTGTCCCAGGTTCCTGGGATGGAACTTCTAAAACGCTTGGAATTTCCTGAGTGATAGGAGTGTCTGTTATTCATGAGCCCCTTGGATCACACCTGAGATTATGGTAATGAGATGGCTCAGGATGGAGGCTGGTTACTGGAAAGACCAACCATGTAACTAGAGGGTTGGGGCTTGGAGTCTGGGGAACAGTGGGAGACTGGAGAGTGAGTTATCAATCATGCCTATGTGATGAAACTCTAGTATAAGCTCCCGACACTGAGGCTCAGTGAGCTTCCCGGCTGGTGAGCATATTGATGTGCTGGGAGGGTAACAGGCTCTAATTCCATGGAGAGAGGACACAGAAGCTCCGCATTCGGGACCCTCCAGACCTTGCCCTGTTTGTCTCTTTGGCTGGTTGGTGCTGATTCATGTCCTTTAGAATAAAACTATAATTGTAAGCATAGACTTTTCCTGAGTTTTTGGAATCATTCTAACACATTATCAAAAAAACCCGAGGGAGGTAGTGGGAATCCCCCAGATTTGCAGCGAGTTGATCAGAAGTGTGGGTGGCCTGGGGCCCCCAGTTGCAGCTGACATCTAAGTGGGGTCAATCTTGTTGGGGACCATGCCTTTAACTTGTGAGGTCTGTGCTAACTCTGGGTGGTTAATGCACAATGGAATTGCAGTTCACCAGGAGGTATCAGAAGAGCTATTTAAAGCTCCCTGGTCTCTGGCAAGTCACATCTGAGGTTCAGTTTTTTCATCTATAAAATGAAGTTGGTGTGATGACTATAGTAACCACTCACAAGGAGACGGTATCAGGGAAAGTGTTTGGTAGTCTGCCTGGCGCTATGCGTGCCTGTCCCTGTTCCTCCTGACTCACCTGGTGACCTTAGGCAAGGTCACCAGCCTCCCTGGGCCTCAGTTTTCACATCAGGAAGATGGGCCCCTCTGTTCCTATACTCACAGAGTTTTAGACAGTCAAACTGAGATTATCAATGGGAGAAAGCTTTGGAAAATACTCCATATTATTTTCCAAAAGAAGTTTTTACTGCTTTTTCTATTTCTAAATGCATCACACAAAAACACCTGAATTTATTTTCCCTGAATTTGGAGTGTCCGGGATAGTCAGAGTTAAAAAGATAATAGACCACAAGGTAATAAAGGAAATTTGTTCTAGAAAGCACCTGGGATGCCTCAAGGAGCTAGACGGTCATCCTCCGGAGGAGCAGAAACTAAAGAACGTAAGAGGTCTTAGTGAGCGCCATGTGCAGGGTACCGCTGGCACTGAGATGCCACCTGGGGGAAACAAACAGGGGTTTTGACACGAGCCCCAAGAGGGGCAGTTAAAAATGGCAAGTGTTGATTTGCAGTGGATTTATTTTTCGCATGATGGTTAATGATTCTTCCCAGTAACTTCGGGTAGGCCAGCTAGTAGATAGGTCTGAATCTAATACAGTTACAGATGCAGATAGATAGGTTATAGAGATCTAGATGAGAAAATTTTCAATGTCTTATGAATAAAGTCCTTTCCTTCCTCATTTCAGTTTGATCCCTCTGATCAGCCAGGATGGGGGTTAGGGAGGTGCCTCTCTTCGGTTCAAGATGAAAAAGCAGAATTGAAATAGGCTGGTTTGTGCCCACATTTTGTGCTGGGACCTTAGCGTGTGCAATGTGGAAATCCTCTTCTACCTGCCACCAACCTGCTCCGCCTCTTGCAGGAACTTGGATAAGATCCCGATTTAGGGGGTCTTAATGGAACCCACCACCCACGCTGTTGCCCTCCTGAGAAACCTGGGGGGCACTCTCTTCCTCACCCCCTACTTCAATTATTAACAAGTTCAGCTCATTCTACCTCTTAAGGATACTTGTCAAACCCATTTTCTCTTCTCCAGTCCTTTGTCTTTGAACCTTGTTCAGGTCCAGGCAGGCCTGAGTCTGTGGGTAAAGCTCCAGCTAGACACAGATTTGTTCAGGAGATTGGGGCTGAGACGGCAGCTTCGGGGGGGAGAGGCATCAGTGACTTTAGCTTGAAGGGGTGAGGAAAGCAGAAGCTACCAGTGTCCCTGTCTCTTTGCCAAACATGTCTTGGTAAAGTAAGAGGCTACCATGAGGTGAGGTGTTGCCTGAGCTGTGATTTTGTACCAATGTTATTCAGAGCGGTATCACCTCTGCTTTCTATCCAATTATCTCCAAATCCCCTTCAATGAATGTCACTGCCCCCTAGACTTTTGGCCTGAAGCCATGAAAGAATAGATCAGGACTTATGGGGCAAGGGATGTGAGTGTCTTGGGGAGGAGATGGGAGAGAAGATACTGGAACCTAACACCCCACCCCCCACCCAGCCCATCATCACCATGACAACAGCAGGAACTCAGGCTCCACCCACGATAAATCTCCTGACTCTTAGAATGAAAGGCAGTTCATTTAAGGGCTTAACATCTGTGCAATAACAGAGGTTATCTGAGCCACTTGCTAGAGAGTGAAAATTAAGTCTCAGAGGAGCTTGGGTCTGAAGAACATTCTCAAAATATGCATTGCCCCATGAATATGAGTGAGAGGACAGAAATAGACCAGGGAGGGGAAAGCCTACTGAAAGTACCAGAGGACAAAAGGCCACGATGAGTAGAGGAGAGCAAGAAAGTGGGAGGCAGCTCATGGGACCAAGATTCCACCTGATCCCAACCATGGGGATGGTAATTTGTGCCCTGGAGAGTTCCACAAACTTGTCTTGAGCATCTAATAGACACCTCACCCTAAGCTAGGCACTGGTGACACAAAAAATGAATAAAACCATCTTTGTCCTTAAAGTATCGTTTGGAGGAGAAGACAGCTATGAGAATCTAGATGGAAGAGACAGGAAGCATAGGTTCCCATATTTGGGACCAGTACCACTACCTGGCACTTTTCCTATATGGTTACTTATTTAATCCTCATAACATCTTAGTGAAATAATTATTATATCCCTATTTTACAGAGAAGTAACTGGCAGTGAGAGGTTAAATTTCTTGCCCAAGCTACCCACCTATTAAGTGGCAGAGCTACGATTGAAACCGGGGTCTTCATTTCCAAAACCTTATGTGCTCTGCCCTGTATAATCCTTTGTCAATATATTTAAAATCCCCACTCAGCTTACTGCCACCTGCTCAGAAGGCTCCGCCCACGCCCTTGGTCTTCTTCTCCACCCTCGTGTTCCCAGGCGCACCTCACATACTGTCATCCGCTTCCCTTTCCAGGCACAGACAATGCAGATTTGTTGGCTGGAAAGAGATCAAAGCCATTCTCCAAGTTTTAAAAAAAAGGGTTAGAATGAGGAAAAGATACCAAAGATAAACATTTTAATGTAAAGAATGAAGGTGGCTGAAGAGTAAACAACCTCCTTCTGATGGATGAGCCCTCCATTCTGAAAGGAAGTGGATCTGCCATCTGTCCCATGTTTGAAACCTGAGCTACTGGCTGTAACCTGAACAGGAGCTCTCTGGAAGCCCTGCAGCTCTTCCTGCCCGCAAGAAACGAAGTCAAGAAAGAGACTGCAGTTGAGAGGGGGAGAGTTGAATTCTGGGAGGATGAGAGAGACCAGGTGAGGACAACTCAGGATGCGGAAGATGGCAAAGTGAGGGAAAGAGGAGGTCTGAGCCAGGGCAGAGGGAAGGAACGAAAGAGAGAAAAAGAGGAAGGAAGGAAGGAAGCAAGGAAGGGAGGGAGGGAGGGAGGGAGGGAAGGAGAAAGGAAAGGACAGAGGGAAAGAAGAGTATTATCTTAAAACCCAAAGCAAGAGATTGAGGGGTTACCTCCTATTTTTCTGTATGATCCAACTTTTTCCAAAAGTTTGTAAGAAGACGGTAATGCCACAGTGTCTGATTAATCTTCAAGTGAATTGTTTGGGGACAGTAGGACCCAATGCCCTTCCCAAAGAATGTACTCCCAATACCACATGACAAACTATTTCTGCTTTGAGGTTTTTTTACTTTTAAGAAATCACATGCTCTACTGTGCCGTTCTGATCGTCAGTCTCTTAAAATACTCCCTAAAAATCTGTTTTCCAAAATCTGTTTCTTGTGCAGCATCCCCAGGTAGACTTATTCCCAGACACATTGGGGATCCCTCCCATGGGGGCTAAAGCAGGAGAGGCACGATCCGTCCACTCAAGCAAGTGTCCACTGCAAGCAGAACCTACCTGGGAGGCAGAGGGGAATGTAAGGGAAGGGCGGTCCCAGCTTCCAAGAGCTTCCAGGGCCCCCAGGACAGCTATGACACGAAGTCATGACTTGGCAATCAAGTGGACAGGGGTGCCCTTCCCTGAAACAGGGCACATAGGGCAGATGAGCAGGTCTGGAGGAGATGCAGTAAATGATGGGTCCCAACTCTGTCGAGTTGCGCTCAGGTGGTCACTGAATAAAAGTGAGATGCCCACTGAGTGGGCATTCTTTCTCAGGAGAGAAATCGGGCTGGAGAAGAAAACTGAAGTCACAGGAATGAATTGTCTGTGGAATGAGAAAAGAAGGCAGGTTGGGAAACAGCTTATCTCTATTGGAAAGAATATACGAATACATATCGAATACATAAATGGAAGCGGTGTGAGTTAAAGCTACGATACTAAGGGAAGTTGACACCAGACTGCAGTAGTATGGGCATCAGCGGGGCAGGGTTCCAGGCTCCCCTCTCCGCCCTGGGTATTTTCTGAACAATTTCTAGCTTGTCAGTGTCCTGCCAAATATATAGCCCAGAAGTGAACGCCTCTCTCATCCTAGATGCTGATACTCCCATTAATGAAGCCCAGACTTACAGGAAGCTTCCTGGCTTCTACATCCCACTGATGACTCATTTTGGATTTACTACCTGTATTAGTTTCCTAGGGCTGCTGTAACAAAATACCTCAAACTGGGTGGCTTAAAACAACAGGAATTTCTTCCCTTGCTGTTCTGGAGTCTGGAAGTCCAAAATCAAGGTGTGGGCAGGGACCTGTAGCGGAGAGTCCTGCCTCTCCTCTTCCCAGCTCGGGGTGCTGGCCGTCAACCCTTGGCGTGCCTGGGCTCTCAGCTGTCTAACTCCAGCCTCTGCCTCTGTCATCGTATGATGTTCTCCCTGTGCACCTGTGTCCAAAGTTCCCTTCTTATAAGGACACCAGTCCTATCGGATTAGGGCCCACCTGATGACCTCACCTTAACGTGACTACCTCTGCAAAGACTATTTGCAAATAGGCTCACACTCACAGGTATTGGGGGTTAGAACCTGAACATATCTTCTGGGGGGAGGACACAATTCAACCCCTAACACACCAGATAGAAACACCAAGTCTTCCACCACACTTGCTGCTGGCTCCTCCCTGAGCCTCATCTAATCATTCAGCTACCAGTCTCAGCTTCCCTCGAGGGCAGAGCAAGTAGGACCCGCGTGAAAAGGTCACTGCTGAAATTCTGAATGCTCTTCTGCAGCAGGTTTTACCTCAAAGTGAGGAATCGGAGGAAGTGGGAGAAACGTGACTCATTCACATCCATTTCTCGAGTTTCTAGCTTTCTGCCTTGTCTCTGCCCTGCCTCTCTCAATCTCTGTCTCAGTCTGTCTGTCTGTCCCTCTCTGCCCACCTCTTCTCTCTCCTGTCACACATTCTCACGCACCCTCACCAGCAGCACCCTGCCTGAGTGATTACAAACACAAAAGGCACAAGGAAGTCAAACAGAGGGAACCCTGAGAAGCAGACAGACAACCATCAGCATTTGAATTTCCAATTCAACAAAAGCACTGGAAACTGGTGATGAGAAAGCGCTTCTGCCTGATGTCTCATTGTCGTGACTACATTGATCTCTCTTTTTCAGCCTCAGAAGAGTCATAGAGCTAATAGGAGATAAAGACTCCTAAAAACTGGAACAAGTCCTCAATTGGTTTCACCATATCAGAGTCATTATTTTTCTAAACCCAGGCTTCTGCCTGAATTCAAAGTAGGTTGCGTAAGTAAAAATATCATTCTATGCCTTATCCTCTGCTTTGAAGAAATGAGGATGTCAGCAAGGTGAGTTTTTTGGTTGATGAAATGTTTGCAGTCATTTGGTCCATTAAATAAATCCACCTTGCACACCGTCCCCCATTATTCAGAGCACACGTTCTTGTTATCACAAATAGTAATATTTGCTATAAATACATTTTAAAAGTTAGTACTTATGAAGACTCCTCCCCAAACAAAAAAACTGTAAACAACATGGAAAGGCAAATATCTCCGATTCCTCGTTTCCTTCCTAAATCCAGCTCAGCTGCAAGTCGAATGAGCTGTTTCTCCAGTGTCTCCAGAGCTCATCCATGGCTCCCACCCTGATCGCTGGCTCCTGTAAACCAGCCAGGCCCACATCTTGTGTGGACTGTTGCCAAGTCAACACCCATCTTCCCGCCCTGCCCCCTATTGCTCCCTCACAGACCATTTACCAAGAAGCAGCCAGAAGGACCTTTTAATGATGTGAACGAGATCAGTAAAATCCTTCAATTGTTTCCACTCACATCTAGGATGAGAACCAAGTTTACCTTGGCCTCCCTACCTCTTCATCCTCTTGTTTTCTCTGCTATGACCTCAACAACCTTCATTTCGATCCCCAGGTGCAGCAAGCCTACTCAGACGATTGAGGATTTGCACTTGCTGTTCCTTCTGCCCAGAAGATTTTCCCAGCTCCTTCTCATTATTAGTCCCTAGATTAAATCTCACCTACTCAGAGCAGCCTTTCCCTACTCCACCTACTAAAGTAACAACCTCCCCCATCACCTTGTTTTGCTTTCTTCAAAACACTCACCAATACCTAAAACTGTGTATCTGCTTTCATGTTTCTCTTCCCTCCATGAAAGCAGAAACCCCATCTATCCTTTTGAAATTACTGAATCCCCAAAATCTAGAACAGCATCCGATACGTGGTAAGTGTTGAACGTTTGTTGCGTGAAAGAGTGAGTGAATTGAATGAAAAAATATTCTAACTTTTATGGTAGACCTAGGGTTAGTAACTCTAAAATATAAGAGTCTTTATTAACCAGCAAGAAAAATATGAACAGGCCCACGGAAGGCTGCGGAAGCTCCCAGTCGGGACCTAAGAAAACATTCTCAGCTCAGTCAATAAAACTTAGACGTTGCCTTTTCCTTTCTCTGCCCTTGAAAATGAAGAAGGGTGTTAAGAAGCCAAAGGGAAAGGGGATTTGAGACTGCAGATGGAATTGATAATAAAGAAGAGGTCAAAGAAGGAGGAAGAGGGGCCGTGTGTCTTCTGTGGTGTTAAATGACCAGGCTGAACAAGGGGGAGGGGTTGTCCCACTTCGTGATAACTATAGCTCACTCCAAGGAGGAAAGTCCAGGGCACAAATCAGCACTGCTTGCTTTCTGCCCTTGTCTAAACTCCCCTCTGCTCGTCTCTCTCTGTTTTCTTGTTCTTGGAAAAAAATGAGTAAAATTAAAGAGGAACCAGGGAATAGAAAAGTGAGGATGTAGGGATACTGGGGAGGAGAGGTATATGGAATGATACACAGCACAACATCTATCTGGTAAGTGATGGAAGTGAGGGTGTCATTTTTAATTTTTCTAAAACAAAAATATTACCAATATAATTTTTAAATTTGTAAAAAGATTTCTATTTTAATATATGAATTTTTACATGTATATTAAAAGAACCTCAAGCATGAGATGCGGCATGTGTGTATTTGCAGCATCCCACCCGTTGCACCAAACGTCACACATTCCTGGCAATGAGCACCTGATCCACACAGCGGCAATGGTGTCGTTCTGGTGATTTGGGTATCTCCCCAAATCACCCTACGGTTGATGAGAAGTCAAATGGCCACAGAATCTCAGGACAGGAGAAAGGAGAAAGACAGTTCACCAATGACCCTAAAGAAGCAAGTTATAGGCTCCTGGCAGGAGCCAGTGAGACCGACTGTCCACAAGGGGGCAGAGTCCAACCAATTGCAAGCTTGGCAGCCGGTACCCGAGTGTAGCTCTATGGGAGACCGTCAGACTGAGATCTCTAGCCATTGATTAGTGTATGTGACTGTTTTGCTATCATTTTGATCCCAAATACTGAAACGTGAGAACTGGCGCCCATTTTCAGAAGTAGCTTGTCATATGAGACAAACAGCATTTAGTGTTTACTCTGATGACCTTCCTGCCCATCACACGCAAAACTCAAATGAGGCCTAGTTTCAGAGTCATAAGAAGGCGGCAAAATGACCTACACTAAAAAATGCATCTGAATAGAGAGTGGTCTGCCTGTCCTAGTGACATCTCAGCCCCAAATCCCTGCTCCCAAGGGAAGAGACGTCCCCCATCTGTCCAAGACAAAGGAGCCCATCTGGAGGCATCAGAGCTGTGACTTTTGAGGTCAGGGTTCAGGACCACCTCAAGATCTCAACAGGACACAGGATTCAAGCTCTATTTACTCCTAAATCCCTGGTCCCCAAGACTTAGCTTGACAAAGAAAGAGAACAAATAATGTGACCAGACACTGAAGACCACATCTAAATAATTTAGTTACTCTCCAATTCCACCTCCATTGCTTATTTCCTTTAGCTGTATTTGTGAATAATGAAGATTAACACCCCAGCACCCCACCAGCCCCACACACTCACACGCATGCACCCGTACCCACCTTTTCCCTGGTTGTAAAGCCACAAACATACCATGCTGGCCTTTATCTAGAATCAATGGTTCTCAAACGTCAGCGTGCATCAGAATCACCTGGGAGGTTTTTACAGCACAGATTGCTGAGCCCCATCCTGGAGTTTCTGATTTAGTGGGACTGGGGTGGATGTTGATGCTTCTGGTTGGGGACCACACTTTGAGAACCAGTGTTGTCATTATCAGAGCACAGAAGGGTTTGTCTCTCTCTGTCTCTTCACTACATCGTCCTGAGGCACTCGAATGCTCAGGAACAAATACCCGCCAAATAAGGAAAAGAAACTAATGTTTACTGAGATTACTGTATGCTGGATGCTTTACCTTCATTATCTCATTTTACTTAATCTGCACAAATTCTAGGAAAGTAGGGATTATTATCCCCACGTTCAAATGACGAAACAAAGGCTCCAGAGGTACTTGATCAATGTCACGCACCTACAAAGTATTAAGAGTCGGGATGTGATCTGGCTTCAAAGATCATGCCGAATATTCTATTTCCTATATGAAAAGTGGATGATCCAAAATGAACAAAAGTGTAAAAACATGCAGCTTGTGAACAAAACAGAAAAAGCAGACAGTATAAGAAAGCTTTGCAGTCACAATTAGTATCAGCAGTGGATCCGAGGTTGCCCCAGTGCCCCGTGAAATACACAGCTCTTGGAAGAGAGGGCCAGACTAAGCAAAGAGCTCGCTGACGCCTAGATGAAGTAGGTACCCCAGCCATAACTGCCTCATAGAACAGAACACTATACATTATTCAGAATAGAAAGTAGTTTCTATTTTTGCATTCTGAGAAGAAGCGGTATTCATATAAAAGGGTGTTAAGGATGTTTGTTAAAACGCTTTTTACAGATCAGAAATCCCCAAGCTGGAGGCTTGATGAATTTAAAAAGTGGAAAAACAAAATGTGATGAAATGCTTAAATGCCCAAGAAACTGATTAACGCCCCTCAGAGCTTTTAGGTTTCTGCCTCAAATGGAAGTGTTTGCTTCCTTAAGCATTCCCTTTCTGTTTCATTAAGCAAATGGTAAGCATTTTGATTCTGAGACTTTTGATTGTGTGTGTTTGGGGTAAGGGGGTTAGTGTTTCTATTCAAAGTAATGCACTGTCAAGAAATATACCTTTTGCGTAAAATAATCTTGATATCCAAAACAGACTTATAGTTGGTATGTCTTAGCAGCTAAACGGATTTTCATTAATAGCAATAATCAGTGTGAAAAACTCTGATTTCAACATTAACTTGATTTCAACCTAATTGTGTATTAGGTTATACACAGTTTAATTCAACCAACAGAGCCCCCTCTGCATACAAGGCATTACCTTCAAGAAACTTGCAATTAAATCAGTAGTATTATAAATATATTAATAATTTTGGTAACTGTTATGTGGACTGAATGTTTACATCCCCTCAAACTTCACATGTTGAAGTCCTGACCCATCATTGTGATGGTATTTGGAGGTGGGACCTTTGGGAAGGAATTAGGTCATGAGGGTGGGGTCCTTATGCATGGGATCAGTGTCCTTATAAGAAGAAACACAAGAGAAATGATTTTTCTTTCAGGCATGTGAGGATACAGTGAGAAGACAGCCATCCACAAATCAGGAAGCATGTCCCCACCAGACACAAGATCTGCTGGCACCTTGATCTTGGACTGCCCTGCCTTCAGAACTGTGAGAAATAAATGTTTGTTGTTTAAGGCCCTCAGTCTATGGTACCTTGTTATAAGATCCTGAACTAAGACAGTAACTGCAATCCAACCGGGAAGGAAGCAAGCACAAGAACTGCTTCTTTCTTCATGATTCCGCTCACATGCCTTTTTCTAGTCCCATCCCAGCTTATTCTCTGCCAGCTGCCATCTAAGGCATTCCAGCTCTCCTATGGACTTGTTGCCCTGACTCTGGCTTACCCAACACACTGCTACCAGGTTTATCTTCCTAAATTAAAGGCAATTTGATGCTCCAGGTCAAAGACTTTCCATGGCTCTTAGTTGCCTGCAAAGCCGAAGTGCTCCTGGCTGTCAAAGTCCCCACAATTCAGCTGCAAACCCCATGCCAACGCTACCCCTTTCACTCTTCTCTGAGCCCGCAGCTCCAGTCAAATTGATACATAATCTCTGCCCCTAAACACACTGCTAAGCTTCCCTCTCAAAACCCAATGGCACTGACTGTACCACTCATCTAGTATATGCATAGGCTGCCTTGAGATAATATTAATTATTAATAATAATGCTTCGGCGTGTCTGCCTCGTGACTTGTCACAACTCCTAAGAGTAGGAATTGTGGACCATCTGTCTTCATATCCTCTGTACTCAGCAAAGGCTGGGTATGCAGTAGGCCCTCAATCAATCCACCCAACTTTGACCGGGGCTTTCATTAAAGATATCAAGCCTTGTTTACATGATCCACACTTAAGTGCATCCAAGATAAACCTGCCTGTACCAAGTCATCTCAGAATCTCTTGGAGTGACATAAAATAATAGTGAAGAGTTAAGACCCCTATAGACTTTTCAAGTGGATGCATCCGTTGTTCTCCGATAGGATGATGCCTTGCTCCTTTCAAAGTCAACGTTAAGTGTCATACAACAATATTGCAGCTGGGTAAGCACCCTTTCCGTCTACTTGTATTTATTTCTTAGGTTAGGAAGGCATGACCTTCTATAAAGGGGACCAAGCTAGGAATCATAGGAGCTTCTTGGCAGTAGAATGATCTGAAACAGCTCTGACCAGCTGGGTGTGGAAAGCCTTCTGACACCTCTGCTAGACTCTTCAGATTAATAGGCAGTTTTTCAACTCAGACCTCAACTCAAATACACCTTCTGATTATAAGGCTTATTTCTCCTCTTTTGCCACTTGGTCTGTCATGCTGTTTGGGCCAAAGGGCTACTTTTTAAAAAGTTGAACAAAGGTAAAGTTCATTAATTTCCTCTGATCTATAAACATAGTTTGGGGTTATTGTTTAAGATTGACAACAATAAATTAAAATAGCAGAATGCATATAAATTGTAAAATGCTTCCCTTATTCCTCTTCCTCACCACCTCTCCATTAACCAAACTGGCTTATTAGCCATTCAATTCTGTTCACGAAAATGATTACATTCAATTGTTACTCGAGAACAGCAGCTGCACAGCACTGGCAAAGCCTATGGGCAGGTCTGACCAGCTCACAAACAATAACTATAAATATAAGTAATATATAGAAAATATATTCCTTGTTTAACAAGAGCTGATGAGCCACAGAAAACTTCAGCTGTTAATTGGTACTTTTGCCTAGAATTGATTCCAACTTGGCAAAATTAGAGAATCACTATCATGCCCGGGTTCTGGAATACAAAACAGTTGAATGGTTTCGAGAGGAACAGCTCAGAATTGCTGGCTCTGGAGAGTGGTGGAAGGGTCCTGATGGACTTGCAGTATTTTAAATTTAGTATTTCATATTTAGATCTTTTTGGATTTCAGGATTTTAGTATTTCAGGCTTTTCTTATTTTAGAAGTCTTGCTTTGACATAAGTATTTCTCAAATCATTGGAGACAAAACGTCACTCACATGAGTATAATGAGTAGAGTCAGAGACTCAGCCCTCTCCTGCCACCCACTACTTCCGGTGCCTCTGCATGTGTACTTTCCAAATTAGGAACTTGCAAAATCTGCTAAAAAATCATCAGTGCTGCCCTGTGCATCACGGCTTACTCCTTAAAGCCCAAACCCTTATCCAGACATCTCAGCCCTCCAACAGGTGACCTACAGGGAACCTAGCTCTCCTCCATCATGCCTCATCACTCCCTTGCGTTTCAATTAGACAGTCCTATCTCCTGCCCCACAGACTTGCTCTGACCACTTTTGACAGTTTCTATAAAGCTAACAAGCAAGTGTTGATCACCTGCTGTGCAGCAGTCGCTACACAGACATCTTCATATTTTGTCCGTTGAATCCCCATGACAGTGTCACAAGGTCTTTTTCAAAGAAGGAATGAGATTCAGAAACTTGTGGTTTGATAGGAAGTGTTGGCTTATCTGTGACTGTAAAACTTCAGGTCTTCTCACTACAGAATTGTCCCCCTTCTCTTGGTGTATCTTCCCAGCTCAGTTTCACCACCGCAAATTCTACGCATGCTCACGGACCAGAACTAATCTGCCTCCTCCTGAAACATTTTCCTTACTCTTTAGAGACTTTGCCCTCCTTGGAATTCACAGCACTTACTGATGCTTTAGCACTGTACATAGCGTCTTGAGTTTTACATGTATTTCATGCATGTCTGTAGTATTTCTCCAGCTAGACTGAAAGCTCCTTAAAGAGTCATGAATTGCCAGTCAGGTTTACTCAATGCAGTGCACAGAGTAGGTGCTGAATAATTATCTGTTAAGGAACATGACACTACTGGATGTCTAATACCATTCTTGCTGCAGTTTGTCTCCTGTACTTGAACTAATTCAGGAAAATATCTAGCTAGCTTAAGAAAAAGCAGACAGATGCTTAACAAACAGAGTCTTTTGGAGAGGAGAAAGGGAAAGTGTCAAGGTTTGGATGTGTCTTAGAGGCTTAACCTATCTTTGACAATGATTATAAAGGACAAAAAGTAAAAAGAGATCCATGATTGTAATCAAACACTAAATGGAGATTTGGGCACGAGCGGTGTGGCCATAAGATTGGTCAAGTCCGCCCAGAAAAGTGCCCATAAAAAATAACTGTCTCAAAAAAAAAAAAAAAACCAGTCCCTGAGAACATCCGTCTCACTTGCCTACAGATACATATTTAGCACCTACTCTATATAGGACACCACAGGGCCTACAAAGTGGTATTAGAATCTGCTTGAAAAGGATCTCGAATGTAATTGGCAAGAGAGGACAAATACCTACAGAGAAGAGCAAAAACACCAGGGTATATGTAGGAGCTACCGAATTAAGTAGCAATACATTGAGGGCAGGTGCTGGTGGAGCTCAGAGGTGGGAGAGACCCTTGTGGATGTCACATCAGGAGAACCTCATGGAGGAGGTGGAACTAGAGTTAAGAAGTAAGAGCAGGGCTTAGATGGGGAATGGGGAATGGAGGGAAACTTTCGAGCACATGAGCTTCGAGCCATGGTGGACACTCAAATTCCTAATGAAGGCACAGAAACATATGAAGCGGCCAGGTCAGATAACATCCATGCCAGGCTGCTTAAGTATGACCCCCAGGTGACATCTATCTAATTATGCTGCCTTTTACAATGTTGCACTAAGGCAACACAAAAACCAAAAACAATCAAATGAATCAAACGTGTGGGTTACTTGTTTGTGAGAACTGATCGGTAGGAATCAAGTGACATGGGTCCAGCTTGATGCTAGGGAGGGTGGAAAAAATAAAACAGAACAAATTTAAAACATGGCCCGTGACCTCAAAAAAGCTAAATACCTACTTTGAAAGCAAGACCAACTCATATGGAAATGTTTAAATATACTTTATTTTTTTTTAATTTAGTTTTTTTTGGCATCACCACCTGGCTGGTGGGCTCTTAGTTTCCTGACCAGGGATTGAACCCCCTGCAGTGGAAGCTCAGAGTCCTAACCACTGGACTGCCAGAGAACTCCTTAAATATACTTTAAAAGCCAGGATAATCAGTGCTAAATTATAATTTTCTGACTGTATTACACCAAAGTATTTTAGAGACTAAAATTATTAGTATGGACATAGGTGATTAGCAGAGGTAATGTTTCAGTAAATTCCCTGAGATGGCCCATCAAGATGCAAACTTTATTTTCGGCTGGGTTTGCCCCAGTTTCTCCTTTCACAATTTAGGCTTCTTCCAGCCACTGAGAATCTCTTGCGAGTGTTTCAGAAGTGTTCAGTTCTAACCTGAAGGCTTTAAAAAGGAGAACAATTTCAAGGCCAGGCAAGAGCCACCTGACTCGGCAGCTTGGGAGGGGGCAGAAGCTGGTGATGTGGTTCTCCTATCCGATTCCGTTTCTGCAGAGATCCACCAAGTGAGAGACACCAGGGCCCATTCGCCAGGTATTAAAAGCGATAGACATAGTCACCCAGTGAGGGGCGTTGCAACTCGCAGAACTGAGTCACTGAATTATTCATGAGGCTGCTTCTAATTTTTTACAGTTATAAAATCCACAGAGCCAGCCCATGGCAGAAGAAGCTGTTTTTAAGCTGTCATTTAAAAGTCTGTCTGAAATTGTATGTGTCTTATTTTAACAGTTCCCAAAACGTTACAGCAACACCGAATTCAGCCCTTGAGCTTGTCCACGTGGCTCTCTTCATTATCCCTGTGATCTATAGGAATCCAGCAGCCGCCAACGTCCCCAGGATGAGTCAGGCGATGTAGGAATCAGACGCGTAGGACTCCTTCCCCCTGGGAGCACAGCATATCCCTGGCGGCGAGTTGACTTTCTCAGCTCCAGTGACCTCTGAAGGAGGAAATAATAATCTCTTCCAGCGACTGAAGGGAATGCAGCACCAGCCATAGAAACAAAATGAATTCAACCACCGAGGAGTCACTTGGCCGGTGACATATGTTGTCCACTTCCTGTGTGAGGAGGACCACGGGAGTGCGGCATCTGCGTGTTAAGTGGTGAATTAATTAATGCACTAGATGCCGGGTTGAAATGGAGGAAGAGGCATCCAAAATAACAAAAGCTCCCATTACTGAGGATTGCTATGGGCCAGCCACTCTTCCAAGCACTTGTCCTGTATTATCTCATTTTGTCCTCCCAAGCCCCTGGAGGACGTGCTGTTTCATACTGTACAGAGAAATAGATTAATTAGTTGCTCGGCTGGACGTAGTAAGAGGCAAAGATAGGACTGGAACAGAGGCATTCTCACTCCATAATTCAAGCTCTTTAACGCATGCTCTACAGCCAGGTTTACCAAACATTTAGGCCACATACAGAGAAAGGAAACGACTCGCTCATTCATGGTCCTTTGAAGGCAGGGAGCGCAAGATGGCTTGGGTGGAGTGGGGGCCGGCCAGTGGCTATGCCGTGACGGTGTCACAGTATGAAGAGAGCTGTGAGAGCTGTCAGCCCGGATTCCATGGGAGGACAGAGGAGGGGTTAGATAAAGCTTCCTGGGGAAGGCACTGCTCGACCAGATTTTGAAGCATACGTGTAAATTAGAATTGGAGAAGAAGCGTAAGGTAGATTGGTTGCAAAAAAATGTCCGCAATTTTTCACTCCCCCCTGCATCCCTGCCCTTTGCAATTGACTTTGCAGCTCTTCCCATGAGAAGGTAGAGTCTGTTTCTCGTGCCTTGAATCTTGGAACTCACTTTGGCTAATAGAGTCATCAGGAGTGATGTGCTGGTTCCAAGCCTTGACCTCAAGAGGCCTCACATGTTTTCTCTCTCTCTCTCTCTCTCTCTCTCTCGAACTTTGCCACCGACATGTGGAAAGTCTGGGCTAGCTCCCTGGATGATGACATACCACGTGGTCCAGTCACCCTTGTCACCCCAGCCGACAGCTCACCAACCATCAGGCATAAGAGTGAACCCATCCTAAACCAGCCAGCTCCCAGCCAAACCAGCAGCTGACTGCAGAGACCTGAGTGGGCTCATTAGGTCAGCCAGGCCAGGCCCAGATTAGCAGAACTGCCCAGCTGACCTCTAGCCTCAGGAGCAAAAGTCAAAGTTTATTGTGTTATGTCACTGAGGTTCTCTGGTTGTTTTTTATACAGCAGGATTATCAAAATAGAGGTAGGCAGGTCTTTTTTTACAAGACTAAAACCAGTGTGGTACAGACTGCGCTGTAACCCTACTACACTTTGCTTGTTTTAGAAAAGAATGTGAGATTCAATTGGTCCAGGACAGGGTTTCTCAAACTTGACGCTACTGAGATTTGGGGCCCAATCATTCCTGTGGGGGACTGTTCTGTGCATCATAGTATGTTTAGCAGCATCTGGCCCCTACCCACTAGACGCCAGTAACGTCTCCAGCTGTGACAACTAAAATGTCTCCAGACATTGCCAAATGTCCTCTAGAGGGGTAAAATCACTCCCAGTTGAGAAACATTGGTCCAGAAGCCAATGCAAAGAAGGTCAGTTACCAAATACCCAAAGTCCCCCCAACTGGGCAATCTTTCCTACAAGATGGTTCCACGGGTAGATCAAGCTCAGGCCTCGTGTGAACACAAGCACCTTCAGTGGGACCGTGTGGTGTTGGAGTGGTCAGAGCCATGGGGAGCTTAACAGTCTGGGAGCTGCTCCAGCTCAGGTGAAAGCTTGCTCTGGGCAGTGGAGGCGCTTGCTCAGCGCAGTGTGTGGCCCATACAATGAAGTTCAAAAGAAAAGAAAAATTAAAATTCAGGACAAAAGGCAGGACTTACGAGCCACCACGTAGATCAGACCACTTGTGTCCAAGGATTTCTTCCAGGTCCCGTCTTACTTAAACTCTTGTTCCTAGTGCATTGTTTCTCACTCTTAGACCACTGTGAAAAAGAGCAATTCATCACTGCATTGCCATTCATACTTGGATATTCTACATGAGGGTTCCTATATCATCAGAGAGTTTCTCAATTTGGAGTTAAGAAAAATGGTTTGCATTTCTCTTATTCCAAAGCTAACATTTAAACCAACATCTCTACTCATACTTGCACTTCCCAGGAGCTAAGTCACCCTCATGAGAGAATGCCTGATCCAGGCTTTTCTTAACATCACAGCTTAATCAGCCTATTCACTGGCTCCAGAAGATGGAAGGCAGTGAAAGAAGGTGGCCAAGCATTTGCCAACTTCTACCTCACTGTTGGCCCGCACATTTTATTGATTAAACAGACGTGTTGGAGGGGGACCTCAAGCAAATTGCTTACCTTCTCCGGGCTTCTATTTTACTACAATAAAAAATAATAATAACCTTTTCTTGCTTTACAGGAAAAACTGGTAGATTCAACCACAAATGATATGTATTTCACAAATTCATGGAAACTAAAGAGAACATCCATTAAGAAAAAGAAGGGCAAATCCAAGTTGGAGCTATCTTGAATTCTAAGTTCTCAGCATCTCACAGGCAACTCTGTCTTCCTGATTTATGTAGCTTCCCAGTGGAACTGTGCCCAGTCGTGCATTTTAGGCGTGCGTCAGAAAAAAAAGGTGAAGTCATAGATTCTTGGCATCTCAGTGTTGGACGCAGACAGACTTTATGAAAATGAACTATTAATCACTTTCTCTGTAACTTGACTGTTACTTTTCCTGCAGGGGTTTGTGGTGATGGTTCAGCTTTGTGAACACATGAGCATATTGGCATGAAGACAGAAGAGGGTTTGAGAGTTCAGGTGAGGTTCCCCTAAGGTTGTTTTTGGGAATTTGCATGAATCTACGTATTAGATATGACCCATTAACCATAAGTTTCAACGACTATCACTCTTTTGGCAGAACAAGAATTGCAAAGATTTCCTCCAAGGCCAATGGCAAAGGATGCTCCAGCCTTCACCAGAGGCAGCTAAGCATTACCTGCAAGGCAGGGTGACCACCCCAAAGTGTGCCCTCACCCCATGGGTCCATCGAGGTCCAGCAGGTGCTGCCCAGCAGCACGTGACACCCAGCCAGGCCCACGTCCATACAGAAGCTATGACGTGAAGTTGAAGAGATGAGGTGAAGCTCGGGCCCCTGCCCCCATGACACTTGCAGCCCAAAAGCCTGCTTTCTTGCTCTGCAAACCTAACAAATCCACTGAGAGGAGAAATGGCAGTTTCCCCAGAAACTGTGCCTTGCAGAATTTACAGCACTTTTCCTTGAATTATCTTGTTTGAAACTCAAAGCCCTGTAACATACATAGGAGAGAGATCATAACCCAGATTTTTTAAATGAGGAAACAGAACATTTAAGACCTGGCCCATGATCATGGAGGAATGAGGGTTGGAACCTGGTTTTCCTGACTCCAGACCTTGAGCTCTGCCACCACATCTGCTTCCTCAGGCAGATCTGAAACATTCGAAACCTTGACCTCTGAGTGATGTTTCACGGACCCCAGCCACTTGTATACCCTCCCCCTGCCCCCCACACACTCTTGTTCCCAAACCAGCCATGAGGAACTTCGCATCCGTGGCTGCCATCTTCTCAGACACCGGATGCAAACAGGTGGGACAACACGTTCCTTTCCTTGGTAATGACTTTGTTACCTACCTTCCTGAGTTGGGCCCCAACAAGGGCTCTCCAGCCCTGTGTCATCCAAGCCAATAGAGTGAGATCCAGTTCTGTTGAGAAGCAAAGGAAAGCTTTATTCTTTAATCAGAGAATGGAAAGGTGCCCGCTTGGGCTCTAGAGCACACGCTTCCGGGACAGGTGATGGGCGGGGCTGATTTATAGCGTCCTGCCTGCGGGGGGAGGGGGCGGGGTTATTGTAGGGTCGGGCAGCTCTGCTGCGCAGACTCCAGATGGGAGGCGGGGCGGGGGCAGCGTCTCTGCACTCGGCACGCCGCCGCCATCTTGAATCGTGGTGTCTCACGCGGCCTTTTCGCACACGGCCCAGGGAGCTGGCGGGTGGGCGTCACCATTCCCAATGAGGAACTCTGAAGTATTGGGGGCCGGCCTCTGCACGCGGCCCCCTATGAGCAGGCGGAACTACACTGAGCACAAAGGAAAAGGTTAGACTTTATTACCCAGATTTTATTTTTGCTTCCCGGGAATTGTGAATGGGTTTGCTGGTGACAATATGAAGTTTAAAGTCCTTTCAGTCTCATCTGTTTCCCTGGGTATGTATGAACATATGGAAAGTAATACTGGGAACAGTAAGTACTGGCTGACGAAATGTGGTAAAAAAAAAAAGTACTAAGCACAGCGCACGAAGCCTAACTGGGTGGGATGTGCCCGCTCAAGGGGTCAGCGGTGCGGATGGGGGCTGGGCTCTGCCGAGGGCGCCAGTGGGAGTGGACGTCGGCCTGCGTCCCCGCCCCCAGCCGCACCCCTCCCCTCCCCCCCCCAGGGCGTGTTCCCGCGAGAAGAGGCACCGGTTTATGATCCTGCGCATCCACCCCCCCACCCCCGCCCGCGGGCCCCTGAAAGGTAGAGTTGGCCGAGGGGCCTCTTCCTCCTTCACACCAGGCGCCCTATGGCCGGCGTCCGCTGGTGCGACACCCGTGCTGTCACGGGTACCAGAACCCCAAGGGTAGAGGACACCATCGTGGTCCTCTCACAGGTAAGGTCCGGCGAGCGTAAAGAAGTTAAGTGATTTGACCGAAGCCTCATGGCTGGAGCCACTTGCCGAGTCCCATGAGGATGGCCACGCGCTGGCGCCACCGCCCGCAGGATGCCCGTCCGCCTCTCTCGCACCTGCGGCGTGTCGGGACCGTGCTCACACGGGCAAGGTGCCACTGCCAGTGAGCTTCAGGAACTTAATTCAAGGAGACAACCGCAAGATACTCAGAAGAAAAAAACTATTGAAATGCGTTATGCTTGCAGATCTGAGCCAAGATCCTCAGGCAAGTGTTTTTCATAGATGATTGGAGTTCACACTTTAATATTCCTATTTCCCACGGAAACTAGAGAAACCAAACTCGAACCATTTTTCAATGCAGTAAGGAGGTTCGGCTTAAGAAGATTTTATTTAAAAAATCAAAAAAACCTGGAGAGACAGAACGAAGACTGCTTCTTGATCCTGAAGCCTTGATAAGGCCCGGAACGCCTGACTCTCCCCCCTGAGACCCTCTGGTCCCCTTCCTCCCCACCTCCATAATTAAACATGCTTCGTCCTCAGCTGGTGTGACAGTAACAGCTTCAGTCACGTGGCTGTCGATTTACAATCTGCTTATGGAGCCGCTTGTAATTCTCACTCCAAAGCATAGCGACAGCTCATTTAGAATCAATCAGACATTTATTAATAGAAAACCAAGGGGTACAGTCTCTTGATTGAAATTCTCTAGTTTCTTGGCAAGGGCAAGAGCAGGGGGTGAATAATCACAGGTCGGGGTTGGGGGAGGCCATGTTGTGTCTGGGAAAGAGTCCACTCTTGGAAGTCAGACAGAGGAAGGTTCAAAGCCCGACTCTGCTGCTTTTTAGCTGTGTGTTCTAGGCAAGTAATGAAACCCAGCTGAGTCTCCATTTCTTTCAAGAGGTTGTTGTGAGTCTTAAAGATAATGAAAATAAAAGGCCTGATGCTTAGGAAGGACTTAATAACCAGCAACCGTTATAAATGAGAGAGTTATAAAGATGGAAAGTGGAGTGAAACAAAACGAAAATCATGATTTAAGGTTGACTATTAAAGGAGTGGGATAATTTAACCCAGCAGCTGCTTTCAAGCAGAAGTACTTTTAAGTACTTCTTAAGAGGATGGGTGGTACCAGGAGAAAACAGAGAAAGGCAGAATTGTAGAGCCCTGTAAGGAGGAACTCATGACGGTGAGCTTTGTTTTTTGTTGTTTTGTTTGCATTTTGTTTTGTTACCAGAAACGTAACTAAGGGAATGTCTTGCAGTATCTTCTCAGGTCTTTGGTCCAGTGTGTGATCTCATCTTTGTGGCATAGGTGATCCTGCTGGAAGCCCAACAAACAGTAACCTGTATGGTGCCTAGTACATACCAAGTCCTTGTTGACTAGTCGTTGAATAAAAGAATGAATGAATGAGAAGTAAATTATTTAACAGACCTAATGATCCCATAAGAACACTTGGGCTTCATGAAAAAGGAAGAAATTGATGCTAACACCCAATTTCTTCCTCTGTGTCCTACTTTCTTACATCTAAATGTGTTAAATATTCTTCCTGGCAAAGGCATTTGGGAAAAAAAAAAAAAGGAAACAAACAAAAAAACCTCAGAAATGTCCAGATGGATCTGACATGGGTGACAGTCCCCAGAAGTGAAAAAGCTCCAAGACTGATGAATAGAAGTCCTCCCTCCAAACTGAGCCAGTGGAGTCTCATCCAGCATTTTCCATTTGAATTGTTTACAGCCAGAAAGATGAAACTGACTCTAGTCTTTTAGCCTCCCATCTCCGCTGCGTCAGCTCAGGCGCCTTGGGCAGTGCTGGGCATGACCACTGTGAGCAGAGCTGTCTCTGTCCCGGATCTGCCCCACTTTTTTGCTTTCTTATCTCTTCTCTCCAGCACCTTCCTCTTTTTTCTCCCTTTCCCCCCTCTTTCCTTGTGCCTTCCTTTTCCTTTTCTTTCTCATCTTTCTTTACCTGTGCTCAGGGATTGTAATTCAACATCAGTGTTACTCAGGGGTAAAGAACGTGCTGCTTTTTCACTGAAAGTTGTCTTGTCACCTGGGGTCCCAGAAGACTCTGAGTGTAGGTCCACATTCAAGATCTTAACATGAGTAATCCATTTAAACTCCACAGCAGTGAGAGCCAGAAATCCTTCCATGAATTTCCCTCCTCCCGAAAAATGTATCCGAAGTCATCTTGTCCTACCCCACCTAACCCAAGATGACTCCAATTTCCATCTTCCAAGACTTTTATTAGAGATTAGTGTTGCTGAGTGTATCAGCCATAGCAGCTGCATAGAATGATTTCAGTGACGCCTGCTTCAAAGTCCATTTTGAAATTTGTACCCATCTTTTCTCTGAACTGTAGCTCCTGGTAACTTCTATTACTCATCCTATAGAAATGTAGCTTCTTTTTTTAAAGGATTTTTTTTTTCTTTTTATTTATTTATTTATTTATTTATCTATTTTTGGCTGTGTTGGGTCTTCGGTTCGTGCGAGGGCTTTCTCCAGTTGCGGCAAGTGGGGGCCACTCTTCATCGCGGTGCGGGGACCGCTCTTCATCGCGGTGCGCGGGCCTTTCTCTATCGCGGCCCCTCCCGTCGCGGGGCACAGGCTCCAGACGCGCAGGCTCAGCAATTGTGGCTCACGGGCCCAGCTGCTCCGTGGCATGTGGGATCTTCCCAGACCAGGGCTCGAACCCGTGTCCCCTGCATTAGCAGGCAGATTCTCAACCACTGCGCCACCAGGGAAGCCCTAGAAATGTAGCTTCTTAAACCCATCACACCTCTGCTCAAAACCTCCAAAGGCTCCCCATTTTCCATAGGATAAAGTCCAAATGCTCTGTCACTTGGAACCCTGAAAAACCTGCCCCACTTTCCCTTTTCAGTAGCATCTTTGTCCAGACACACCATCCTCCCTTCTACTGCCTCAGCGTTCACTGCATCTTCCTGCCTCCTGCCTTTGCTGTCCTTCACTTGTATCCCTTTTCCCTTTCTCCATCTCGACCTAACTGGGAACCCTCTTTCTAGGTCCTACTTAAATACTCCTCCCTAGCAATCTGACCTGATTACCCCAACATGAAATAATTACATCTTCACTGCTATCCAAAGCTCTGATGTGCTTACCTTATGCAGCCCCGTGTTACAGACAGCAGCTACCACATGTCGGGCACCTGCCTCAGGCTCAGGACTGCTCCAGACAACTCACACAAGTGATGTTCGCTCCTCACCAGTCCCATTTGACAGGAAGTAGCAGAGATCGTGCCCAAGGTCACACAGCTGGGAATTGAAACCAGGTGTATTGGACTCCAGGTCTTGTTCTATTACATCAGGCTATCCCACAAGAGATAAAGCCTGGGCACTCTTATTCATGCTCATTCATTCAAAAGCATTTATGTGTGTAGATCAGGCCCAGGCATGATGCTGAGAGCCTAGTGTGGGACCAGACAAGTGATCCAGGGCTTAGGTAAGAACCAAGGCAGCAGGTATGAATTACTGTTTTCAACACCTACATATCTCATCTGAGATTATAAACTTTTTGAATATATGTGTGTAACCCACAATTCATTTTTTACTATATGAGTAAATGTCTTTCTCTTTAAAGAAATGGACTTAAGTTTATGTAGTTTATGTGCTTTCAGATGCTACGTTCTTTGAGACCATGTATTTCTTAAAAATACAGAAGCCTAGTTCTGGAGAGGGTCAGCCATCTGCCTAGAGTTGCATAACAAAATAGTGGCAGGGCCAGGATGAGAAGGCTGGTCCTGGGCGCCGGCTGGGCTATTTTCTACTTGCCCACAGTGGAGATAAAGACCGTAGTCCCTTTGCTACTGCTCAGGCAGTTTATATACTTTCTCTCCCTGAGTTAGTTGTCAGCATGTAATTCTGGATTGTTTCCAGGCTGGAGCCTTCAAGTCCAGGTCAGCAGAGGCCTGTGAGTTGCAGTGAGAAATTTCAAATCTGACACTTGCCAGTTCCCATTGAGCTCCGGGTGAGAAATGTCCCTGGCCTCGTCCATATTTAATATCACAGTCAGCCAGTGGAAGATTTCACCTCCAGGTAAAGACGTTCAAAACAAAGGTTTGTCATTTTAGTGCTATTCAACTGAGGCAGGTCATAGGGCCACTCTCGCTCACCTCACTGAACTTTCCAGGGTGTGGGGCTTGGGACAAAGGCCAGTTTTCTCTGTACCTCTTCCCTTCCCACCCCGGGGTGGTCAGACAGATGCCCATGATGACAAAGCCGTTGACAGAGTTTCTGGGAGCTCAACCTCTAAGCACACTAGACTTGCAATTCTAGTCTAACTTTGAACCATTCAACCTCTCGTGGCCCCCCTTTCCTCATCTTTTTCTTTTTTTCTTTTTGCTTATAAGCTGGTCTTTTTATATCACATAAATTTTTTTAACATCTTTATTGGAGTATAATTGCTTTACAATGTTGTGTTAGTTTCTGCTGTACAACAAAGTGAATCAGCTATATGTATACATATATCCCCATATCCCCTTCCTCTTGCGCCTCCCTCCCAACCTCACATAAATTTTTTATGTATTCTCTTTTGTTAATAAGGAAGGAGGGAGAAGCGAATCAATACATTCTTCAATTTACCATTATTCATATAAATAGTAAATTGCCAGTTTCCACTTTTTAAAATTCTTTTGTTAAAAATTTTATTGGAGTATAGTTGATTTACAATGTTGTGTTAGTTTCAGGTGTACAGCAAAGTGATTCAGTTATACATATATTCATTCTTTTTCAGATTCTTTACCCATATAGGTTATTACAGAGTGTTGAGTTGAGTTCCCTGTGCTCTACAGTGGGTCCTTGCTGGTTATCTATTTTATACGTAGTAGTGTGTGTTTGTTAATCCCAAGTTCGTAATTTATCCCTTCCTTCCTCCCCGCCATGTTTCCCCTCTGGTAACCATAAGTTTGTTTTAAAAATCTGTGAGTCTCTTTCTATTCTGTAAATAAGTTCACTTGTATCATTTTTTTTTAAAATTAGATTCTGCATATGAGTAATAACATGATTTTTGTCTTTTCTGATTTATTTCACTTAGTATGATGATCTCAAGGTTCATCCATGTTGCTGCAAATGGCATTATTTCATTCTTTTTTATGGCTGAGTAATATTCCATTGTGTATATATACCACATCTTCTTTATCCACTCCTTTGTTGGTGGACACTTAGGTTGCTTCCATGTCTTGGCTATTGTAAATAGTGCTGATGAACATTGGGGTGCATGTATCTTTTCAAATTATGGTTTTCTCTGGATATGTGCCCAGGAGTGGGATTGCTGCATCATATGGTAATTCTATTTTTAGTTTTTTAAGGAACCACCATACTGTTCTCCATAGTGATTGTACCAATTTACATTCCCACCAACAGTGCAGGAGGGTTAATAGCACTCCATCATAACTTGACTTTTGAGGACTAACTGAAATAACCATGAAAGCACTTTGTAAACTATAAATCACTATATGAGCACAAAGTTCCAAATCTTCAGGTTGTGTCAGGCAAATGCCTGAATTCCTTCAGGATACAAAATGCTGCGGAGGTGGGGTGATTAGTATCCAGAAACAGAGAAAATAGCCTTCTTTGCAGATATCTGTTTAAATATGTCTCATTGCACCCAGGAAACATGTCATTCTTAGAGGGATCTGCTTTTCTTCATCCTCACAAAGAACAGAGTGAGAGGTAATTGTCAGTCAATAAACACCACATGCTCATTTATTTATTCCTTCAAAGGACATTTACTAAGCACTGAGATGTAGCAGGCAATACACTGAGCTAAGTGCTAGGAATACAGAGATTAATATCAACGTACATGTATAAACATTTAGAAAAAAGTCTGGAAGGATGTCCCCCAAAGGTTCCTTCCTGTTTTCCTTCCTTAAGTAAAATTAATTTCACAGAACTCACAGACCTGAGTCAAAGTAAGTCAAGGCTAGTTCTGGCTCTGTGGTGTCTGTGCTGCTGTCCTTAGGCACCTCCCCTTGCAAAGCCAAGACAAACACAAAAACATGACATTGACCAGCAGAAGCAGCATAGCTCTGTCTTCCTGGGGGACCGTTTTTATCTTTGAGGAAACTTTTCCAAAGTGATTGAAGAGTTCCCTTCATTTCTCGTTTGTCTGAATCAGGTCACATGTCCATCCTAAATCACTGGAAAAGGGAACAGTATTACTGGTTTAGACCAATGATTCTCAAAGTGTGCTCCAGGGACCCTTGTGGGACCCTGATCCGTATCAGAGGCCTCTATAGGTCAAAACTATGTTCATTATAATACTAAGATTTTTTTTCCTTTTTCATTCTCATTCTCTCACAAGTGTACAGAAAATACAAAAGGTTTATAGACATGAAACTACCACTTTTTGAGGGTTTTTTTTCTATTCCTGTTTTTTTTTTTAAATTGTGGTATAGTTGATGTACAGTATAATATGTTTCAGGTGTACAACATAGTGATTCACAGTTCTGAAACGTTATACTCCATTTATAGTCATTATAAAATGTTGGCTATATTCCTTCTGCTGTACAATATATCCTCGTAGCTTGTTTTATACATAGTAGTTTGTACCTCTTAATTCCCTACCCTTATCCTTCTCCTTCCTCTTTCCCCCTCACCATTGGTGACCACTATTTTGTTCTCTATATCCCACTTTTTGAGTTTTGATATAGTACCAAATCAGAATATCAACAATTACCTATAAAAGTATTAAAATACCCTTCCTTTTTCTAACCACCTATCTGTGAGACCACATTTTCTCCTATATTTTTTTAACCAAAACAACATATCACAACAGATTGAATGCAGAAGCAGATATGAAAGTTCAGGTGTCTATTAAACCAGACATTAGAAAGATTTGCAAAAATGTAAAACAATGCCACATTTCTCACCAAATATTTTTTTGTTTTGGAAAATATATTACTTTTCATAAAAAAATGTTATGTGCAACAGATTTATTATTGTTATTTTTAAAAGAATTAGTAAATATTTAAAAATTTGTTTTAACATCTAATACAGTAAAATTAACAAGACATAACCTACACAAACCAAAGCTCTTTGGGTTTTCAATAATCTTTAAGAGTGTAAAGGGGTCCTGAGACCAAAAAGTTTAAACGAGACTAGATATGTCACTGATCTGGTGTGGGGTGAAGTAGACACCAAACTTTGCCAGGAAGGAAGATGTAGGAAAACAGCTGTTGGTGAAGAACCCAGCAGTGCATACAACCACTGTTTCTGAATTCTGGAATTATTGGTTATTGTTATTTTTGAGTTTCTTTATATATTGTATGAACTTTTAAATGAAAATATACTGCTTTTATGAGCAAAGAAAAATCAATAAGACAATTTTTACCTTGAAATAAATAAATGAAAACAAGGACAAATAAGATCCCTAGTTACAGAAGCAGAGAAGCAAACCACTGAGGATGGGCCGACTTCTTCCAAAATGCTTGGATGTGAAGAGAAGTGGAGGAAGTGGTGAGCTTTCGGGGGAGGGAGGGAGGAATTCTTTTAAAAAAGAGAAGCAAAAGCAGCATAAATGTATGCTGAAGGAAGGATCCAGTGGAGGAGGGACTGTAGAAGGTAGAAGAGGTGGAGACAACACGTGAAACAAGGTCCCCGAGGAAGGGGTGCCCAGGAGCCAGAGGTAGAGGCAGAGAAAAGGAGCCCTCCTCCCAAGATGGGGTAAAGAGAACTGGACACATGCAAGGTGAAGTGGAGGCAGTTCTGATCCTGTGTCTTTGTGACGATACCCGTGCCAGAAACGGAGAGGTTAAGAAGCATGGAAGATACAGCCTGTAAGGGGAGCAAGCAGCCTGATGAGAGAGTGCCAACTCAAAATTGAATAGGCACCAGATACCACTTACTCTTCATCCTGCTGGTAATGCTTGACTGCTTGATGTAGGCAGACTCATTTCAATATTTTACACCCTTGACTTTCAAGTTACATGGGATTTTGAGCTCTTTAAACAATATTAACTCAAAAAAAGGAAAAATAGTAATCATCAATGCTGAGTTCTTCCAGTAGCTCTGAAGCAATATAAAATTTAATCCTTTCTTTGAAGGAAATATAAATATGATTGATAATTTAATCCAGGGTTCAGCAAACTAAGGCTACAGGACAGATTCTGCTCATCACCTATTTTTGTTGAGCCTGAGAATTAAGAATGGTTTTTATATTTTTAAATAGTTGGGAAAAATCAAACGAATATTTTGACATGAAAGTTATATGAAATTCAAATTTCAGTGTCCATAAATTTCATTGGAACACAGACAATTCAGTAAGAACATGCAGATATAATTAAAAATAAGCTAATTACAGTCTATAGAATTTTTATTTATCTATATCGATGTCTGGGAGGGTTTCCAAGAGAAAGTGCTTTTCACATTTGGAAGAAGATAAGGGCCACAGCTTGGCAGGAAATGGGAAGGTGAAGCCAGGCAAAAGTGTTTGCTGAATATTCCCTCGGGATGCTGGGCATCATGGGCAGAGAGCTTCCCCGGGAGTGGTGTGGCCAGTGTGGCTGGTGGGGTACAGAGGGCGGCGCCTTCAGCTGAGGTGGTGCCTTCTCTGTTTACCCCATTGTTTGAGCGCATGTGGACAGAGTTGTGAAGCATGGCAGAGGGAATACAAGCGCAATGTAGGGTCCTGGACCTTGCCTGCAGGATACCGCAATCTACCTGAGAGCTGAGACTTACTCAATGCAAAAAGTTAGTGAAAACTCAGACTACAGTGTCTGGTACTGATTGTATATGCAATGGGATAGACTGGGATAAGTATAAAGAATGCCTGAACTAAATAAAGATCTCCCAAATGCTCTTCCAGAATGGTCTCCCAAAATGACTGAGGGAAACTTTTGAATGGACATCTTATTTTTTGGCCCTGCTTAACATTGTTCAGATATCACAGCTACTTTGAGGCCCAACCCCTCTTTCCAAATGTTTTTTTTTCTCTCTCCACTCCTCCCTTCCAATCTACCCCTCCTGTCTTTTTCCCACTTCCTTCTTTTCTTGCTGTTTTTTCGTCATTTCTCTCTCCTCTTATCTTGATGAAAGAAGAAAAACTTAGCAATGAAATACAGAATGTTCATTTGCGAGAAGAGATTATTACTAGATGAAAAGACAATTCTCACCCCTTTAAGAAACAACTTTAATAATCTATAATCTCTAGCTGCTTTCAATCCTACTGTTTACACAGGCATAATTTTACATAATTGCTTTCATAAAGTCTATATCAAAGAAATTTTTGCTGAAGGCAGAAATTAGAGACGTACGTGCATTCTCCCTAGTTTTAATGGTCCACTGCTCACTTAACCCAGAGTCAGGGCTGCAATAAACAGTCAGACACTTTCATTGCAGTAGGATGCCAGTGAGTTCTATAAAGAAAAAAATACAAGGAAAAAAATCACCCACTCTCCAATAAACAATGCCGTAGGGTAGGAATGCTCTCAGGTGTCCCTTATCTTCCAAACACAGAACCAACCTGCCAAATTGACAGAGTCCCTATAGCTGGATAAAGACCCTAACTCTCTCTTCTCCCTCATCCAATAGCATGCTAGAAAATAAGCCTGTTCATTTCAAGGCGTGGGCTGCTTTATACATCTATAAGCTTTCATTTCATGTAAGTGCCAGTTTGGGAATCTGTGATTAGCAGGCTGCAAAATCACTTAACCCAATTTTGATATTCTTTAGAGAAAAGTTATGTGCTTAGCCAGCCAACCTTTCCATTGGATGCCGACTTCTGGGGCTACAAGTTTAAGACACAACCAAGCAAAAATCAACTCCTTAGTGAACCAGCAGGCATTTTCACTTAAATCTTGAATAAAGAATCAGTCTGGGCCTGGGGATTTTTCTTATTTAATCTTCATCATAACTCTGGTGATATAGGAAATATAATTATCCCATTTTACAGATGGGGAAACTGAGGCTTGGTCACATATCAGAATTATACAAGTGGTTCATGGTGAGATCAGATTCCAGTTGAAGCAGTCTGATTCCTGCCTGGGCAGGCTAACTCATGAGTTTGTATCCTGAACCCTCACATCATGCTGCTTCCTCAGACCTTGTTGGAGGGCTATCTCTTCTGTGAAGCCCCCCTGCCCACCTGTCTCCCTGTCCTTCCTGTCTCCTCCCAGAGCATCCCCAAACTTTTGTAGAACTCTCATCACAGCTCTTACTTGTACTGTGGCTCCCCAAGGTCAGGAGAAATGCCATTTTGATCTTTGTAATGCCAACACGTAGCTCAAGGTATTTTCTCAGTAGGTGTTTGTAGGCTGCAGTGGATGGTCTATGAAATGCATCCTGTTACCAGGAAGGGTCTTAGAGAGCATGTGTATGTTCTGTATGGTGCCAATTTATATCCTCACAACTCACCTTTTAGTCATTCCTTCTCCCCTCCTTTTTGTTAGACCTTGGAACTTTTCCCCCTAATTGCACTCTATCACAATTACCCTTTCCTCCATCCAACGCGTAACATGCATTTATTTTTGACTTTGGTTTAATGTGTTTCTCTTGGGAGACTATGAGCTCTTTTCTTTGTTATTTGTATTTGTTTGTTAGAGACTACAAATTCTAAGACAGAATAAATTTTGTAGTAAATCTTGGAAGAGGACCTTAAATCTAGTAGGTGCTTAATAAATTAACAAATATAATTCTCCTGGCTCATCCTTCAGTGTAGCACCACACGCAACTCAACATTCTCTCAAGATTTGTTCATTCATTCATTCATTGAGTAAATGAATAAATGGCTATTACATACAAAGTCACATGTTATAGACTGAGAATACAAAGATGAGACTGATAGGAACTTAGCTTTCAGGAAGTATGTCTACAGAAAGAAAGAAGGAATGTTCCATCAAAAAGAAACAGAGAATGTGCTATGACCATTCCCAGCCAAACAGATTAAAGAAGACTTCATGGAGAAAAAGGACTTTGCAGGAGGCCTTAAGGATCAGTAATATTTAGAAATTTGGCAAAGAAAGAGACAGATGGGCATTCCAGATGGAGCAAAGAATTTGAGCAAAAGTGAAAAAGTGGGAAAGCCTGGGGCATGTGCTTGGAACAGAGTAAATTTCACTTGCTGGGGCATGGAGTGGGGAGAGAGGAAGGGTAAGAAGTGGAGATGGAAATGTTTGTGAATGCCAGGTGATGAAGCAATCCAAAAGAGGCTCAAGACATCAAGCCACTGGAAGACTTCCCCTAATTGGCATAGCTCATGGGTGCCATCTCTGTACCAACCAATGAAGGCCTCACAGGACCCTTGGCAACAGAGGATTGGCTGGTGCGTATTTTCTAACATCAGTCACCTCCTAACAGCTACTTCTACCTTGTAGTAGATTTTCACTTCTGGAAATATAATCCACATCATAATTCTATTTATAAGTGGCTTTTGCACTTATTTAGCCTGGTGCATGCAAGGATTCCATTAACACAATATTAGGAGCGTCCATAACACCTTGGGAGGAGACTGGCCCCTGATTCTCCTTCCCACCACCAAATCCTTCCCATCACTCACCCCCATTACAAGATAGGAGTGAAGCCCAAGGCAGTTTGAGCAGCACACAGTAGATTCAAGATATCCAGGGACTTGACCCCCTGTGTTGCAATTGGAGACGGTGTTCCAGATGTAGGAGGATGATGCCATAGGAAGGACATACCCAGATAGGAAAGCATCATCGTTGCTGTTGAAATCGTCATTAGGTGATCCAGAGCCTGTTGTACATGGCACAGGGCTGGCTGCTACACACAGGACACATCCTCTGTGACCTTGAGTAAATTTCTTTGCCTTCCTAGGAGAGGATGCCAGAGGTTGCCGCCTTGCAAGAATATTGTGAAGACCTACAAGGTAATATATATAAAAGACTTAACAGTTGCTAATATATAAGGGGTGCTCAATAAATGGTAACTAAGGATGTATTGCTTAAAATTTTAAAGGTGCTTATATTTTATTGTATGTGTGTGTTTTCATATACATATATCTACACGTATACATATAGATGCACAGCGAGTTTTCACAGTATCCTGATGAGATAGGGAGGGAAATTTCCCAAAGAAATGAATCCCATAGGACAGGTGAGGCATTTGTATGAGGTCACACAATGAGAGGATGGCTTGGGTCAGAACCCAAGGCTCCGTTTTCTAGGACCAGGCTCTTTTCTGCACAGCAGGGTGCCCAAATGCACTTCAAGACCACCTATGTATAATTATAAATGAGAATCAGGAAATGAGCTGAGAGGATTCTATAACCGGAGAAGTCAGGGGAAGGAAACTGTCAGTTCTCCTTCAGGTTGCTGTTTTTTGACAAAGTATATCTAGTTTTTCTGCATCTTCTACATAGAGGCCACTTTATAAGCTGTCAGTCATCTTCCTCTCCTCTCTTCTGGGGTTTCTTTAAATTCTTGGTGAGGTTCCTTCAGAGACAGGAGCCCCAAATTGAGTTTACTCTTTCAATAAAGGCCAGACTGAGCTGAGGGCAGAGGCTCTCTGTGTTTTTCATGGCCAGGGTGCACATTTCATCTTTGTATCCCCAGCACCCTGCACCTCGTGGCTGTGTATTCTCAGGGCAACTTGAAGAGCTGTCGTGAGTCTAGTTTTAAGTATCAAGGTCCACAGGTCCGGCTATACCGGGATTGGCTGGAGGTCAAAGCTGGGCAACAAGGTCAGAGGATGGGGCAGCAGGCAGGCAAGGAGGAAATGGATCAAACGAGGCTGATCCAGAGGAGTGGCCAGGAAAGCAAAGAGGCTCAGGCTGGGGCCATGTCTGAGAAGCAGTAAGAGCAGGGGTGCCCATGCTCCAGGCCAGAGACACTGCGGAACTCCGGCTGCTCCAGCTGGCTTTCTTCCCTCTTACTTCATATGCTAACGTTTTGGTCCAGAAGAATATAAACGGAAAGGCGTGACTTGGATGTCTCAGAGCGCTGAGGCAAATAAACCCAGAAAAAAAGAGAGGGCCAGAAATCTTCTGTTAGATAATTTGACTGGGATTACGCTGCGACAGTAAGTGGGAGGGTGCCAGGTGGACTAGTGGGCGTGGTTTTTTGCGGCAGAGTCAGTGGATGCAGACACGTTCCCGCCTGGGCTTGACACAGCACCGTGGTTCAAGAAACCATAAAGCAGAACTAAAAACTCCACATCCAGGAGCTAACAAGATTCAAGCTGAAGAAAATCAGGTCACAGACTTAAGGGAGTTTTACTTGAACTTTTAAACTTAGATTTTTTTTTCTCTTGGACTTGTAACAAAGAGTAGGAGGTAAGAGAAAGTGATGGACAGAGGCCTTGAGACCTTGTATCTAACTTTGCTCCCCGATGCTGCAGTGTGGACCCCAGATTCTAAAAGCATCATTGAGAAAAGAATAGGAACTTCCCTGGTGGTGCAGTGGTTAAGAATCCGCCTGCCAATGCAGGGGACGTGGGTTCGATCCCTGGTCCGGGAAATCCCACATGCCGTGGAGCAACTAAGCCCATGCGCCACAACTACTGAGCCTGCGCTCTAGAGCCCGCGTGCCACAACTACTGAAGCCTGCGTGCCTAGAGCCGGTGCTCCACAACAAGAGAAGCCACTGCAATGAGAAGCCCGTGCACCGCAACAAAGAGTAGCCCCCGCTAACTGCAACTAGAGAAAGCCCGCATGCAACAAAGAAGACCCAACAGCAGCCAAAAATAAATAAATAAATTTAAAAAAAAAAAGAAAAAAGAATAGGAAGTCAAAGCACTCTTGTGTTTTCTCATGCTAAAGTCCACCAAAGAAGCAGGAAGAATGGAGGCCCTAGAGCCTCAACAAGTAACCCCACCTCTGCCTCTAGGGCAAGAAAAAGTCAGGGGCTCAAATTAAAGTGTTATCTTGCTGGCAAAGGAAATGGGAAAAACTGCTGTGCCCTTTTCTAGCAACCCCAATAAGCTCATGTGTTTTCATTTTGAGGTGTTAATGCCAGACAGAGGGGTTCCTATGGGTATTTAGGTCAAATGCTAGGATTTTTTTAACCCTTTAGAATTCCAGCCAAATTCCAAACACTCTGAATTGAGATCCTAAAACTGGACCCTTAATAGAGTAATCACTAATATTGTGGGTTTTTAAAAAGCCACCTGATCTTAGAGCTGCAGTGTCTCTTTCTGCCCTCCTAAAATGATCCCTGTGGGAAACTTCTGTCATGTTGTTCAGTGGCCCGTCCCTCCCCACTCCTTCCATTCCCATTTGTGGTTCAATCCAGGCTGGCTCCCTGATGGGGGAGGATTCCCTTCCTTGCTTGGTCGCTCCCCAGAGAATTATTTCTGGTTTTAAGACAAAGGAAAAGTCATCTCTTCCAAGCTTTTTTACCCAGGCAGGTCTCCGCAGGCCATTGGGAAGCCCTAAACCTGGCACTAAAAGGCAACTTTCAAAGAAGCCACACTCAGAAACAGAGTAGAATGGTGGTTGCCAGTAGCTGGAGGGTGGGGGAACTGGGGAGAAGTTGGGCAAAGGGTACAAATTCCCAGCTACAGGATGAGGTCTGGGGGTCTAACGCACAGCATGGTGACTGTAATTAACATTACTGTATTATATGTATAAAAGTTGTTAAAAGAGTAGATCTTAAATGTTATCACCACACCTGCACACTCAGATCTTAATAACATGAGGGGATGGAGGAGTTCACTAACCTTATTGTGGTCATCATTTTGCAATATATACATGTACCTAGACATCACACTGTACGCCTTAAATGTGCATTGTTATATGTCAGTAATAGTAAAGCTGGAAGCAAACATAAACAAAATGAAGACCAGAATTAAAACAAAGTTAAGTGGTTGATGATAATTTCTGGGGTTTCTTCCTAAGGATGGTCAGTGTAGAGAAATCACTTAAATTGGAATTAAAATATACAAAGCAAGATGGTTCAAGGGGAACCCCTGGCTTCTAGGAAAATACGTTATTAATCACAGGGGCATTTTACCTGGGAAGTAGCTGAGCCTGAAGCATGATAGAAGGTGTGCACTGTGTGTGACAGCAGCCTGGTGCTGGTGGCAGAGCACAGGCAGAACGTTCAGTCTTTTAACCATCATTTTTTTAAAAAAAGAATGAACCTGAGAATGAACCAGTCTGTCAAGAAATTATTGGGTTAGCCAAAAAGTTCATTTGGGTTTTTCCGTTAAGATTGTACCAAAAACCCGGACAGACTTCTTGGCCAACCCAATATTAACAATCCACTGTTCATCCTGGAAAGGTAAATGAAATCAACTCTCTCTCTTTCTCCCCTAGTACCAACTGTCACTAAACCCTAAGAAGCCCCAGCTTGCAAGAAGGCACAGGAAGGTTCACTCAGACACCAACTAGCTACCTGAGGAGCATGGTGTGAGGAGTTAAGAGTTAAGGGAATTCAGTAGGCAGGGTCATACACAATTATGCACAGAAATCAGTAACTTTCATCTATACAAATAACAAACATAAGATATGATGAAAGAGAAGACCTATTTTATAACAATTTAAAAAAATACCTGAGAATAAATAATATGCAAAATGAATAGAACATCAAAATGCTGAAACTAAACTGATTGGGAAACTTGTCTAAGTGAAAAGGCTTACTGTGCTCTTTGGCAGTCAGACAGAGCATTATTAAGAAGTCAGTTCTCCCTTACGTATCTATAAATTTAATGTGCTTTCAAGAAATACCAAGTTTTTTTTCTAACCAGTCAAACTGAATCTAGACTTGATATGGAAAAATACATATACAAGGATATCCTTAAAATGTTTTCAACGAAATATAATGGGAGTGCAAGCCTTAACAGATACTAAATGTATTCTAAAGTTACATTAATATAAATTGTGCAATTTATATCAATGCACAATTAATATAAATCTGTCTACTCATTTATTGTACAATTAATCTGTCTACTCATGCAGTGAATAGACAGATCATGAAATAGAAAATTTTTTAAAAAACCACAAATACATATGGCAAATTGGTATATAATCAGGCTAGGATTCTAGTGCCCACTGATGTTTATGTAGAGAAAGAGATTATTGAATAGCTGACTTAGGGATGATATGACAACCATTTGGGGAAAAGATTAAGCTGAAACCGTACTTCATACCTAACACCAGAATAAACTCCAAATGAATCAGAGATTTATATGTGACACGTGGGACTGTAAACGTACCAAAAGAGACGTGGGAGAGTTCTTTTATAATCCCAACCGGGGAAGACCTTTCTGACTATGATATAACACTAGAAGCCATAGAATAAAATATTGAGAAATTCAATAACATCAGATAAAAAGTCCATGTATGAAAAATCACCATAAAGTTTAAAAAAAGATAACCTAGGGAAAATATTTATGACATATATTAAACTAACAAACCAATTAAAAAAATTGACAGAGAGTATGAACACACAGTTCCCCCAAAAGGTATATACATTATTGTCAAATATATGAAAAAAATGCTTCACCTCATTATTAATAAAAGAAATACAAGTAAAAATTACAATGAGTTACTACCTCTCCTATCAAAGTTCAAAATTTTCACAACCTGCTTTCATGTTGGCAAGCACTCTCATATATCATTGGCAGGAGTGTAAATTGATACAGCTCTCCATAAGGAGAGTAATTCCTCAAAAACTTCAAAAATTATAAATACATATGTCCTGTGACCAACCAATTTCACTTCTGGGAATTTATCCTTCATAGTCGTACAAAATTATATATGCACATAGTTATTCAATGCATCATTGCCTGTTATAACAAATGATTGGAAACAATCTAAATATTAATAAGAGAATGGTTAAATAATTGTGGTAGATTTATCCAGTGGAATAGTATATAGCCATAAACAACAGTGGGGAGCCCTTAAAGCAAGTTGCAAGACAGTGTAGAATATTCTACCATTTATTGAAAAAAAAAGGATATGTAAACATACTTGATAGTATATGGAGAGAATAACACTGGAAGTTACACAAGTTGACTTTGGGGAGGAAAACCTGGTGTCTGGGAGAGGTGGAAGGTAAAATCTTCAGGATATATATACCCTTTTAACTTTTTGAATTTGAACCAAGTAGATGTATTGTCTATTTTTAAAAATCAGGAAATACAATTTTAAAAGAATTTACTGGATACAAAGAAAAACAAGACAAACAAAAACTAACAGATGTGCCTATAAGGCATAAATGTCAGTGCACAAACAGACCTACTGGGCGTTCTCAGCCGGCAGACTGGGGAGCAGAGCGACTTTGGTGGCATGTGATGGAAAGAGCTTGGAATGTGGAGCTGTCAAAGTATAACTTCTGAAAACACAATTCTCCTACAAAATAGGGTTGTGATGATGACTAAATAAGATGTGTGTGTCAGTTTTATACACTAAGTCCTATACAAAACTATACAGATATTTAGTATCAGGATGGGGTTGTGGCATCCCAACCTTGTACTTATTTCAGGTTCTGTTTTGAGAGTCAATTCTCTTAACTTAGTCAGGGAACGCTTTCTGGAAAAAATGACCTTGAACAGCATTATAAGGAGAGGAAGAGATGTGATGTGGCTGTCAGGAGGTGGGAGGTTGTCCCAGACATAAGTGACAGTTTGGACAAAGACTTAGAGGAAGGAAAGGGTGAGCCTATCCCAAGAGACCACAAAACTGCCAGCCTCACAGGCTGATGGGAGATGCGAGCTGACGTGTCTGATGGGCAGACACCGCAACATCATAATAACTCACCTATCCCAAGAAACATCAGGGTGGCGCCTGTCAAAATTTCCCCCAAACACCTCTAAAAAGAGAAGAAAGAAAATAACTCTCCAAATAGGCCACTGCAGTTGGGACACTTCTTTAAAATTCCTGTGTTTTCTTCATAAATTCATGAGAATTTTACGTTCTAGTCCATCACATTCCCAAGATTATTTTACTTTATTTATTTTTTAAAATAAATTTATTTATTTTTTAAAATAAATTTATTTATTTTTTAAAATAAATTTATTTTTTAAAATAAATTTATTTATTTTTGGCTGTGTTGGGTCTTCGTTGCTACTCGCTTTCTCTAGTTGCGGCAAGTGGGGGCTACTCTTCGTTGGGGTGCGTGGGCTTCTCATTGCAGTGGCTTCTCGTTGCAGAGCATGGGCTCTAGGCATGTGGGCTTCAGTAATTGTGGCTTGGGGGCTCAGTAGTTGTGGCTTGCGGGCTCTAGAGCGCAGGGTCAGTAGTTGTGGCGCACGGGCTTACTTGCTCCGTGGCACGTGGGATCTTCCCGGACCAGGGCTCGAACCCATGTCCCCTGCATTGGCAGGTGGATTCTTAACCACTGCGCCACCAGGGAAGTTCCCCAAGTTGTTTTTTTTTTTTTAAAGTGAGAACTATACTCTTCCGTTTCTTTTTTTTTTTAATTTTACACTTTATTTATTTATTTATTTATTTTTGGCTGTGTTGGGTCTTCGTTTCTGTGCGAGGGCTTTCTCTAGTTGCGGCGAGCGGGGGCCACTCTTCATCGCAGTGCGCAGGCCTCTCAGTATCGCGGCCTCTCTTGTTGCGGAGCACAGGCTCCAGACGCGGAGGCTCAGTAGTTGTGGCTCACGGGCCTAGTTGCCCCGCGGCATGTGGGATCTTCCCAGACCAGGGCTCGAACCCGTGTCCGCTGCATTGCCAGGCAGACTCTCAACCACTGCGCCACCAGGGAAGCCCCCCCCAAGATTATTTTAATATTAAGAATAATAGTACCCCCGCCGAGAAAAATAAATCTTTGGTAAATCCGAATTCCACCAAGATGTTCCATATTTATACTGAGGTTCCCATGACCCAAGAGGCTTAAGTATCCTACTCTGAAAAGCACTGTACTATTAGCACCTTACTATGATATTGTTCATGACATCTCAGTGATAAAGACTACCACACAGAAGAGTCCACACTTGACTGAGGACCTCTTAGCACTCAAGGAGCCAGAACTTGGAAAGGGACCAAAAAGAGGGCATGCCCTAGGCAGTAATTCCACTCCACAGCCATGTTTCCTTCCAGCCTTCTCTGTAGGCCCTCATCTTTGCAAAGACTTCCATGACCCATGAGCCCCGCCTAAGCCCTTTTTGATTCTTGGAGGACTGACTCGTTTAGGGAGATTTATGACTACTTGAATTGGTCCAAATTCCTCATTCTTTTGCCTCCTTTAGTTTCTCTGCTCCATTATTGGGTGTGGAAGTGGAGCCCTAGAAGGGGGCAAGGCAGGGAAGGGCGGTGCTGTAGACTCAGAACAGAGATTTATTTCCATGAGAGGGAAGAGCAGTCTGAAATCTGTGACTTGGAGACCACCCAGACTTAACAGCTCGTACCTACTGCGTAGGGCCCCTTGAGCCACGCACACATTTCTACTCTCTGGAGCCTCACCCCCTGGGACAGAATTATTACCTGTTGATGATTCGGACCAGACTGCTGAACACAGAAAGGACTCTAGTAAATTCAGACCGCAGCTCTTCTTCTTCTTCTTTTTTAATAAATTTATTTATTTAGGCTGCATTGGGTCTTCGTTGCTGTGCACGGGCTTTCTCTAGTTGCGGCGACCGGGGGCTACTCTTCCTTGCGGTGCGCGGGCTTCTCGTTGTGGTGGCTTCTCTTGTTTCAGAGTTCGGGCTCTAGGTGCGCGGGCTTCAGGAGTTGTGGCTCGAGGGTTCTAGAACGCAGGCTCAGTAGTGTGGCGCATGGGCTTAGTTGCCCCGCGGCATGTGGGATCTTCCCGGACCAGGGCTCGAACCCCTGTCCCCTGCATTAGCAGGCGGATTCTTAACCACTGCGCCACCAGAGAAGTCCCCAGACCGTAGCTTTTCTAACTGGCTACTGTGTTGTGTGTTTCCCTTTGCTAGAGGCTGCATATTTTGCTCAGCGACTTGGTGGCAAAATTAATGAGTGCCTCTTTGTGTCTCAAAGAGGAATTAGAGGTTAGCAGATGATTCTTCCTTGATCCCTTCTTCCCTCAGAGCTTGTTTTTATTACCAGCAAAGGGGCGGGTGGACTGCAAAATAGGAGATCAGAAGAGCACGTAAAATATCTTTCCTTATTCGTTTCAAAATGGTGGAGGCTGGGGAGGGAATGCCGGGTGTAGACGAAATAGGTGAAACGGATTAGCTGCTGTGGCTAATTGTTGAAGTGGGGTGTCAGGAACATGGGGGTTCTTTACACTATCCTGTCTCCTTTTTTTTATGTTGGAAATTTTCCGTAAGAGATTTTTAAGAAATCCCTGACCTCATGGAGCTTATATTGTCTGTTTTACTCTCTGCTCCATCCTTTGGTGGCTGGTCCCCTTCTCTGCAGGGGCTCCCTGGCAGGGGTCTGCCTGCACCTCTCTGCAGAACTCTTGCCAATCTGAGGAGCAGCCTCTCCTGACATGGGGAGGGGAGGAGGAGGAGGGGGGCAGGGAAAAGGGAAGGGGGAGGGAAGACCAGGACCCCTAGGTTCTCACCTACAGGATCAGCCCTCCCCCACCCCCGCCAGTGAACAACTAAGACCAATTCTGAGATGAGAGCTAGTACTCCTCACTAGACTTAGACTAATGCCTGAGAACCAGAATCCAAAGTGAAACTTATAAATACAGACTTCCAGGCACCACCCCCGATCACCTTGGGGTTGGGGAGGCAGGAATATGTCATTTTAAAAGCTCCCCTGTGACTCTGCTGCATCACTAGATGTGGGAACCCCTGTACCAGGCCAGCACTTAGCATCAGGTTGGTGGGGCTGCCAGTGTGACCCAGAAGGTGATAGCTCTAAAAGTTTGATTCAACCTGCTGTTCCACTGTGAACCGCTCTATTGCCCTACTGTTTGCCCTGATGGCACCTGGAGATCTTAGTACCCCCTTAACCACCCTGTTTGCTCATTCGTTTTCACTGTCTTTTAGCAGTCTTGTCCCAGTGGGCAGCTCTGGTTCTGCCTGGCGGCCCTTTCCTGATGTAAATAACTAACAATCCAAATTCAAGCTAGAGCACCAGTGACCATCTCACCTGGTGTCCTGTAGGTTCCTCAAACTCAACATAAATGGGGACTTCCCTGGTGGCGCAGTGGTTAAGACTCTGCACTCCCAATGCAGGGGGCCCGGATTTGATCCCTGGTCAGGGAACTAGATCCCACATGCATGCCACAACCAAGAGTTTGCATGCCACAACTAAGGAGCTGGCGAGCCGCAACTAAGGAGCCCACCTGCCGCAACTAAGACCTGGTGCAACCAAATAAATAAATATTTTTTTAAAAAACAACGTAAATGAATTCACTGGGTTCTCTTTTCTCAACCAGCTCCCTCTCCTGGCTTCTGTGTTTCTCTCTAGGCTTAGAACCATAATTCGTCTTGTCTCCCAGACTCGAAATCCACATTATGACTGACTTCTTTCCATCCCTCCCCATCCTCCATACTCGCTCTAATCAGTCACCAAGTCTCATTACGCTATTCAAAAATTTACATTCATCATCTTCCTTGAAGGTACATGGCCTCTGTCCCAACTCAGCCCTCTTTACCTCTCACTTGGAGCACTGAATGCCTTACAGGTTAACTTTCCACCTCTAGTTGGTCCCAATGCCCTCCCTCACCTCCACCACTTGGAGTCCCATGTCCTTCCTTTAAGGTGTTCCCAAGAAAATCTGACCGCTCTTCATAAAGACTGTGTTGCTCTCCAGATAAAAACCTTCAACAGTTTCCTTTGCTTACTGAATAAAGCCTAGACATTTTTTCAGTGATTTGGCCCAACTCCACCCTTATCCGCCCAAATGTTTCTTATGCTCCCACAAAATGTTACCACTCATGGATCCTTCAAAATCACTCCCATTCCTAACCTCTGAGCCTCTGCCCTTGCCATCTCCTCCATCTGGACTTCCACCCCCTTCTTACTAATGTATTGAAATGTTACCCATCCTTCAAGGCCTGAACTCAAAAGCCACCTTCTCCACGAAGACTTCCATGATCACCAGCCAGATGCGACATCATGCTCCTGACTCCCAAGACAAGTACACTTTCCTTAGGACAGTTTTCATGCCCTGTTCTTACTGAGCTTATTTGATGATTGCCATAGCTTTCTTAGGAGACCATGTATTTCTTTGGGGTACATTTCTTCACTCTTTTTAATCTCCTCCCCTGTGTCTAACCTAATACTTTGCACAAAAAAGCTGCTCGAAAACTCTTAAGTATTGACAGACTGAATAAATGAAGAAATTAATAACAGATTCCATTGGAGCAAAGAAGGCTGATATTCAGGTGGTACGCTCATTATGACACATGCAGTATTAAATGTTGGAATATTTCCATTCTGGCTGGTGAGTTTAAGTGAGTTTAAGCTCTGGGCCCCTAGTTGCCCCCCAACTGCCCTGAATCCTCCTCCAAGAGTCCCTAAACCCCCTGTGTGACTCAGCAACTAAAGAAGGGACACGACACAGCAGAAGGTCTCCAGAGTTCGTTGATGCCTCCACAGTTAACTTTGAATATCCCCCAGGGAGGTGGAGCAGCAGCATAATCAAACAGGGTTAATGAGATGGACTTTCAGGCGGGAGACTGCTCTCATCTGGGCACCGGGAGAGCTAGAGACATAGAAACGATTTCTGCGCACCTTAGAACGGTAATGTTAGATAGTGGATAGAGGGCATATTAATGTTTGTGTGGTGACTAGTGAAGCGCAGGTGGGTATTACTATTAGTAATAACCACCAGATTTAACAAAACACTTTTACTCACCTAATTTAATTTTCACCAGAACTCCTGGAAGCAACTGGTATTACCTTGTTTTACAAGTGGACAGAGAGTCCCAGAGGACCAGATAGATAGCAGTGTGCCTATGTTCCTGTAGTGAGAATACATGCCGTCTGCGTGCATGGAGCTTCTGCACTGTTTTATGCTGCTTCAGCGTCAGGCACCAATGATCCTGCGCCCTTGAGAGAGAGAAATAGAAAAAGAGAGAGGAAGGAAGGAAGGGAAGAAAGGAAGAAAGAAAAAAAGGGAGAAAGAGGGAAGGAGAGAGGAGGGAAAAAAGGAAGGAAGACAGGAGGAAGGGGGGAGAGAGATGAAGGAGAGAGGGAGAGAAGAAGAAAGAAGGAAAGAAGAAAGAAAAAGAGTGAGAGAGAGAAACAAACTGAGAAGCAGAAACATTTGGGGGCCTTCCCAGGCCTTTTGGTCCCACGCCGCACCATATTAAGCGTATTAAAATATACTCAAACCCTAACTTTTTTAACTATGAAAATATTGCAATTTTTTTTTTTTAAATTGTATAGCTACTTTATTTATTTATTTATTTATTTTTGGCTGTGTTGGGTCTTCGGTTCGTGCGAGGGCTTTCTCTAGTTGCGGCAAGTGGGGGCCACTCTTCATCGCGGTGCGGGGACCGCTCTTCATCGCGGTGCGCGGGCCTTTCACTATCGCGGCCCCTCCCGTTGCGGGGCACAGGCTCCAGACGCGCAGGCTCAGTAGTTGTGGCTCACGGGCCCAGCTGCTCCGTGGCATGTGGGATCTTCCCAGACCAGGGCTCGAACCCGTGTCCCCTGCATTAGCAGGCAGATTCTCAACCACTGCGCCACCAGGGAAGCCCCTGCAATATTTTTTATAATTTTACTTTTGAAATTTGGCCTAGCAATGATTTCTTGGCGATCGCTGCACATAATCAGGAATTCTGCCAATGACGAAAAACTAGCCAGCAAATTATTTTCAAATAGGTAAAAATCTTATGATAATAAATGTAACAAAGAAAATGGCATCATAGCATCTTTATAGATTTAGTGAGGTGCCTAATAAGTTCATTTTCACAGTTTTCTTTTTGTGTTGTGAAGCCAACTACATTTGTTAGATCTTCAACATTTTTAGGTCTCCAGCACTAGCATTGGGATAAACAGCCCTGACTGAAGGGGTCAGCAGAGGTCAACTGTGAACTTAACAGGAACACTTGAAGTACTACGGAAGTGCCAACAGTCGTCCCCTCCCCAAGGCATCTACATACATCTTCACAGGCTGCAGACCTTTGCTTCCACGGTGGAGTTCATTCCATCTCCCAGGGGCCTCCCCTCTTCTGGAAACTCCCTCCCCACTTTGGATCTGGCAGCACCAATGGGACACCAGCAGGAAGCTCTGCAGCCAAAGAGCTTGAGGTTGGCGAGCTCCCTGCCTCGCCCGTCCCTGGACCCAGAGAGAGAGGCACAGAGTGGTTAGCAGTGAACACTGTTTACTCGGGCCAACCTGCGTGCATTCCCAGCCCAGGCTGCAGTCGCAGATGACGCTAAACAGTCCTCCTTTACTTTGGGGGTTGCTATGACAGCCAGGAATTTGCAAACCAAACCAGACCTAAAGAAGAATTCTGTCCTTGGCCCAAAAAACTAGTGGTTCCACATGGTTCTGCTTGTGGTTCCTGCTGTCCCCTTTGACACCCACCAGATGGAGGGATCTCTAAACCGGGGATTTGGAAACGTCCTAACGGAAAGGCTATTTCCAACCTGGCTGAAGCTGTGTTGGAAGGAATTTAGGTCTGATTGAAGAAACTTCTTGGCAAGAAAAGTTGGAAAATATGACAATAGGTCCCAGAGAAAACCTCATTACTCTCTCAAAAAATCTTTTGTATTTGTTTAGTGTTCTGTGGTTTGCTAAGCACGTTCACATAAATTATCTCATTGGATCTTCACATCTACCCAGCGAAGGAGTCAAAGCTGATGTTATTATATTCCACCAAAGACAAGGAACTTGAGGCTCAGTAAGAATAAGGTCAAACAGCTAACAAGCAGCAGAATTGAGATTTGAATCTGAGCTTTCTGATTCGAGATTTAGCCCTTTGAATTAGACCACGATGATCTCCAAAAGATAAACTGGGTCACGTTTTGATCTGGACAGCTTAGGAGCAGATTTTTTTAAAGTAAGTGATGTTGTAGATGAATGATTTTTTTTAATTGTCGTAAAATACACACAACATGAAATTTATCAACTTAACCATTTTGAAGTGTACAGTGGCATTAAGTACATTCACATTGTTGTACAACCATCACCACCATCCATCTCTAGAACTCTTTTTAGCTCGCAAAACAAACTCTGTATCCATCAAACACCAACTCCTCATTCCCCCTTGCCCCCAGAAATCACCATTCTATTACTTTTAGTCTCTATGACTTTGACGTCTATATATACTTCATGCAAGTGTAGTCAAACAGTATTTATCCCTTTGTGATTGGCTTATGTCACTCAGCATAATGTCTTCAAGGTTTATCCATGTTGTAACGTGTCAGAATTTCCTTCCATTTTAAGGCCAAATAATATTCCATGTATGTATATGTCATATTTTGTTTATTCATCTGTGGATGGACATTTGTGTTGTTTCCACCTTTTGGCTATTGTAAAGGATGCTGCTATAAATATGGGTGTACAGATATCTCTTTGAGTCCCTGCCTTCAATTCCTTTGAGTATATACCTAGAAGTGGAATTGCTGGGTCATATGGCAATTCTATGTTTAATTTTTTGAGGAGTCGTCATATCGTTTTCCATAGTAGCTGTGCCATTTTACATTCTCACCAATAGTGCACAAGGGTTATTATCTCTCCACATCCTTACCAACACTTGGTATTTTCTGGTTTTTTGATATTAGTCATCTTAATGAGTGTGTAGACGGATGATTTTTAAACATGTGGTTGTCAGGGCAGTTTATTCAGAGGAGTTAAAGAATGGTCCTAGTGAAACCAGGCTAGCTTCCACTTGACATGCCAGCCCCAAGCCCAACCAGGGGCATTCACAGAAGCATTCATTCCACTGGACACCAGGGAAAGCACTTGAATAACGAGCAAATCCATGATATGCTCTTAAGGATAATGAACTGAAATAGTGATCCTCCTCATAGAGATTTCCCATATCTTCACTATGAGTGAGAATTTTTTATACGAAGCACATTAGACAAAGGCACCTCCCTGCATAACTAGAGGATGTGTGTGTGCACACATAGGCAAGGGTGTGTATCTACATGGATGAAAGTGAAGGTGCAGAGTTCCAAGAAGGATTGGATGGCCAGAGGGATTGGCAGGCTCTCTTCCCAAACAACTCTAGAATCTTAGGACGTCATTTCATGTCTGTGAGCTTCCTTCTTTATTCTTTATCCACCCCTGCCCATGTGAGAGGGATGAGTTAGATTATATCTTTAAAGGACTTTAGAGGAAATGCTCTGTGTGTATAAGATGCAATTATATCTGATCATGTCCAGAGTTATAATTACCTCACCTAGAAAGAACTGTTGGCTTCCCTATAACATGGCTCAGGATAGTGGGGAAGCTCAGGGCTGGTGAGGTTGGGACTGGGATCCATTTCTCAATATCCCATCCTTGTGTTGTTCAAGCCCTACCCACCTCAAATGCCACCTTCTCCATGAAGCAGTCCCTGATCACTGTATTAGGAAGGAATATTTTAAATTCAATAGCACTTCACCTGTGCCTTTCTTAGGCCAATGGCTATGCTTTATCTTAGGTTTATGGTTACTTACCATAAATGTAAGATATGTAAGAGCAAATTACATATCCCTCTTTAAACTGGATGCCCCTTAGGGGGAAAATCCAATTCTGGGTTGCACATCGTATAAAGCAAATGTTTACCAAAAGCTCCCCAGCAAACATCTCTTATGCCTGACTCATTGGCTAGACCTGTGTCACCTGGCCTTCCCTGGGGCAAGGGAGGCTGGGCAGGTCCTTTAAGTCTTCAGCCTCCGCGGTGGAGGTGTGTAGGGAATGGGCTGGGCAGCCAGTGAACGGGGGCTGCCAGCCCTGTCTTTGAGCTTAACACATCTTTGGGGAAGTCAGAGGGGAGGGCCCCACCGGGCCCCACCCTGAGTCCTGTGCCCGGTCTGTTTCTTCTGCATGCTGTGCTGTGTCTACCGTGGGTACACACTAAACACTCCTAGATTCATAGATTCTCTACTCCAACTGAGAAACAGGGGAACAGAGAAGAATGACCAGCTCTAATCAGGTTGTGTCAATTCCTGCAATTTATACTCCTAATAATACTTCCCTCACATTCATAAAGAGCTTAAAAATTTACAATGTTGTAGCATCCCTATTTTCTTCAGATGAAAAACTGAGACTCAGAGACATTAAATAATTTGTTCAAGATAACTCAGGAAATGACAGTGCCAGGAAGTGCTCAGTCCTGGTCTCCTGATGTCACATTTCATGCTCTGTCCTCCACTCTCCACTGCCTCTCAGACAGCGGTTTCAGGCCATAGCTGTCTTGTACCTCACCCTGCCTCCTGGGAACAGTGTAGTCAGGGGAGATGCAAGACAACACAAGACAGTGGTCTGAGTTTGTGTCACGCAGTTGTGCGAGTATTGTGGTCGGGAAGATGGGGGATGGTTCTCGTCCCCTGCCAGCTCCTCAGCCTGCCCACTGCAGACACCAGTCTTGTCACTGAGCAGCTGCAAACAACTGTTGACAGCTCCCCGTATCTCAGCCTACAAAAATATGAGTTCCTCACAGGACACCAGTGGCATATTCAGGCTTTGGATATATTGTCCTCAGTTTTATTCAATGGCTTTGACGGCCTCAACCATTAGTAGGAAAAAAAAAAAAAAATCCCAGCTCTTCCTGGGGCCCTGTCACACCTGTTTCTGCCGGCAGACACCATGTAGTTTTCTGTTCTCATTCTCGACCTTTTAGGAAGAGGGAGAGCCACTCTCTGTGATAATCGTCCACACTGCTGGAAAGAGAATGGGCTGGTCTCTAGGCAACTGGTCTCAAGCTTGGCTCTGCCTCTAACTTGAGTGTGACCCTGAGATAGCTCTTCCCTGGCTGGGTCTCAGTCAACAAAGTGAGGAAGTTCGACCAGAAGGAACTCTTAAGACCCATCCAGCTTGATAGTGGAGACAGCAGCTGCACAGAGGTGGAACTAATGCGGGCTCATGGCTGGAACACTTCCGTTAAGGCTGAATGAATGGAAAGCACAGGAGAACTCATGCAGCTGGGGACAGCAAGTGGCTGATCCGCAGCTGGGAAGATGGGAATGATTTCTGTCTTCTGGTTTGGCCGTTTGTGTTCTCTGCCATGTGCTTATGTGTTACAGAGGAAAACATGCGGCTGGATTCTCCGGAAAATCACTTAGGTCTGTCCGGCTGCAGAATGAAGCCAGGCGTGGGTCTGCCTCACCTGCCTAGCTGGTGATCAGGGCAGGCCCGTAGGAGATGGTGGCAAGAGCACTGAACTAGGCATCAGACTAAGGCTCTGGTCACTTCTGTGCCACCAGCTGGCTGTGTGGCTTTAGGCAAGTCGTTGCTCCTCTCTGAGCTTGAGTTATTTTCAGTGAAATAAGGATGTTAGATCAGATGCCTCTGATAGTCTTTTCAATCAAATGATCTGAAATTTAGTGCTTCATCTTATTCCTCTCTCACAGGCTTCCTTAGGACAGCTTGTCTTGTGGGCAATTCTGAGTATTATTAGCCAAGGAAAAACCTTCTGATTTTCTTCTTAACTTAGAGAGATGGGGAATGAGAAAGGGAGATGGCACAGGTATACTTTCACTACTCCTTTTGCTGTGTGTTTCTAAGGAAGTCACCAGACTTCAGTTCACCCTTAGAGGAAGGAGATGCTATCTCTCCCCCTCTCTGAGAGGTGAAAGCAGCCTCTGCAGACCTGGTTACAGGGTATCCTTGGAGGCGTGCATTGTTGCGTTAGTTAAGGGGGAACAGAGGGAGCTGCTGTGTGCTGAGTAGCAGGGTGCCTGTGCTAGATGCTTTCTCTATATAGTTTCAGGTAATCGTCTCAGAAAACCATGAGAACTCTTAGAGACGACCCGAAGTAACAGAGGTTGAGGGAGCCCAAGTTAGACACGGTAAGGAGAGCCACGCGAATTCAAAATCAGCCTGTCTTTCTCCAAAGCTTGAACTACGTCTCTGAGGGCATCATCACTTTAGCAGGAATTGAAAGTAGGATGTGGGGAGGAGCTGGGAAACCCCAGATCTAGCTGATCTCAGGGAAGAAGGTGGTGTGTAGAGCAAAAACTCAGACTGTAACTTAGGCTCAGCAGCTACATAAACCTTCTCTGTTTTTCATCTTGCCTCTTGACTCTCCCACTGGCACCTGAAAACCCGACTGGGGTCGAAGGACAGACCTATGCATCCTGCGTCCTGGCAGGCAGAGGGAAGCATAGGTCCCTTCTTCACTGACAAATGTCCTACAGGAAACCCGAGCCCCACCAAATCCCTGCCTCCTCAGCTGACCACACAGATCAAAGCTGGGGACTGTCATCTCGCAGTTTGGGGTAGAGCAGGGCCAGCTGTTCTCACCTCTGCCCCACCCCCCCAGGCCATCGGTGGGGAGAACAGCTGCTTCCTCTTCCTCCGTGAGAACCCCTCACTCCTTAGCCTCCATCAACACACAGGGCTCCTCAGACACAGCCTCAGTGAGGGTTGTCCAGTCAAGACCCCGACAGCCAGCTGGAGCCTCTTACTGTCCAGCCATACACAGAGCCAGCGCACTGAACAGCCAGGCAAGAAGTGATGTCCTTGTGGGACAGGAAGGAATATGTAAAGATAACCTTGTTTTAATAGAAAAAGGAAATGAGACAGAAGTTGGCTCTCTTTTTACTGCAGGGAATGTAATCCTGTGGACTTGGCTTAAGTTTTAGTTGGAACAAGTATTTACTGAGTCTCCTATATGTTACACGCTGTGCTAGGCACCTTCACCAGAATCTCATTTCTGCCTCATACCAGCGTCAGGAAAAGAGGAAAAGGCCCCGTGACGTCAAGTGACCTATTCAGAGCCACTCAGAACCCAAACTGTCTGCCTCGCAGCCCACAGCTCCTTCCATTATCCCACAGCTTCTCGTCCTAGATGCCCTTAGGAATGTGTCTTCCTCTGAGAGAACGGGGCACAGGTGGATACCGGAATGCAAAGGGATGGAAAGACGTGGTCCATGGTTCCCAGGTGTCCTGTAAGATGAGACATCTCCTTCCCCTCCTGCTCAGGGAGGCTTCCTTGACGTCTCCTACGCTGGGTACAGGGTCCTGCCGTCAGCTCCGTAGCACTCTGCACTTTCCCTTACGGAGTCTTTCTCACTCTGCTTTACGATTGCTTCTTTGCTGTCCATCTTCCTTAACCCACCATATGCTTCTAGAGAGCAAGGACAACTTTTGCTTTGTTAATCATTGACTTCCAGTGCTTGGCACCTCGTAGGTACTTAACCAAGATTTACTGAATTATTGATTCAAATTAAAAATTAAAAAGTGAATGGATGGATGGCTGGATGGATGGAGAATGGATAGATGTGGTTTATCATCGTCTCCGAGTTACCGTGTCTCAAATTAAATTGATCTTTCCCTTCCTGACAAGTTAACTTACTTGACTTCCTAGTAAGCATTACCTTCAAAAGACAGTGAGGGCTTTCAATCTTCTAACTTTAAATCTTGGCTCAGTCACTTACTAACCATGGAATGATATGCAATTTATTAACTCTCTCTGAACCTTAGTGTCCTCGTTGTAATATCGTAGAGTGAGGCTTATTGATGACACTTACAATCCCTGGAACATACTAGAAGGTCTATAAATTGTAGCTTTAATCTTAGCATATATAACAATAGATTAGATCACTTAACCCTATCTTCGGTGCTGCTTGTCTTCCACTCCCTCTCCCGCCCACAATGACCACTGGATGTTTAACCTGGCTGAACTTTCTCCCAAATATCTTCTATGTTGGATTTACCGCCCTCACCTCATCTCCCCATTTAACGCAGTAGGTTCTAACCAGTTTCTCTGCTTCAGGTTTTTCTTCCCATGCTTCACGCACACCCCGTGGTGGCTCTGGAATTCCTATAGAGAAGAGGTTAGGGTGGCGCTCTGGCTCCACACAGAGTGGGGAGGATCAGGGACTTGTCTCGAAGCTGCATATTCATACCACTTTACAAAAGGTTGAGGAAATGTAATTGTTTCTATTAAAGCATGGGGCCAGGGAGCTTGATGGATAAGAAAGTGTACTAAAACTCTCCACCCTTGGCCAGCCCTTGGAGTCACCTCTGGGCACTGCCAACTTATATCTCTTAAAGTATGGTTCTCATCAAGGTCCATTTTGCTAAAATTTTTTCAGTGAGTCTGGAGAAGGTGTAGAACAAGTTCCAGAATCCTTTGCCTCACATTCAGGACTCTTCACAATTTTGCTGCAGGCTAACTGTTCCAAGCCATTTTGCACCAACACCAATTTTTCATTTCTTGGATTTCATTCCATTCAATACCCCCTGCGTACACCACAGCTACTCCTAACTCCATGTCTGTGTCCAGGAGTGCCCCCCCTCCCAGTGCTCCTCCCATCTAGTGAAATTCTCTCCATCCCCCACAGCCTGGCTCGAGAAGTGTTCTCCCGAAGAACCTTCACAGCCACGACAGCCTACAGTGCTCCCTCCCTTCCTGGAATTCTCAGTGTTTCTTATCGTCAGGATAATTTATTCTGGCACTTAATTACGTAACTTTCGTGCTTGTTGTGGAAAGATTTCGCATGTTGATGTTTTCTCTCTCACTGGACTGAGAGGTCCATTTAGGGTAAAGACTGCCGGTACCTCTTTGGATCCCAGCCCAATCAGTGTGGGACACAGCGTAGGTAGGTAATGTGTTTCTGAGTTGTGAGCCATCCCCAGGGGCACTGGGGCACTCTTCTGGCTCACAGATGCCTGGTAACAGAAAGGAGGCTTCAGATTCAGGGACAGTCATCTCCAGAGACCCAAGGACTCTCCCCAAGGAGTCTATGCCCAATATATACTGGCTATAAGACTTCAGACCTGGGGAAACTGAGTGTTTATGACCCAATCTCAGCAAAAATCATATGAAATTGGCATTTCCTATGCTGGTGACTGACTAACAACTTGGAGCTGAAGGTGTCTTATTATCTTCAGCCTGAGCAATGTGGGTTTAAACACATGTCTGTTTACACCCGCATACATCTGTCTTCATGTGCACACCAGCCCTCACGCAATACATGGTGTCACCAGGTTCATGAGAAAGGCCACCAGCGATGGAGGAGTAGAGATGGGGCTTTAAAACTTTTACAAAAATATCTCTTTTAGAAAGAAATAAAAAGTAGAAATCTGGGGTGAAGTGTATACAAGGATTTTTTGTACTATTTTTGCAACTTTTCTCTAAGTCTGAAAATATATCAAAATATTAAATAAAAATTTAAGACAGAGATGACAAAAAGTCACCTTCTCTGTACAGTTTCCCTCCTACCTTCCTCAGCCTTTAAGAGAATTAACATTTTTTCAACATTCATATGTTAATTATAGTTATGAATATTTCTATTTCTCCTATTACACGAGAAGTATAAAATGGAAAAAAGTAGTCAGAGACTTTTAAAATGTTTTATTTTTAATATTAATAATAATACATTAGAATATTAATATTGGAATAGAAGAGTTTTAATATTTTGTGATCTGGGGCATGATATTTAACCTCTCTAGGTTATAGTTTCTTCATCTTTAAAATGGAATCAAAACTGCCTATCCCTTAGCATTATCATAAGAATTAATAAAACGATAAATATTAAATAATTAATATGCTTCCTGGTCCATAGTTGATGCCAAGATATACTAGTTCCAAATGTTTAAGAAATGTCAGTAACCAAGTTCTACTCACTTTGTGTCCGCAACACCTAAAAAAACATCTGGCACAGAGTAGATGCATAATAAATAGTTATTGAAAAAAGGGTGGGGGGCGAGGAGAGAGGGAAAAAATGCCGGAATTCCACTCAAGCAACTCTCACAGCTGATCCCAAAGCCCCAAGAGCAGCCCTTGCTTTTGTTACCCCTCTGAAGGACCTGGTGAGAGTGCCATCACCTCTCCAGGCCTGTGCTTTCCTCACTTATGAGATGGGGTTGGTTTCATTACACCGGAAAAGACTAGCTAATTAGAAAGGACCGTACAGCTCCGGCATCTAAGGCCCCTGGAGCGAGGATTGGGCAAACGAGCTTGAAAGCGTGATGGCGCAGCCTGCCTCGCCGCTGAAGGCTGGCCCCAGCTCTCCTCGCGGGCGCGGGTCAGGTCGTGCCTCCGTCTGGCTGAAGCAGCAGCCCCCGCTCCGGGGACGTCCGGAGCCCGGGCACCAGAGAGTGCAGGTCCAGGCTTTCTCGGGGCCTCAGGACAGTTGAGACCTGAGCGTGGCCGTCGCTGCCCTTTCCTTCTCTAGTCCCCTCCCGCCACCGCCGAGCAGCAGGGTCCTGGTAGACACAACCCCAGGCGCCGACCCGGGAGCTCGCGGGCGGCCCTCCGCGGGCCTCCTTGGCGGGGCCCCTCGCACGGAGGAGGGAACCCGTGCCCTCTGCCTTCTCTTCTGAAAGGAGGTGATGCCTGTTTTGTCCAGGGCCACGTGCAGGGAGGTCAGCTCCAGGACTTCCTGACGGACTCCTTTCTACAGAGTTGTGAACCCCACTCCCCCGGGGGGATGGCTCGCTTAGCTCGGCCGGATCCGAGGAGGGGGCTGCTGTGGTTACCGCCGAGGGAGGAACAGCGAGGGCGAAAGGCCGACGGAAAGGCTGTGGACCCCAAACAGGCCGTGAAGTCAGGAGCGCCCGACCAGACCCGTTGCTTGACGGTCCCGGCTGTCACTTTCAGGCTGGGCTGTCTGCACGGTGGTCTGGAGTTTCACCCCGACTAAGACGTGGCAGAGAGGGCGGAGGAGAGGAGAAAAGAGGAATGAGGAAGGAAAGGAGAGGAGGGAGGAGGTGAGAGAGGAGAGGCGAGGCGAGGAGAATGCAAACGCGAGAGAAATGGAGAGAGGAGATGGAAGAGGAGAAATCGCAGATTTGTGCGGAAGCAGAGCGTGTGTGCGCGAGAAAAAGATGCGAGAGAGAAGTGGAGAGAAGGACGAAGTGAGGACGGAGACCGAGGAGGCTGACAAGGCCTCATCCTCGCTCGTGGCCAAGTGTCCCCGGCTCTCTCCTACAGCGTCGACCCCGCAGCGAGCGCCGGGCGCGACCACCGGCCTCCGAGCGGCCGCATCCCCTCTCCTCCCTCCAGCCGCCGGCGGAGCCCCGCGGGCCCGACCCCCGCGGCTGCCCGGCCGGCGCCCCGCGCGCCCCGAGCGCTGGGAGGGAGGGAGCAGCGAGCGAGCGAGCGAGCGAGGGAGGGAGGGGCTGCCGGTGGGAGGCAACCATGTGGTTCCAGCTCACTCTATTTCCACCCCCCCCCCCTCTCTTTCTTCACTCCTTTTTCTTTCCAAACAGGGAAAAGTGTTCCACGAAGCGGTAGGGTCTTTCCGCCTCGCCTTTTCCCCGCTGACCCGGGTCCCCGCTCCCGTCCGAGTGCCAGCTGGTGGGGCGAGCGCTGGAAGCCCGTCTGCGCCCGTTGCGGGGATCCCGGAGCTGGGCGCGGGGCGCGAGGCGTGGGGCCGCTCCCGCGCCGGCACATGGCTGCAGCCGCCCCGCGCGCACCCCGAGGCGCCGCGCCCAGCTCGCCCGAGGTCCGTCGGCTGAGCCCGCCCGCCCCGGAGCCAAGCAGCGGCTGAGCGGGGAGGAGCCCGCGCCCGGGGATCGGGATGATCCCCCTCGTCCTGCTCGGGCTAGGTGAGTGCCTGGGGAGGGCGGGTGGCCCCGGGCACACACTGTCCCGCACCCGGGCCGCGCCGCGGGCTCCGAACGGTTGTCCCCGCGGCCCCCGGAGTGAGCCGGACGCCTGTGTCCCTGCCTCCCGGCCAGGGAGGAACACATCTGGCAGCGCAGGGCCGCCCAGTCGGCCATCGAAAACGTCTCGCACATCTGGGCCCTGGAGCAGCCTTGGGCGTTGGGGTGTTTCCTGGTTGAGTTTGGCCGAGAACCGCTTGGTGTGGCGGGTGCTTTCGGGGGTGGTGTTTAGTTTCAGGAGTATCTGGGGAAACTGGAGAATTGGGGGAGGGAAGGTATTATTCAGGAATTTTTGTGCCAGGTTCCTGAGGGTGGGGGGAGCTTTTTCGTTTCAAACAGGCGCCTGGAGGGCGCAGATTAGAAACAGATGTGTTGGAGGGTAAGCGAAAGGGAGTGGGAGAAGAGAGGGGGAGAGGAAAGCAGGAGAGGGGAAAGGGAAGAGCACCAGGAGGACCAGGAAGGTGTGGACAGACTGGGAGGGACGAAGAGGGGAAGGGAAAGGGCTGGGAGGGAGAGAGGAAAGAGGAGGAGGGATGTGAGGCAGAACAGCAAGACTGAGAGAGACTGATCAAGACAGAGAAAAATGGAGCGGAGGAGAGAATAGAGGGAAACAGGTTCTGGGGCCAAGAGAAGTGCTGCCCTGCGTGTCCCTTCTGGGTGTCACCCAGGCAGGACTCCTGAGGCCTCAGAGGCCCTAAGGCATAGACTCACCCGGGCTGGAAGCAGGCAAGTTTACAGGACAGGGCAGGACAGTGCCCATCAAGGATGTGTGGGCAAGAGCTGACAGGAGGGAGATGCACCAGGGCAGGGAAGGCCGACTGCGGAGCTGAAGAAGAGTCATGATAGGCACCAGGGAAGCGTGGGCTACACCTAGAGCCGGGACCAAATGTGAGCCTGAGTTCAGAAAACCAAAGAGCCAGCAGGCGTGGTAAAGGGAGCGCTGCCCTGGAGCCCAGGCCAGGTGAGAACTGGTCCCGGTTTTGAACTGACTCGCTGGGTGATCTTGGACCACTTACCCACTACCAGGCCTTCAGTTCCCTTAGCTCCAAAACAAGCAAATGAGATGATTCCTAAGTCCCTTCTGGCTCTGACAGCCTTAAACACCAGGAGTTTGTCAGAGACCTAATGGATAGAAAACCCCCCAAACAAAAGTGAAGAGGCACTAAAACCTCCCTCTGAATTAGATGTCTAGAGCTCTCTGTCTCTCTTTTTGAAACCTTACAAACCAACTAGGCCTTATACATGCCTGCCTAGGCCAGCCTCAGGCCAACAATAACTCTTCACCCAGGTTAGAGGAATGAAACAGGTGGATTAACCTAAACTATTGCTCAAGTAGGGCAGGTGAGGAGCCACGGTTTTCTAAGCTCCTTTAAATACCAGCCAAGTATTGCAGTACCACTCCTGAGCACAGCTGGCATATCTGGATGGCACCTTTACTGGCCTCTACCCCTAAGCCACCAACCACCCGATGTCAGTAGGCTCAAACGTCAGAGCAGCCTTATGAAAAGCAGCTGGAACTCATTGAGGTCTTATTATGCTGAGCATGTTATACGGGCTATCTTGTTTACTCATTTATTCTTCACGCCAACCCTATTGGCCACCCACTATTATTACCCCGGTTTTACAGGTGAAGAAAACCAGATGTAAAGAGGTCAGGTAACTTGCTCAAAGCTGTAAGCTCCTAGTTAGCAGAGAGGATTTGAATGCAGGTTGTTTGCTTGCTGAACCGCCATGTATAGAGTCTGCCGGCACCACAGAAGGACTCTTAAAGATGTTCTCTGCATTGAGATCCAGTTCAGTCCTATTCATGGAGCAGGAAATGTCAGCGAGATCCTGCCCCGTGGGAGGAGCCTGGGAAAGGGAAACAAAACTAAGAGTGTTTGAGCACCTGCTCTACACCAGCCCCATTTGGGCACAGTTTCTGGTGGAAAGTGACTTTGGCCCACATGGTCAGTTGAAATCAGCTGGCTTTGATGATGGTCAACGTCTTAGTTCGTGAGAAAGAGGAACAGACCAAGACATGGATCAAAAGACGTCATTGGTTCCTTAGCCATTTTTTATTGAGTGCCTACTATGTGTATCATTCCTCTGGTGAGAATATCATCTGTTGGGTTGATGTCTTTCTCATAGAAGTTGTCTCTCATGATATCTTTTTTGGGAGGGTTCTGTCTTTATAAAATTGTTACAAACCAAATGCCATGTAGAAGAGAAAAAGTGGACCACTGACTTAGAAATTCTCCATAACTGGATGTTCATCTACTATTCACCTAACAGTAGGATGTTCACCTACTATTAAGCTTTTGCCACATCAATGCCCTTGTCAGATGTACTCAGACACATGACATCCCAGCTCTCAATTGAATAAACTGTTCAAGTAAGAAGTCACAGTGGAGATGAGTTGAAGGGTCAGGACAAGAGACAGTGCAGGAAACCTGAGATGAGGTTGGAGAGCCAGAGAGCAGCATGTGAGGGGAGTAGCGCTGAAGGAGCTGAAATCCCTGCATGGGTCAGCAGCCCCTGGGGAACCACTCCCGTGGGCTGGATTAGCCTTATTTGCAAAGTGGTTTTGAGCCCTGGGATGCCTGGGCGGGCACTCTTTAGGAAAGCCAGAAGGAAAGCCCTCAGTGTTGCCCGAATCCTAAAATCATCTCCTGCTCCCTGAAAGGAACAGATCCAGGGTGGCTTCTGGCCACTGCTAGCGTGATTTCTGGCCTCTTTTTTCTAGAGAAAGCGCAGTATTGAAAGGGAGTCAGGAGGGCTAAGAGTTCATAGTCTGAACAAGGATGGGCCAGTTGACTCCTTGCTTTCTGGACCCGCCAGTGAGTGAAATCGAATGTCCCGCCTTTCTGATGTGAAGGAAAAGGAATGCTCTGAGCCCCACGGAGGAGAAACAAGGGGGACTTCATGGGTTCCCCCAGCCCCTCCTCTGACCACCACCTCTCCCCTTCCCCTGTTGCTTCGGTCTCATTATCCTACCTGAACTTCTTCCTGGACTTCTGTAATAGCTGCCACGTGGTCTCCTTCCCAAACTCTCTCTTCCCTTCCTACATACTGCTACCCGAGTAACCTCGTGAAACAGCTGGTATAAGGCAAGAATTTGGATTAGGAATCTGGCAAGCTCTCTGGGTTCCTTGACTGCAGAATGGGGGTGGAGGGATTTTGAATTCACATTCTCTCTGATTCCATGATCTTACTCTGCTCTTCCATAAACTTTTAGTAGTCTCCATTGCCTATAATGTCAAGTATAAACACTTC